>NC_060277.1:64008046-64308046 GCF_021613505.1 Equus quagga
CGCAGGGACCTGGAGGAGGCCACCCTGCAGCATGAAGCCACGGCGGCCGCTCTGCGGAAGAAGCACGCGGACAGTGTGGCCGAGCTCGGGGAGCAGATAGACAACCTGCAGAGGGTCAAGCAGAAAATGGAGCAGGAGAAGAGTGAGCTGAAGATGGAGATCGATGACCTGGCGAGCAACATGGAGACTGTCTCCAAAGCCAAGGTCTTTATTAACTTGTCCCCTTCTCATCTTTATTTGCAACAATTCAAAATGGTCAATATCTATATGACTATATGATGTCTATATGGCGATATTTATATATGACCATATCTAACGTAACTGTACAAATTTTAGATGTTATCTCAAATTTTAAAATTACTCTTAATAGGCATTACTATATTAAATTGAATCATTTCAGCCTTCAAATATTATTTGTAGAATTCACTCTAAACTTTGTTACTATCACTGTGAAAGAATGCAGTTACGGAGAAAACATATAAAAACTATATAATTTTCACAATCATTTATTTATTCATTTAGCCAAAATTATGTGCCTCTACATCCAAGGCACTGAGCAGGGCTTTGAGGTAGATAGAAAAGTAAATAAAACTCAGCCCCTTTCCACAAGTAGTTACAGACCTTCAAATCCCAGAGATACAAACAGAAATATATCATCTTTTCCTGTTTTCTATTTCCCACCACAGGGAAACCTCGAGAAAATGTGCCGCACCCTAGAGGACCAGCTTAGTGAAGTGAAAACGAAGGAAGAGGAGCAGCAACGCTTAATCAATGACTTGTCAGCGCAGAAGGCACGTTTACAGACAGAATCAGGTCAGTAAATGAATATAAGCAGCCCGCAGAGAGGTGGAGAATGAAAGGCGAGCCGCCACCTGTGTTTACCTATCAAACGCAAACCACTTCTCGGGCCATGTACACCCATTTATCATTGATTAGTTATTCCTTCATCTTTTTATTGTGAGATGGTGAAAAGAACGATTTAAGCTATAATTGGAAAAAAATTAAGCTCCCTGAACTGAGGAGAGTTTTGTTGCCTCAGGATTACTCAAAAGAAATGCCCAAATCCTAAAATATCAAAGAAAGTTCACACTTTTTTGAAAAAGCAAGAAATAACCTTCTCAACAGCACCAGAGCTCTTCGCTTATTCTTTTCATCATGTGAAATAAAAGAGTTCTAATGTTATTTCATTCTTTAAATTGTTCTTCACCTAGACAACAGAACTGAATCACTCATGTTTTGTCTTTCACAGGTGAATTTTCACGACAGCTAGATGAGAAAGATGCTCTGGTTTCTCAGCTATCCCGAGGCAAACAAGCATTTACACAACAGATTGAGGAATTAAAGAGGCAGCTAGAAGAGGAGTCTAAGGTGAGAATTTCCTGTTGATACTTTCAATCACTTGAGCTTTGCAGCATGACATACCTATTGAACTTCACATAGAGAATATCAATGATGAGTACGTAAACTTACATTGCACACTTTTTGCTTGGTCCAGGCCAAGAGTGCTCTGGCCCATGCCCTGCAGTCAGCCCGCCATGACTGTGACCTGCTGCGGGAACAGTATGAGGAGGAGCAGGAAGCCAAGGCTGAGCTGCAGAGGTCAATGTCTAAGGCCAACAGTGAGGTTGCCCAATGGAGGACCAAATACGAGACGGACGCCATCCAGCGCACAGAGGAGCTGGAGGAGGCCAAGTATGAGCTCTTAGTGAGGAGGGCAGAAAGAAATAAAAAGTTAAAAAACAGAACATGGGAGGCCAGCCTGGTGGCATAGTTGTTAAGTTCGGGCACTCCGCTTCAGTGGCTGGGGGTTCACAGGTTCGGATCCCAGGGGCAGACCTAGCACTGCTCGTCAAACCATGCTTTGGTGGCATCTCACATAAAATAAAGGAAGATTGCCACAGATGTTAGCTCAGTGACAATCTTCCTTAAGCAAAAAAAGAGGAGGATTGGCAACAGATGTTGGCTCAGAGCCAATCTTCCTCACCCCTCCCCCCAGAAAAAAACAGCAAAGGCAAAATAAAAGACAGAATAATCGAGGCATGGAGATAAGTAAAGGATTTCATCCTATTTTATTGTATTCCCACTCTACAATCAAATATATTCAAATACAATCAAATATACTCTAATTAAGTATATTCTCCTTCTTACAGCCCAGTGTATGCCTATTGGAGAATGGGCCAAGACCAGAGCCCTCCTCCCCTTCTGGTCTCTTACAAATGTGTCTTAAATTTCTTTCCACCAAAATGAATTGATAATTATCAGCATACCCTTTATGAATTAAGTAGAACTAATTTCATTTAATATAAGGAAAAATGGAGACTATCTGGCACATTATTATGAATATTTTAATTAACGATAATCAGTTTATTCCTACCTGGAGTATTGGAAGTCCAGAATAAAACTATCATACTCTGTCATCATTTAACTAACAACCAGTATCAATGAACTTATTCACTAATAATACACTTTTTGTGGAATAAAACTCATGGGAGTTACACATCGAAGGAAAATAACCATTATCTTCCCTGTGAAGGAAGCTTCCCTAAATTTGATTTATCTCAGTAGTTGTTAGAATGAAACAGAATGAGAGGGTTTGGTAAGCATGTGCAGAGGGAGCACTCTGGATAAGCGTGTGGGCTGGAGAGGTCATGAATTAGGTGGGGTGGGGAAGAGAGCAGTAAGACTTTGGATGATATGTGGGAAGTGTAATAATAATGGAATAATATTTATTGTCTGGGGTGACCAAACCCAGAAAGTAACTGACTACTTCTATGACCTTGGACCCGTCATTCTGGGCCACAGTTTCCTCTGTGTAAAGAGGACTATACTAGAAAATGTTTAAGGATCCTATTCAATGCTAACATTCTTTGAAGATATGCCTCCTGTTCCTGGCTGTGACTTCTTCCTCACTCTCACATCCTCACATCCTCACATTGCTCACTCAGCTAAAGTGCGTACTCATAATCAATCTCTCTCACACACACACACCACCACCACCACACACACAAAAAATGGCCTCAACAATATATTTGACAACTCCTGAGATATAAATAAGAATTCACTAGAGAAAATAGAATTCTAGAACAGATAAAATGGCTACTGAGAAGATATTTTAGAAAATCTTAACTTGTGGACATAGGAGCAAAAACTCTTGGGGAAAGCATGCTTTCCTAGTCAGCAGCTTTCTAAAGTTCACTGTGGTAACTTTGAATCCACTCTTGGTCACTCACACTGACCAACTTTTCAGGAAGAAGCTGGCCCAGTGTCTGCAGGATGGTGAGGAACATGTGGAAGCCGTGAATTCCAAATGTGCTTCTCTAGAAAAGACAAAGCAGCGGCTCCAGAATGAAGTGGAGGACCTCATGATTGACGTGGAGAGATCTAATGCCGCCTGCGCAGCCCTCGATAAGAAGCAGAGGAACTTTGACAAGGTGGTCCACAGTGAGCAGCTTCCTATGGGGAAACTGGCATGATTCTTGGTTATAGAAGCTTAGTTCTGATGTCCTTCCAGGTCCTATCAGAATGGAAACAGAAAAATGAAGAAACTCAGGCTGAACTGGAGGCCTCCCAGAAGGAGTCCCGTTCTCTCAGCACTGAGCTGTTCAAGGTGAAGAATGGCTATGAGGAATCCCTGGACCAACTTGAAACGCTAAAGCGAGAGAATAAGAACTTGCAGCGTGAGTCTTTGTAATCATTCTATTTCAAAAATGGTATGGAGGGATCTTTTCAATTTTTCCTTTTTCTCGACTGAATTTGGTATTTTATTATTAAACCATAGAGGAGATTTCTGACCTGACCGAGCAAATTGCAGAGGGAGGAAAGCATATCCATGAATTGGAGAAAGTGAAGAAACAAATAGATCAAGAGAAGAACGAACTACAGGCTGCCCTAGAGGAGGCAGAGGTACGTGTTCCGTTTACTCAGCTACACATCATAAATAAATGGAAAAATTAATAGCAACTCAGGTGTATTGTGTTGCAAGCCTTTAAGGGATAACTCATGTAATTCAGTGAGAAATACTGAATTGTACCTTGGAAATGCAGAATAGGCAAAATTAAAATGTATGAAACTTCATGAGTTTTTTTAATACCTTCTTGGACAAATCACCATAATGTGCAAAAGGAAAAAAAGCTCTTTAGTTAACTTCAGTGTTGCTTTTTTGAAAGGCATCTCTTGAGCATGAAGAAGGCAAAATCCTTCACATTCAACTTGAGTTAAATCAGGTGACATCTGAGATTGACCGGAAAATTTCTGAAAAAGATGAAGAAATCGATCAGCTAAAGAGGAACCATCTCAGAGTTGTGGAATCGATGCAGAGCACCCTAGATGCTGAGATCAGAAGCAGAAATGATGCCCTGAGGATCAAGAAGAAGATGGAGGGAGACCTTAATGAAATGGAAATTCAGCTGAACCACACCAACTGGCAGGCTACTGAGGCAATGAGGAGTCTTAGAAACACACAAGGAATACTGAAGGTACATTGGACAAACACACACGGTGTCACACAGTCTGTGTGTAATTGTGTAACTCCAATTTTAAATTTTAGGAGGGCTATTTGCCATAAATCATCTAAGTAATATGGTAATCAGTTGAAAATTTTATGTACATAGCTGAAAAATAGCTTAACTCTGGAAAGCCCAGGACAGAGTTTATACTTTCAAGTGAAGAGAAGTGGGGTGGGGAGACAAAGGAAGTGATGAAAGAGGCCACTGCACAAATCTCTCCATTTATGTGGACTTCATTTGTTTGATGTATATAAATATCTATTTATAATATAACCTATTTATATATAATCTATTTATAATATATAAATATCTATAAAATACATATATCTATATTTGTTTAATATATAAATATATATAATAACGCCATTAGACTAGCTCATCTCTAAGGATACTTTCCTGATCCAAAATTTTGTAGTTTTAGCCATGGTATTCTTTTATGATTCAGGATCTAAAATAATATAACATCATGTTCTTTTGAGTAGAACTGCTATCCTGGGCTACAAAAAATTTGTCATTAAAGGGACTTGCAAGTTTTTCCTATCTAATCATACTCTAAGTTATTAAGATCAACATGTGTCCATGACCCTAAATTTGCATTTGCTTTAATTGGAGCATGAGTAAGAGTCATTTTCTCTTTCTGTGTAGGACACTCAGCTACATTTGGATGATGGCATCAGAGGCCAAGATGATCTTAAAGAACAACTGGCAATGGTTGAGCGCAGAGCTAACCTGATGCAGGCAGAGATTGAAGAGCTGAGGGCATCCCTGGAACAGACTGAGAGGAGCAGGAGAGTGGCAGAGCAAGAGCTTCTGGATGCTAGTGAGCATGTGCAACTCTTACACACCCAGGTGAGGTTCAGGACTATGGTTGAGCAAATGCACTCCCTGTAGTTGAAGACAATTTGACAGGATAAGCTTGTTATAAAGTAAGGAGTAATCTTGGCAAGGGTCCCTTGCTGAAGTTCTGGAAAATGTACATCAGGAAGTACATACTGAGGCCTAGCTGATTCACAAGTATATTTATGGACTGACATAATCATGTTGATTTGAAATAATTTAGAGTTGTGGGAACTTTTGTAAAAAAGCACAAAGACCCCCTACTAATAACTATATACATAACATTGGTGGCCATCTTGTCTTTTGCAACTCTAAGCTGCAAATAGCTAAGCGAATAAAATACAGGAGAAAGAATAAGCCACAGGTAATAATTACATATTGTGTATGCACATAAAGCTAACTTCATGGGATATAAAAAGAAGCTCTTATGTTCGAATTCATAGAGGCCATCATTACTGCTAGTCAGCATTTGTCGTTTACAATGGACTTGTTAAATAAATGGTGGCATAGCCTCACAGTGGCGAAAATACAGCCATTTGTTGCCATGGAAAGATGTTCACAACACAGTAAGTAAAAAAAGCAACTTAAAAATGATATATAAAGTATGATCCTCTTTGTTAAAAATATACAGGAAACATCTAGAAGGACAAAGAAAAGTGTTACCAATGATTACCTCTGGGTGGTGAGAGTACAATAATTATTGTCTCTTTTTTTACAAATTTGCATGTTCTACTATTTTTTTATAATAAACATATATTAACGTATACTTTTTAAAGTTATAATATATGGAAATAGCCATCATGAAAAAGTTAAAATCAGATACTACAAATAATTTTAAAATCAAGTTAAAATGTAGCAGTTTTCTTTTTCATTATTAGTATCCTTGAATTGACTGAATATTTCAAATCCTGTCAACTTTCCAAAAATGAAAGACTCTTGGCTTGTTTTTGTATCAATAATGATGCTATTTATCCACTTAAAATAGAGAGCCAAGAAATGTAAATAAACAACCAAAAATTAATAATCCATTTTTCACGAGCCGTGGGGTGCCACATAGTGAAGCACTTTAAATATTTTCTTTGGGTAGGGTTTATGCTTTATACTTACAAGCAGACACTGACAACAGTCAAATGTGTTTGGTATTAAAAACTAAATTTTATCTGGAAGAATTTAAGAGAACTTTTATTAACAGAGATATGGATAGAAGGAAAAGAAGGCATATACTTAGAATCAACTTTTGACTTGGTTTTTATTCTGAATTATTTCTAACGATCAATAATTTATGCCTGTGTACACTAGTAAAAATGAAAATGTAAATAGTTATAATGAAATTTGCTTTTCTTCTTTTTTATTAACTTGAAACAGAATACCAGCTTAATCAACACCAAGAAGAAGCTGGAGACAGACATTTCCCAGCTGCAGGGAGAGGTGGAGGACATTGTCCAGGAAGCTCGCAATGCAGAAGAGAAGGCCAAGAAGGCCATCACTGATGTGAGCAGAGGGCAACACAGTGGTGGTCAAACTTGAATCTTGATGTGCTATCTCAGCTGCCTCAACTGATCTTGTTTTATTGTGAATTAGGCGGCCATGATGGCTGAGGAGCTGAAGAAGGAGCAGGACACCAGCGCCCACCTGGAGCGGATGAAGAAGAACCTGGAGCAGACAGTGAAGGACCTGCAGCAGCGTCTGGATGAGGCCGAGCAGCTGGCCCTGAAGGGTGGGAAGAAGCAGATCCAGAAACTGGAGGCCAGGGTGGGTCTCCACCACTTCACTCAATTCCTGGCCTGTTCACGCAGCTAGTTACAGCCAATTGTTAAACTCCTTTGTTCTCTTCCAGGTGAGGGAGCTTGAAAATGAGGTTGAAAGTGAACAGAAGCGCAATGTTGAGGCTGTCAAGGGTCTGCGCAAACATGAGAGAAAGAGTAAAGGAACTCACTTACCAGGTGACCAGCCTTTTAGGTTTTCCATATTTTATTTTCACGAGTTTTCGAATAATGACAGTATCTATTTGCTACCTCTTTCATTTCAGACTGAGGAGGACCGTAAGAATGTTCTCAGGCTGCAGGACTTGGTGGACAAATTACAAACCAAAGTTAAAGCTTATAAGAGACAAGCTGAAGAGGCTGTATCTTCACAGAGAGTATTTCAAATACTGTCAAATTCCCAAAAATGAAAGATTCTTGGCTCATTTTTGTATCAATAATGATGCTATTTATGCACTTAAAATATAGAGCCAACAAATGTAAATAAGCAACCAAAAATTAATAATCCATTTTTCATGAGCCATGTGGTGGCACATGGTAGAGCACCTTAAATATTCTTGGGGTAGGGCTTGTGCTTTATACTTACAAGCAGACACTAACAATAATCAAGTATGTTTGGTATTAAAAATTAAGGTTCAGGAGCAGGTCTAGGTTTTGTGCAGTCTGAAGTTTCTAGAATTTAAGAGGCTTTCTTTAAGGCAAAGAACACAAAATTGGGAATACAAAATTAGGTATGAAAATGAATATTTATTTAGAATGAAAAATGTTACTACTAATTACTGGAGCCTTAGAGATTCAGGTTCATTTCTTCTGAGACCTCTTTAAGCAATTTTCCAGACACGTTAGTCCAGAAATGCTTCTTGGTACAACCCACTTCCCTCCCTATCTAGAACACTCTACAACTCCCAGCAATTCCCAGCACTCATAGGGGCTGTGCAAATGAGGGCTCTGATGTCCAAGTCTTATTTAACTTCATAATAAATCCATCTCAGAACATTTCTTTTTCATTTGGCTGCAGCTATCTTTCTCATCCTGTTAATTCTGAAAACTTCCTTAAGGTTTTTCTTTTGCTTTCTCATTCATGAAGCAAACCTCGTAGCTACTTCTAGTAACAAAGGCAATAAGAACCAGAAAATGTCGTTTTCCTGTTCTCTCAAATGCATTTCTTTTCTCAGGAGGAACGGTCTAACGTCAACCTCTCCAAATTCCACAAGCTCCAGCATGAGCTGGAGGAGGCCAAGGAACGGGCTGACATTGCCGAGTCCCAGGTCAATAAGCTGCGGGTGAAGAGCCGGGAGGTTCACACAAAAGTCATTAGTGAAGAGTAATTTATCCAAATGCTAAAAGTGACCAAAGAAATGCACAAAATGTGAAGTTCTTTGTCACTGTCATATGTCACTGTAATGTCAAGGAAATAAAATCTGCAGAGAATTTTGCAATCTAAAAATACACGTGTCTCTTAATTACAAGCTCCATAGTGCTATTAGAACTAATTCAGTTATTCAGCATTTGTTAAGCCCCTACTGCGTGCAGAGATGATGACAGAAATGGATGTGGTCAGTGAACCAACTTTAACAGAAGGCAAAAGAAATGAAGCGCTCTGAGAAAACACAAAGATGGTTAATGCACGCTCAATTCCATTCAACCAGTTTTACTGAGTACCAAGTGTGTGCCTGTACAGAAATGGGCACCAAGCATATGACAATCATCCCTGCCACTGAGGAGCTCAAGCCAGCATGAGAGACAGCAATTCAAACAGATTATGGTACAACATGCATATTCTGACAGAAGTATGACAACAAAGTGGGGCAATAAAACAGAGTGGGCTGCTCACCTAAGCAGTCCAGAAAGGATTTTCTAAGGAGACTGTGAGCAAGCTCCTAAAAGATTAGTAGATAGTTATCAGGTGAAAAAGAAAAGGAGATGATCATTCTAAGACGATAAAACAAGCATGAGATTTCAGAAGAGTTTAAGCATGGGCTCCATGAGCGAAAGACATCAGATGAAGCCAGAGACAGAAGTTAAGACCTACTGTGAAGGGTCTAGCCTCATAGGCAGTGTTGAGGAATTAGGACATGCCTCCAACTGGTGAGACTTCACAAGGAGGGGAGTCGACACAATTCTGGCAGTATTATGGAGGATGGAGTCGGATGGGAAGACCAGAGCCTGGGAAGACTGTTAAGGCTATTAAAATGGTCCAACTTAGAGATAACAGTGATGGAAATGAACGAGAATGCAGAATGAAGGCAGGATTCTAAGACTTGTCTAAAGAAAGGACTGGGAGAGCACTGAGGAAGTTAAACAGTTTCAATGCATTCAAACTTCCCAGTTACTCTATGGTTATAGATTTTATTTCCTTTTGGGGGAAATTCTTTTCCTCTGAACCTCCATCTCCAAGAAAAAGGACAGAATTTTTCAGATAAATCTTTCTGTTGGCCTTCTAATTTCTGCATACAATTCTGCTTATAAAGGTACCTGATTTTCTCAGTACCATATATATTTTAGGGAGGAACCAGAAAGGGAATTTATTTCTTAATATAGAAAAGAATGTGACTGAAATTTTATCATAGCCATTGCCAGAGTGATTTTTTTGGATACTTTTTTAAGCTTACAATTTGGCTTCATTGCGTGAACATTTAAAAAATAAGATAAGAGAATACCAATTTATTCTTTCACAGCGGTGGAGATCTCTTTCAATGAGGAAGCTGCTTTGGGAAATTTTCTTCCCCAGTGTGGAAATCCTAATTAGTAATGAGAAACCTGCTTCATTAGAAGAGGATTTAAAAGGGGTAGAAAATAATTATGAGGAATAGTTCACCAAGGCCATGATGAAGGCTAATGAAATATCCTGCCTCGAGTAGGCCTTTATTATCACATTTTAATTAAACTCTGTAGAGTTAACCTATTGACCTCAAAAGCACTGGGCTATTGCTTTATTACTCTGTCTCCTAACTATCTGAATAATTTCTTCCGTAGAGAGTTTAGAGTGGATTTCACTAGATATGGGTCAGTTATTCTGGAGTCCCTGACTAAAGCAGCAAGGATCTAGAGTCACAGCTATTCTGGTTCATATTCTTCCTCATCTTCCTCACAGATTAAGTGATTTATAGACTTCTTTCCTCATCTCTTACAACAAAACTACACATGATAATCTAGAAATGCTGATAATTCTTTTTGTCTTTTGTTTAATTAATATGAGGGATCATTGAGATCTGGGGACTGTTTATAACCTACTAACACTGGATATGAGAACCCAAACAGGATGCATACAAGGAGAGGGCGGGAAGCTGTCTGCAAGATCAACTCTGAATGAGGAACGATGGAGGCAGTTTAAGTCCGGTTCCTCCCTGATAGTAGCACTAAGACGTACTGTGATGGAAAGAAATTCAGATGGGAAGACGATTGCGAACTGTTACAAAGGGCAAGGGACATTTTCCTCTAACATATAGATAAACCTACTTAAACCGTACACATAGAGAACTAGGCAGAGATGACAATGCCCCTAGCGTTTTCGGTATCCAGCCAGGCATAAATATACTAATAAAATCTGCTAGGAATTTGTAATAGGCTGGTTTCTTTACTTCTGTATGTTCTAACAACTTGAAGACCATGGTTACTGAAAGTGAATTCTGGGACCGCTGACATACTAATACTTGTAAATATCATGAATCCTTTTCCCTCAACTCAATTCATAAGTGTTCCAATAACCAAACAGATATCAAGAACAGACGAAATCTCAAGATCCCTCTACTCCAAAACATTACTTCCCCTTCTATCTATCTTATATATATCTTATAACTAAATCTCCTACTACTAGAGACAAAATCCTTGGCATCCTGGAGAATGTTCACTTTATTTAATCTCTTGAATTGAAAACATACTAATTTCAACTAACACCCTAGCTAGAATTATTGGTTAACCAACTAAGACAGCACCTGAAGAAAGAGGTCTCTTGAGATATGCCTGAAGGGAAGGCAACTCTGAGAGAGGGAAAAGAAGGAGACAAGAAAATGCCTCCATAAAAGCCATTTACTCACAATTTTGCTGAGGGCTGACCTTGAGTATTAAGGCTTCCAGCAGCATTCTTCATGGGTCTAGCAATTATGTGAACCTCTCCATCAGTGGTTCTCAAATTTAGCATGTATCAGAATCATCTGGAGGGCTTGTTAGCACACAGATTGTTGGGCCCCACCTCCAGAGTTTCTAATTCACTAGGTCTAGGTTGGGGCCCAGAAATTTGCATTTCTAACAAGTTCCCAGGTGATGCCGATGCTGCTAGCACAGGGACCACACTCTGAAAACCAAAGCTCTACATTATCACCAAATCTTTCACAAAGGAATTGCATACAATATTCTATCGCACCATGTTTACACCTATAAATTCAGCTAAACCTCTCTGGGCCCCAGTTTCTTCACCTGTACAATGAGGAAGTTGAGCTAAATAATGCTAAAAGCCAATCTAAATGCCTTTGAGTCCGAGTTGGACAGCACTGTCTGTAATAATAATACAATTATAATATCTTACATCTCTAGGGCGACTTGTTTTATTTGCAAAATGCTTCCACATACAATTTTTCAGTCACTGGATATTCACAACGATGTGAGATAGACAGAATCCTTTTGGAAACTGAAGTACAAAGAGGATAGTGGTTTGTCAAAAGTTGTATAACTAATAAAAGAGCCAGACCCAGACCAAGACCGCCTAACTCTTCCTCCTGGAAGTAACACACTGTCCTAGACTTTCGCCCTGGCCTGACCAGGGAAAGATTCTGAGGACATTCTCCCATAGAAACAAGGCCAGTAATTTGTAGAGGAGAGGAAGTGTCTCTGCTCTTCACCTGGATAGCCATATGGCTTGCTCCTTCATATGTGTAGAATGCTGGTCATGTTATGCTTTATTAGAGAGGCCTTCCCTGGCTACTCAGTACCAAAAGGCAAGCCTTTCTCTCTGCCCTGCCAATTATACTTCTTATCCCTTTGATTTGCTTTAAATCTGTCCATGAAACTAATCACCACTTGACTATTAATTTATTTGTTTAATATCTGTCTCCTTCTGCTAAAATATAAGCTCTACAAGGGCAGGACTTTGTTTTGTTCACAGCCGAATGTCCGATGAGTTGAACACTGCCTGTTACCTAAAAAATGCTCAAGAAATATTTGTGGAACGAATGATAATTGAATAAGAACTTAATCTATGCTGTGCACTGTGCTAAGTATTTTACTTGTATCATCCAAAAATAAATCCTAAAGCAGAGGATATATTAAGGCCCCTTTCTCAGTAATTGATAGGACTAAAAAAATCAGTAAGGAAACTTTTGTTTCCAGGAAGATGGAGTCGACCTACTTTTCTCTGTTCCTCTCACTAGGTACAACTAAAATCACTGGACGTTATATATGTAAATATAACATAAGAGATTTTGAAAGGTGGAGAGAAGAAGATAGATCAGCTAGGTAAGTTCCTTGGGTTTTCTTTTTGCCTCCTTTGCCCCAGACTTGGAGCTGAAGAAGCAGACAACACAGAAACACCAATGAATGCAGACCAAAAAAGCCCCAACAAAAGCCTTTTCCCTCTAACCAAAGGACAGAGTAATGGGCACCCTAGCAAGAGAGGAAACTTTTAAATAATAACTGCTCTACTCCCACCAAACAACATAGAAAAAAACACAGTACCACCCCATCACCAGCAAAAGCCAAGTGGGAAGTCTATACTTTCTCCCTTATGAGGCTGTAATGAAGTGCCCCCAACATCCCCACTGGGGTGGTATCAAGGAGGCCAAGTAGGAAGATGAGACTTTCATACCTACTGGCCAGTAATGGAACCAGACAAATTGTCAGTAGAGACAACATGGGGATCCTTGACTCCCAACCACCTGGCAGTAACAAGGCACCTCTTGTCCTTCTCACTGTCAGAGGAGGTCTTGTGGAAAGGCAGCACCATTGCCCAGTGGTAATGAGCACCTCCAAGAAACTGTGGTGTCTGAGGAAACCATATGGGGACACAGAACTCCCATCTCCACCCAGGAGTAATGAGCAGACCTCTCTCTTAGGAGTCAAGAGAAAGAAACTTGGACTTGTCCCTCCACCTGGCAGTAATGAAGTGGCACTACCCCCTTCCCTTGACAGAGCAGTGTCACAGAAAACCAACTAAAAGGTTTAAATCAGGTCTAGAGTCTCAGAACATAATACAAAATGTCCAGGATTCAATTGAAAATTATTCATCACATCAAGAAGATTTCACACTGAATGAAAAAAGACACATGAATGGAAAAAGCCAAAACCAACATGACAGAGATGTTAGAATTATTTGACAAAGATTGTAATCATCCATAATAAAAATGCTTCATGGAGAAACTATGAACATGCTTGAAACAAATGAAAAAATATAAAGTCTCAGCAAAGAAGTAGAAGATACAAAAAAGAACAAATGGAAATTTTAGAAATGAAAAATACAATAACTGAAAAAGTTGTGTGGATGAACTCAATGGAAAACGGAGGGAACAGAGGAAAGAGTCAGTGAACTGGAATACAGAACAACCGAAATAAACCAATCTGAACAACTAAAAGAAGGTGGATGGGGAAAAAAAAAAGTGTACAAAGCCTGAAAGCTCTGTGGCTCTACAACAAAAAATCTAGCATTTATGTTATCAGAGTCCCAGAAGAAAAGGAAGAAGAGAGTAGGACTGGAAAAGTACTCAAAAAACAATGGCTGAAAAGTTCTAAATGTGGCAAAAGACATAACCTACAGATTCAATAGGGAGTTTATCCAAATAGGAAAAACCCAAAGAAATCCATAGCAAGACAGATCATGAATTTCTGAATACTAAAGGCAAAGAAAAATATCCTGGAAGCAGCCAGAGAAAAATAACATCTTACCTATAGGAGAAAAAATATTCAAATGACAGAGGATTTCTCACCAGAAACTATAGAGGCCAGAAAGAAGTGGTATGATTTTTTTTCAGGTGCTGAAAGAAAAGAATTGTCAACCCAGAATCCTGTACCCAGAAAAACTGTGCTTCAGGAATAAAAGGGAAATCAAGACATTCTCAGATGAATGAAAACTAAGAAAATGATCATTATAGATATACCTTAAAAGAATAACTAAAGAAAGTTCTCTAAACAGAAAGGAAACAATAAAGGAAGGAATCTTGGAATATCAAAAAGAAAAAAACAGTAATCAAAAATAGGAGTAGGTACAATAGGCTTTCTCTTCTTGAGTTTTCTAAATTATGTTTGATGATTGAAGCAAAAATTCTATCACTATCTGATGTAGCTCTAAATATATTAAGAGGAAATATCTAGGACAATTATAAATGGGGGAGAGTAAACAGACTTAAAGGAAGGGAAGTTTCTATGCTTCACTTGAACTGATAACACGACAACAAAGAAGACAATGATAAGTTTTATATATACATACCTAGAGCATCCACAAAAAATTACGTGCAAAGAAACACACACATACACTCATACACACACACACAAAATACAAGGAAAATACTGGAAGGACTGACTTCCAGCAAGACAGCCTGAAGAGCTCCAATGACCCTTTGCCCAGTGAAATTAGTGAAAATTATTTTTAAAACAACAACATTTAAAGCCTCTAGAAATGGTCCTAAAGAAAAACAGCAAATGAAGTAACATCTATCAAGAAAATCTATGAATATTCTGTTAGAAAGGTAAGGGTCTGTGCTATTTGAGGCAAAATTCCTTCCTCTCTCCCACCCTCCCAGCTCAAGAGAAACAAGGACTCCACTCCAGATTACTATAGCCAAGGACACAGAGCTCTCTCTTCCTCCTACTCCAAGCCAGAGGACTTTCTTCCCAGGAAGAGCAAGACATCAGTATTTCTCATTCTGCCCCCAGCTACCTGTTTCTGAGGTTAAGTTCTGGGCAAGTGTGGTCAAGAGATGGGGGTTCTCCTCTCCCTAGCCACCATTCACGGAAGAGCCACCATTCATTGGATATAGTGTGCTTAGAATATTGGGGCCCTGATCAAATCTTCACTTGGCTCATGAGGTGGTGGTTCCAGACCAGGAGAACCAAGCCAAGAGGACCTCAGCCTGCTCCCCACAACCACTAAGTGCTCATCTCCTTGAGTAAGGGTGTCACTCAGAGAGAAGTTTACAATTGTCCCACCACCAGTTCCAGAGCCCTGGCTCAGAGATTTTGCCTGGAGGGACTAGCAGGTCATAAAACAGAGAGCCCCTAATCTCCTGAACAAATTGATTTCACTTTCAACATAGGGAAGAGAATTCCAAGTCTAAGTTCACTCTCAAGGACAGTAGAAATTGTGGTGAAAGGAAATTGGGAGAGACTCAAGATACAGGCTAAACTGTAGGCCAGCTGGTATTCAGGAGAAAACCAGGGAATAAGATAGCTAAGAGGAGCCCTCCTGGGGTGAGAACACAAATCAAACACTAACCTTAGAAACTACTTTTTCAAAAGGGTCAGAATTTGGTTGGATTCATTTGTAGAGCAATTTATGTCTAAGCGCATTATTAAAAACAATAAAGCAATTAGCCAGCTGGAGTCTAACAGCTGGATGTTCTCAGGGAAAGAGAAGAAGAGAGTCCCACAAAGACTACTATCTTTCAAGGTGACTGTGGGCATACCAAAGCTGCACCCCCCTGAGGAGTGACATCAGAGGCTTAAGATCATGGGTGGGAAATAAACTTCACTAAAATAAGCCAGCCAGTTAAAAACAAATAAACAAGCAAATAAAACTAACAAGCCCTGAGAAGAGTGTCAGTACTGAGAGTTGCTACAGTATATTACCTAAAATGTCCAGTTTCCAACAAAAAATTATGAGGCATACAGAGAAACAATTATGACTCATACACTGAAAAGAGTGGGCAACAGAAACTGCCTGTGACAGTAACCAAATGTTGGATTTAACAGAAAAAGACATCAAAGTAGCCGTTATAAACATGTTCACAGAAGTAAAGGAAATCATGATGAAAGAAGTAAAGAAAGGCATGGTGACCACTTCACATCAATAAAAAGACAGAAATTATTTTAAAAGAATCAAATGGAATTCTGGAGTGGAAAAGTACAATAACTGAAATAAAAAAAGTCATTAGAGGGGCTTAACAGTATATTTGAACTGACAGAAGAAAAAATAAACAAAGTTGAAGACAGACTGACAAAGATTATGCAAGCCTAAGAACAGAGAGAAAAAAATAATGAAGAAAAATGAAGAAAGTCTCAGAGAAATGTGAGACACCATTAAACACACCAGTATCTGTGTAATGGGAGTACCAAGAGAGGAGAGAGAACGGGGCAGAAAACCTATTCAAAGATATAATAGTTGAAAACTCCTGGTATTTATTGGGAAAAAAAACCCCGACACATCCAGGAAGCTCAACGAACTTGAAGTAGTATACACACAAATACATCTGCAAACAGACACATCATAGTAAAAATGCTGAAAATCAAAGACAAGGAGAAAAATCTTGAAATCAGCAAGAGAAAAATGATTTGTTACTTACAAGAAAACAATAAAATTAACAGCTGAGTTCTTACAGTAGAAGCAATAGAGGCCAGCAGGTGGTAGAAAACTATATTCAAAATGCTCAAAAAAAACAACTGTCAACCAAGAATCCTATATCCATCAAAGCTATCTTTCAAAAAGGTTAAATAAAGATTTTCTCAAATAAACAAAAACTTAGAAGATTTGCTAATAGACTTGCCTTACAAAAAATACTAAAGGAAGTTCTTCAAGCTAAAAGCAAGTGACTGCAGTCAGCAATTCAAACCTGCAGAAAAAAACACACTGGCGGGGCTGGCCCCGTGGCCAAGTGATTAAGTTTACATGCTCTGCTTTGGCAGCCGAGGATTTTGCCAGTTCAGATCCTGGGCATGGACACAGCACTGCTCATCAGGCCATGCTGAGGCGGTGTCCCACATGCCACAATCAGAGGCACTCACAACTAGAATATAAACTACGTACTGGGGGGCTTTGGGGAGAAGAAGAAGAAGAAGAAAAGGATTGGAAACAGATGTTAGCTCAGGTGCCAATCTTTAAAAAAAAAAACAACACTTGCAAAGGTAAGTATGTAATTATAAAAGACAATATAACTGCATATTTTTCTTCTTTCGTCTCTTAACTGATTTAAAGAACAATTGTATAAAATGATACTTACAAAATGTATTGTTGGGACAATGACAAAAATATATAATATATGTCTGTATAGCAAAGGAAACCATCAACAAAATGAAAAGGCAACCCACAGAATGGGAGAAAATATTTGCAGATCATATATCTGATAAGGGGCTAAATCTAAAATAATGAAGAACTCATATAATTCAACAGGGAAAAAAATCCAACTTAAAAATGGGAAGAGGATATGAATAGATATTTTTCCATAGAAGACATACAAATGGCCAACAGATACATGAAAAGGCACTCAACATCACTAATCATCAAGGACATGCAAATCAAAACCAAAATGAGATATCACCTCACCTCTGTTAGGATAGCTATTATCAAAAAGACAAGAGATACGTGTTGACAAGGAAGTAGAGAAAAGAAAACCTTTGTGCACTCTTGGTGAGAATGTAAAATATCAATTTACTTCATATGGAAAACAGTATGAAGGTTCCTCCAAAATTAAAAATAGAACTATCATATGATCCAACAATTCCACTTCTGAGTATCTGAAAGAAATGAAATTACTATCTCAAAAAGATGTCTGCACCCCCATGTTCACTGAAACATTATTTACAATAGCCAAGACATGAAAACAACCTAAGTGTCCATCAAGAGATGAATGGATAAAGAAAATGTGATATATATACATACATATATGGAATGGAATATTATTCAGCCATAAAAAAGCATATCCCACCATTTGCAGTGACATGCAAGGGTCTTGAGGGCTTTACCCTAAGTCGAAAAAGTCAGACAGAAAGATAAATACTGTATGATATCACCTATATGTGGAATCTAAAAAAAGCCCCTCAGATACGGAGAACAGACTGTGGTTGACAGACACAGGCAATGAGGGGAGAGCAAAATGGGTGAAGGTGGTCAAAAGGTACAAACTTCCAGTTATAAGACGAATAGGTCCTAGGGAATATAACAAACAGCATGGTGACTATGGTTAACAATACTGTATTATGTATTTAAAGTTTCTAAAAGAGTAAATCTTGAAAGTTCTCATCACAAGAAAGAAATTTTTGTAACTATGTGTGAGAATGGATGTTAACTAAACTTATTGTGGTAATTATTTTGCAGTGTATACATATATCAAATCATTATGTTGTACATCTAAAACTAATACAATGTTATATATCATATCTCAATTTAAAAAAAATTTTTTAAGCTTTGCACAATCCTACTCAGATCCCTGCATTAAAAACTCACCTTAAACTAAACCCAAAAACTCCTTAAATAGCCACCCATAGGTGGTTTTCTCCCTTACTGCAGTAAGTAATAAATTCATCTTCACTTAAAAAAAAGAAAAAGAGAAATGAAAGGTATGTGTAATAGATTGGCCAATACGACACAAAGGAGCTGTGTGGGAGCAAAGCTATATTAGGCTAAAGAAATGACTACAGATAGTAAAGTAAAAATCATAACAATGTATTATTGGGTTTGCAAGATTAAGAGGGGTAATATATATTGCAATAATGTGACAAAAAGAGGGAAAAGGGAATTGAGCTATTTAGGAGTAACCTTTCTATATGTCACTGGAATTAAACAAGTATATCTGAAACTGATTCTGATAAGTTAAGGTGCTTATGAAAAACCCTAGAGTAATGATTTAAAAAATTATGTGAAAAAATCATTAAAGAAGTAAAAATGCTACATTAGAAAATACATAAAATTTGGTGCAAAAGAAAGCAGTAAAGGAAGAATAAAGGAAGGAAAAAAGGGATGAGACACACAGAAAAAATTAAAATGAAGACATAATTTCAAGTATAACAATAATAGCATTAAATATGAATGGATTAAACAATCCAGTCAAAAGGCAGAGATTGTCAGACTGGATAAAAAACATGATCCAACTATATTCTGTCTACCAGAGTCCTACTTTGGATCAAAAGATACAAACAAATTGAATATAAAAGGATGGAAAAAGATATATCATGGAAACAACAACCCTAAGAAAGCTGGGAGTAGCTATACTGATAGAAGACAAAACAGATTTTAAAACAAAAAAATGTTACTAGAGATACAGAGGGACATTTTATAATGATAAAAGAATAAATCCATCAGGAAGATATAATGCTTATATACATATTTGCACCTAATAACAGAGCACCAAAACAAATGAAGCAAAAACTGACAGAAATAAAGGGAGAAAAACACAATTCAATAATGATAGTTGGAGACTTGGATACCCCATCTTCAATAATGGATAGAACAATAGATCAACAAGAAAACAGAAGACTTGAACAACACTATAAACCAACCAGACCTAACACATATCTATAGAACACTTCAGCCAACAACAAAATACACATTCTTCTCAAGTGCACATGGAACATTCTCCTGTATGGACCATATGCCAGGCTAGAAAACAAATCTCAGCAAATTTAAAAGGATAAAAATGATACAAAGTATGTTCTCTGGTCAAAAAAGAATGAAATTAGAAATCAATAGTAGGAAAAAAACGGGAAACTCACAAATACCTGGAAAGTAAATAATCAATCGGTCAAAGAAGAAATCAAAAGAAAAACCAGAAAATATTTTGAGATGAATGAAAATAAAGACACAACCAAAACTTATGGGATGTAGACAAAGCAGTGCTTAGAGGGAAATTTATAGCCGTAAATGCCTACATTAAGAAAAAAGAAAGAGCTCTAATCAATACCTAAACTTCCACCCTAACTCAATGGAAAAAGAAGAGCAAGTTAAATCTAAAGCAAGCAGAAGGAGGAAAATAAAAAAGATCAGAATGGAAATTAATGAAATGGACAACAGAAAAACAATACAGAAAATTACAGTCCAAATCACTCAAGAATGCAAAAGTCCTTAACAAAATATTGGCAGATGAAATTTAACAGTAGCTAACAATATATGATTTGATGATGATGATGATTGCTTAATGATAAAATAATGAAGACTTTCTGCTGAAGATTGGGACCAAGGAAAGAATATCCACTTTCAACACTTCTATCAAACTACACTGGAGGGCCTAGCTAATGCAATAAGGCAAGATGAGGAAATAAAAGACATAAAGATCGAGGGAAAAAAGTAAAATTGTCTTTATCTGCAGATGATAAATTTGCATATATAGAATATTTAAGTGTCTATAAAAAACTACTTAATCTTAATCCAATAAGTAAATTGAGTATGTGTCAAATTATAAGGTCAACATATAAAAATAAGTGGTATTTTGAGGCTGGCTCTGTGGCATAGCAGTTAAGTTCACACACTCTCCTTTGGCAGCCTGGGGTTTGTGGGTTTGGATCCCAGGTGCAGACCTACATACCACTCATCAAGCCATGCTGTGGTGGCATCCCACATACAAAATAGAGGAAGATTGGCACAGATGCTAGCTCAGTGTCAATCTTCCTCAAGCAAAAAGAGGAAGATTGGCAACAGATGTTAGCTCAGGGCCAATCTTCCTCAGAAAAAAGAAAAAAAAATAAGTTGTATTTTTATATTAAGAGCAAACACTTGGAAAATGAAATTTTAAAGATCAATATCATACACAATAGCACCAAAGAAACCACAAAATAGTCTAGGAACAAACTTAACAAAAAATGTAAAAAATGCCTCTGTGTTGAAAACTATAAACCATTGCTGAGGGAAAGTAAAGATCTAAATAAATTATACACACACGTATGTATACAAAAGATAGAGAAAAGTAAAGAGGGAGAGAGGGACACCATTTTATTGGACTGGAAGACTCAATATTGTCAATTCTCTGTCAATCTCTCCAAGTTGTCAATTCTCTCAAAATTGATATAAATATTTAATGTAACTGAAATCAAAATCCCATCAGGCAATTTTTTTTTAGAGAAATTGGCAAGCTTATATTAAAGTGCATATCGAAATATCAAACACCTAGAATAGCCAATGCAACCTCGAAAAAGAAGAAATACAAAGTTTGAGGACTTACTCAATGGATTTTTAAGCTTGTTATAAAGCTATAGTAATTAAGACAGTGTGATATTAGCCTAAGGGTAAGAAAAATATAGACAGATGGAACAGAATAGAGAGGAACAGAGAATTGGGAGATAAGCCCACTATATATACAGTCAAATGACTTTTTACTAAGTTGCCGATGCAGTTCAATGTGGAAAGAAGTCTTTGCAACAAATGATGCTGGATCAATTACATATCTGTATGGAAAAAATAATAAATCACACTATATACAAAATTAACTCAACAAGGATAACAAACCTAAATGCAAATCCTAAAATTATAAACCTTCTAAAAATATAGGAGAATATCTTTGTGATCTTGGGCAAAAATTCTTAAACAGAACACAATAAGGACTAAATACAAAAAAAAATGATAAACTTGTCCTCTTCAAAATTAAAACAACTGCTCACCAAGACACTGTTAAGAATGTGAAAAGGCAAACCTCAGGCTGGGAGAAAATAATGCAATACATATATGCAACAAACAACTTTATTGTATATAAATAACACATACAAAACAACAATAAAAAGAAAACAATAAAAATGGGCAAAAGACTTTGACAGACATTTTCAAAAAGATGATATTTGAAGGTCCAATAACCACATTAAAAGATGCTCAATATCACTGGTCTAGCGAATACTGATTAAAACCACAAGGAGATTCCATTACACATCCATAATAATGGCTAAAATTATAAAGACTGACAGTGACAAATGTTGGCAAGGATGCTGAACAACTACATCTCTCATATATTGCCAGTGAGGATGCAACATGGTTCAACAATTATTTTTGAAATTGTTTTCTGTTTCTTAAATACACACCTATATACTTTTAGATCTATCAATTCCATTCACTAGAATTTAACCATAAGAAATGAAAGATATGTCCACAAAAAGACAAGAAGAACATCCATCAAGCAAGAGAACAGATGAACAAAATACGGTATATCCTCACAATAGCATACTACTCACCAAGAGAAAGAAACGAACTACAAGCAAGAACATAGATGAATCTTAATAAATTCCTCTTCGGCAGGGGTGTTGTGAAAGGCAAGTGTTTTTTTTTTCTTTGGTTGAAGATGAGATAATTACAGAGTTTCATATTAGAAAAGGTAAAGATGCCTTAAGTGGCTATAATTCCTCCACTTTTCCTCACTGGAGAGAGAGAACAGAGAAATTCTTAGTGCAAAGGGAATCTTAGGAATTGTAAGCTAATTTCTGGCAGAGACTCTTAGAGCAGAAGGATCATTAGATACGGTAACATAATGCTGGTCCCGGGCTTAATTGTAAGCAGATACTAGCAGGAAGAGCAAGGACAAGGGATATGAGCCAGACCCTGGAGGAGGTTTTACTATAAATTAAAAGAAATGAGTTGTCACACAAGAGTTGTGTAAAAGATATCTGCACGTTGGAGAAGGTTTGGAATATACCAATAAATAGGCTTTAGCAAAATATATCTCACAGTTTAGTTTTCTCATACGTATTCCCCATCAAAACTCTCTACTTCATTGTTTATTGTTATTTGAAATCAGGGTTACATCTCAAAGAAAGCAAACGGAAAATATGTTATGTTGATCCAAATCCCAGATTAAAGTGTCAGGTTTCAACCATAATCAGAGCACCAGCATTTAACAGGTGGCCACTTAATTAAATTACAAAGTAACTGAATGGACGTTTGAATTGTTTCCAAAGTTTTGCTATTAGAAAAAATGTTAAATGCAGAGCTTTGACAGACCGTGTTCCTCTGTGCTTCTGTGAGAAAAAGAGTAAGAAGGGAAATTACTGCAATTTTAAATGTCAAAAGATGCAACAAATTGCCCTGAAATTTTAAACCCTTAGCCACAGCATATGCGAGCATCCACTCCCCCATACCACGGTTTGCTACTATCAAAGTTTTTTCATCTTTATCAACCTGCTTTGTGAGATGTACTAGCTGTTATATTTGATCTTGCATCTCCTAAGGTTGAACATGTTTTCAAGTTCATTGGCTATTTGTATTGCCTCTTCCATGAACTGTCTATTTACATCTTTTGGCTATTTTTTCTATTTGCTTTTATCTCCCTTTCTTCTTGATTTGAAGATTAAGTAAATATATATATTTATATATATATATATAAATCTTCTATACTTTTATAGTTTTGCTTTATTTTAATGCTTGACTTCATCTAGAACTTATTTTCTAACTAATTCATCTAGAACTTACTTTTATAAATGGCTTCGGGCAAGGACCTAATTTAATTTGTTTTCAAATACTAAGTCTCAACCCCATTCATTGAATAGTCCTCTCCTTTCCCCCAGTGACTTGCAATGCCACCTTTTCATATACTAAATTGCCATACATGTAAGAGCCCATTTTTGGACTATATTATCTTTATCGATCTGTCTTCATCTACACTAATTTTACAATTTTAATCGCCATATTTCTAAAGTACGTTTGATGTCAAGTAGGGTGGCTTATTACCTCATTGTCTAGTGAAAACGTATTATTCCTGGAACTACAAACTGTAAAATTGCAATTCTCCATCAAGTTATATCTCCAGCCTTCGTCTATTACTTCCAAGTCTGTTCCCTCTCCATGAAAAACATTCCCTCAATCTTAGGAGATTCAGTTTACAGTTGTCTTGGAGTAGAATAAATTTAAATGATACCTGAGTACCTCAAATTATTTCTATTTTACCAGCAGCAAGCACAGTCAAGTCTACAACCTAAATACCTCTTGCTTTCATCCCCCTCCTTCCTTTTCCAAGAGCAACTGGTTTAGTTCGGGTTCTCAACTCTTTCCTAAAATAGTACAACAACTGCTTAAGTGGGTTCTTTATCTCTTTCACTCCTCCAATCCATCTTCCATGCTGCTACCATAACTGTGTTCACAACACAAATCTCATGACGCCAGTTCCTTGTTTAAAAGACTCCGGTAATATCCCATGACTCACAGTGATACAGCCCTATCTTTCACATGATTTTAAATAGAGTGATAATAGACAATATTTAGTAAATACTTTCTGTGCTGCTGATACTATGCTAGATGCTTTATGTATATTTCTCATTGAATACTCATATTAATCCTGTGAGGTGTGGGAAATTATTACTATTTTCTTTTAACGGATGAACAAACTGAGGCTTACAGAGGTTACATGACTTGCCTAAAATCATACAAAATAACATCTGGCTAGTTTCCTTGATATTTAAAACATTGTGCACACCATAAAAAGCATCTCAGCCAGTTTACTGCCTCTAAAACTTACCTATTAAAAGAAACTCTCATAACGGATTTTTAAAGTAGTCACTTGTTTTTTAAAAGGTGCAAAACAAAATAACTCAGAAAGGTCAAAAATAAAGGTATGGGAAAAGATAACCCATATATATGCTACCAAAAAGTAAAAACAAATATAGCAAAATATTAGCCAAAATAAAATTCAAGGCAAAATAATTTAAAAGCAGCAAAGATAGTTCATATTTTATTTTTGAAAGATATAATCTATCAGAAAGATAAAGTGATCATAAATTTCTATGGAGTTAGCAACTATCTTTGAATTATACAAACAAAAATCTGAAAGATCTGAGAACAATCATGGTGGAGGATTTTCACTTACATCTACTAGAAAAATCACAGAACAGGTAGACAAAACTAAGCACAGGTGATTGAACAGCACAAATAACAAGCTCAATTGGAAAGATAAATATAAAATTTTGTAGCCAACAATGAGGGGATATACATGCTTTTCAAATACCTAATATATGCATTTTTCAATCGAGGTGATATTGCTCCCTAGGAAGGGAAAATTAATTGTTAGGGGAGCAAAAAATATCTTAGATATTATAGTAGTTTGTGCCTCCCTCTCCCGAGCTCAACCCTACCTGAAAAAATCTTACTGCTTAATTTCCCTTGTTAGGGAGACATTAAAATAAATTTATCCCGTTAAAATCTTATTGCTTAGTATTTCATTTCTTAGAGAGAAATTACACTTAATTAATGTAATTAATTTTGTCTCTTCAGTGGGCAATAATAAAAAAATCTTTCAAAACTAATCTAAGACATTCGCAAAAATTAAGCCATGGAGAAGGAAAAAAAGAATTGCTAACTGTTAGTGACCGTGAGGAGGAAAACTAAATAGTTTTCTCACACTAAATAGGGTGAGAAAAAGTTTTCATTGTATATTCTTCTGTGCTTCTGAAATTTTGAAGCATGTAAATGTATAAGCTACATGAAAAGCAAATAGTTTCAATTTTAAAATAAGAAAAATCATTAAAGATTTTTGGCAAAATTACCAAGGTAATTTAGTAGGATAAGGATAGTCTTTTCAACAAATGGCACAGAAACAATTGGATATATATATGTAAAAACAAACGAACCTAGACTCTTCCTTCACATAATACGTAAAAATTAACATGAAATGGAATATAGACCTAATTATAAAGCTATAAATATAGCATAAAACATGTAGAATAAAAATGTTTTTGACTTTGCACTAGGAAATATTTATAAGATATCACACCAAAAGCATGATCCATAAAAGAAAATATTGATAAATTGGACTTCATCAAAATTTAAACTTTTGCTCTTCAAAAGGCACCATTAAGAAAATGAAAAGACAAGCCACAAAACTGGAAGAAAACAGTTGTTACACAACTATTTGTAATACAAACATTACACAGTTGTTCCACAACTGGAAGAAAACAGTAGTTAATCATATATCTGATAAAGGACTTGTATCAAAAACATCTATATATATGTTTATAAACATATATATATAAAGACCTATAACTAGTAAATAATAAGATGATCCAATTTATTTAAATGGGCTAAAGATTTGGATAGACAGACACTTCACCTAAAGAAAATATATGAGCAGCAAATAAGCACATGAAAAATAACCAAAATCATTATCCATTAAGGAAATGTTAATTAAAACCACAATGAGATACCACTTTACACTCACTAGGATGGCTATAATCAAAAAGGATAATACAAGTATAGGTGAGAATGTAAAGAAAATGGAACCTTCATATCACCGATAGCTACTGTGGAAAAGAATTTGGCAGTTTTTTGAAAAGTTAAACATACACAACCTAGCAATTCAACTCCTAGTTATCTACCAAGAGAAACGAAAACCAATGTCCACAAAGTGACTTATACGGAATAGTATTAAACAGTATTAATCATAACAGCCAAAAACCAGAAACGATTCAAATATGTATCAACTGGTGAATGGATAAACAAAAAACATAGCACATCTATACAATGGACTATTACTCAGCAATAAAAATGAATGAACTCCTGATACATGCAACAACATGGATGAACTCCAAAACAGGCTAAGGAAAAGAAGCCAGACATTAAAGACTGCACATTGTAGGATTCCATTTAAACGAAATTTCTAGAAAGGGCAAAACTATAGAGACAGAAAGCAGATAAGTGGTTGGTTGCCTGGGGTTTAGGGTTGGAATGGGAACTGACCGCAAATGGGCACAAGGGAACTTTTTGAGTTGATGAGATCGCTATAAAACTGGATTGTGGTGATGGTTGCACAACTGCATAAATTTACTAAAACTCATTGACTGTATACTTGAAATGGATGACTTTCAAGTATATGAAATTCTACCTGAATAAAGCTGTTAAAAGTAGAATAGGGGCCAGCCCTGATGGTCAGTGGTTACAGTTCCGTGCTCTCCTCCTCTGCAGCCCGGGTTCACTTTCCAGTTGTGGAACCTCCCCACCTGTCTGTCAGCTGCCATGCCGTGGTGGTGACTCACATAGAAGAACTAGAAGGACCTATAACTAGGATGTACAACCATGCACTGGGGCTTTGAGAAGAAGAAGGGAGAAAAAAGACAGGAAGATTGGCAATGGACGTCAGCTCAGGTCAAATCCTTCCCTATAAAAAAAAAACAACCTCAGTAACCTAGATTTAAAAAGAAGAAAAAGAAGACTAGGAGGAAGAAGAGGAGAAATAATAACAACAATTGCGCCATGTAGAAAGCCACAAAAGAAATATCAACTATATCTAGAATAAGTTATCACAGAGATGACAGTCACTGTTCACCTTGCAAAAAAAATTTAAAACCTGCAGCAAAAAACTGGGAACAACTCCAAATTTTGTCTACAGTAGAATGAATAAATTGTCATATTATCATACAATGTAATACTGTACAGTAATAAAAATAAAATACAGCTACATATAACTTCATGGAAAAAATCTCACAACAATAATGTTGGGTAAAAGAAGTGAGATACTAAAGAATAAATAAAGTTGTATTCATATGATGCTCAAAAACAGGCAAAAAATGCATTGTTTACAGATGCACATACAAATAAAACTATAAATAAAAGCAGAGAAATTATCACAAAAGTAAAAATTGTAGTTACCTTTAGGGGAGAGAAATAAGAATTATAATAAGGAGGTTCATGAGAGGTTTATGGGGTGCTGATAACATTATTATCTGGATACTCCCTGAATTGTTTTATTACTGACACACACAGACACAGACAGATGAACCACGTCGCTCATTCCTATTGGGCCAACCAGGAAACAAAATGCCACACAAACACACACACACACACCCCCGGGACAAAAAAGAATTAGCTAAAAGAGAACACTCCCCTCAATACCTAAATTTATATATCTAGACATTTAAAAAACAAACATTCTTTAGATAATTTGGGGATTGGAACGGAAACAGAAACTTTAAAATAATCATAATCGAAGGACAATCAGAGTACTACATATCAACCTGTGGGATTCAGCCAAAGTAGTACCCCAAAGAAAATTTATAACCATAAATAAACTTGTAAGATCACAAGAAAGAATGAAAATAAATGAAGTAAGCTTCCAATTCAAGATGCTAGATACAGACCAATAAAATAAACCTAAAGAAATAAAAGAAAGGAATGAATAAGACTAAAAACAGAATATAATAAAATAGGGGAAAACAGTTAATTGGTAAATCTAAATTAAAAAGACCAACACAAAAGACAAAACTTTGACAAATACAACTTAAAATAAAACGAATGAAATTACAATATGTAAAAAATAAAAAGGAAAAGATGACTGCACAGGAGTTTTTAAATTATAAAAAGACATGCACAAAAAAAGTCAAAAAAAACTTCACATGAAATGGGCAATTATCTAGGAAAAGATAAATTTTCCAAAAGAGCCACAAAAAACAAGTAGAAACTCTGAACAGACTAAACAGTCATGAAAAAACTTAAATAAGACTAAAAGATTTCTCTTCCAAAGAGGCTACTGGCCCAAAGAGTTCTATAAAGGAACTCTACCAAACCTTCATGGAACAGATTATTCACATTCTAAACACACTATAGCAGAAAACAGAAACAAATGGGAAGCTACTCATTTTACAAGACTAGCATGATCCTGATATCAAAACCAGAAAAGAAAACTGTGGCCCAGTCCCATATGAACTCAGATACAGATATCCCACATTAAAAAATTAGTAAACTTACAGCAGCAGAGAATTAAACAATATTATATCAATAGGTTTCGTTTCATGAATTCTAGATTGATAAAAGTGAGAAAATCTACCACGTAATTCACTACACTAACAAGTTAGAGGAGAAAAAATAATCTCAATAGATGCAGGAAGAAACACTGACAACATCTAACTTTTTTTTAGATATAATTCACATACCATAAAATTCATCATTTAAATGTACAACTCAGTGATTTTAGAGGATTCACAAAGTTATGCAGCTATAACCAATATCTAATTCCAGAACATTTTCATTACCTCAAAAAGAACCCCATTAGCAGTCATTCTCCAATCCCCCCTCGCCAGACCACCCTTTGGCAACTACTGACCTACTTTCTGTCTCTATCCGTTTGCCTATTCTCGACATTTTATATAAACAGAATCATCACATATGAGTGCCTCATGTCTGACTTCTTTCACTTAGTGTAGGTTTTCAAGGTTCATCCATGTCGTAGCATGTATCAGTACTTCATTCGTTTTTACAGCTGAATAACACTCCATTTTATGGATATACCACATTTTGTTTATCCATTTGTCTGTTGATGGGCATTTGGTTTGTTTCCACATTTTGGCTATTATGCAAAATGCTGCTAGGAACATTTGTGTACAACTTTTTGTATAAGCATGTGTTTTCAATTCTCTTGGTCATATACCTAGGAATGGAATACTTTAATTCATTTTTATGATTAAAATTATTGGAAAACTAGATAAAAAGTATAAAACTTGATGAAACATTAGATGTAATACAATTAAAGTCAGGAACAAGATAAAGATCACTTATCTTGTATAGGATATGTATACAAGTATCCTAGTATTACTATTTAGCATTGTTCTAAATGTTTTAGGCAATGCAATAAGAGAAGGAAAAAAATAATAATAATGTATAAATTACAAAAGAAAGAAGACACAGGGGCTGGCCCCATGGTGGAGCGGTTAAGTTCATGCATTTGCTTTGGTGGCCCAGGGTTTGCCAGTTAGGATAAATGAATAACCAGGGAAAATTTGCCCTACTAGGTATCAAAACATATATGCTATTGGCACAGAAATATAGTACAAAATATGGAATCAAGAAACAGATTACATTCAAACACACATGCGCACACACACACAAATACAGCTAAGTTACAAATTACATTGAAAATGTAGAAGAACATATTTATGACCCTGAGTCCTTGAGATAGAGGAGGCCTTCTACAATACACACAAAAAAAGCATAAACATAAACTTTTTTATAACTTTAACTACAAAAAATTTAAAAACATCTATAAAACTGAGATGCCATAGCACAGTCCAAGTCATTATTAGACCAGGAGAAACCTTTTACAACTTGTATAAGAAAGAAATGATTACAATCTAGAACATAGAGAATTCTACACAGATATTTTTAAATGAGTAACATCAAAATAATCCAGGGATGGAGGGAATGAGTAGGAGTATATATGAAATGAGATTGACCATGAACTGATAATTATTGATACCAGATGAAGAGTACAATGAGTTCAATATACCATTTTCTCCACTTATGTATATGTTTCAAATTTTTCCATATTTTAATTTATGTACTAACATGGAATATGATCCAAGACTGTAGAATGAAAAAACCAAGTTGGTAAATATGCAAACTATGATACTGTTTATAATATATTTTAAACATCTAATTATATATTTTCTATAGGCCGATTTTCTTAGGCCAGTTTCACTAATCTATATGTTTTAAATATGAATTGGTAAATGCACAGAAAAGATCTGGAATATTACACAGTAAACGGGTATTGGTGATTACCTCTAGAGAGAAGGGGTCACTTCCATTGTGAGTGTTCTTCAAAGGGGAATTTTAGCCTAATCTATAAGGCTTTAATTTTTTCATGCAACTAGAATGTAGAGGTTACACAAGTGTACATATTTATCAAAACTCACATAAATAGAATTGTTCTGCATCCCGTCTGTGGCAGTGGTTATAGGAATTAATGCACATTCAAAAACTCATAGAACTACACAATAAAAGAAGTGAATTTTACTGTAAAGTTTAAACATTTTTAAAATAGCGCAAAAATCAGGGCTGGCCCAGTGGCATAGTGGTTAAGTTCAAGCGCTCTGCTGCAGCGGCCCAAAGCTTGCAGGTTTGGAACCTGGGCACAGACATATACACCGCTCATCAAGCCACGCTGTGGTCGTGTCTCATATACAAAGTAGAAGAAGACTGGCATGGATGTGAGCTCAGGGACAATCTTCCTCAACCAAAAAGAGGAAGACTGGCAACAGATGTTAGCTCAGGGACAATCTTCCTCAACAACAACAAGAAAAAGGCAAAAAAATCTCATACAACTGTCACTTAAAATGAGTAAATTTTGCTGTATAACTGATCTTTTAAAAAGGAAAGATTTTAGTTTAAAAAGAATGATTGCAATGTAATTTGTTTAAAGAATAAGGATGTGAATTACACTAGCAATACGAAAATTACCTACAGTTTTGAAAGTATATTATAAGACATATATGTACTATGTTTATATATGCATATAGTATGATCCCACTTTTAGGTCTATATCTTATTTTATCTCTGCATATTGGGATTATAGACTTTTTTTCTCTTTGCTTATCTGTATTTTTTCCTATCATAAATGCATATTGTTTTCTAATAAAATGTTTTTTTCAATGTTGGGTGGGTGGGTACTGGCCAAATGGTGGAGACTCGGTGTAGACTCTCCCCTCACCTTGGCTCTGCTACCCAAGCCCAGGCCCCCAGGGTGGGCCCCGGCAGTGACCCAAGAGAATGCAGTGGGGGGTTTATGTGGCAAAAAATAAGGAAAAGTGGTCAGGGCCCTGAGAGCAGTGTGTCGCTGATCATTGGGTTACCACAGGCATGCATGAAAGAGTTTGTCAAATTGAATACAGTTGGTAGGAACTTACTGTGAGGCCCCACGAGGCACTGTCAAAGATTACCTTCCCAGCATACTAGAAAGCATTCTCTGCTGGCAGATTGGTCCCTGTCAAATTATTTATAGGAGATTGGTTCACATACTCAAAATGACATGAATACTTCTAATTATATCCAAACATGCCAAATGTCAGTACAAATTACGCTGAGGGTTCATGTTGCCAAATGTCTTGCCTTAACAAAGAGAAGATAGCTGCAGCCTCAGCACTTTAGTCCCTATATAAGCACCACGGTCCCTCCTGTCTTATCTCCATCAAGAACCCAGAGGTAAGTGATGGGGGCCTTGGGACTTGAAGGAGCCCAGGGGGCAGAAAGAACTCACCCCATCTCTGAACACATCTCTGAGCATGAAACTCTTCCTCCCAACTTTGCCTTTTATTTTCACAGAGCCAAGCTTTAGACCAGAGAAAGTTTAATTCTGTAACTATCTTACTGGAATTTCAGAGCTTCACTAATAAGAAACTTGCTGTTTTACAGTGTTAGACACTTCTGAACCTGCATTTTCATCTGGAAAACCAGAGGTAAGACCCAGCTTTATTCATTTATGATGACAAAGGGGATTTAGTTTAATGAAGCTGGGAACAACTCTTAATTGTACACCATTTCCCGGTTTTTGCAGTTATGTGAGTAGATGGTGCTTCCAAATGACTGCTTATAGATGCTGGGAAGTCATTTTTTCAAAATGCCTTATTCTCAGAGACCACCCTCATTTGAGTTTCAGGATTAAAGGACCGTTTAGGACAGAATGAGCTGTGACCGTGCGTTCTCAGCTGCACTTAGAAGCGTCTGGGGTAACAGACTATTTCAAGCCAGCATTCCTCTACTGCCAAGCACTGAATAGACATTTGACTGATATTTTTTAAACAATCCCAAAAAATTCTTATCTAAAAATGTAAACACAAAAATCTTGTTAAAACCATAATATTTTAGCTACTTTTTGATGATTCACTGCTACTTTTGTTAGAAAGATTTATTATTGTCGGCTTTAAAAGTCACAAGTATTACACCCACAGACTGCTAAAATCACATCTAATTTAGAAGAGATCCTTGTCCTTCCCCAAGTAATCCACTACCTGAAAGTAAAGAGTCAACCAATTTATCACGCCAATGTTGCAGAGTATATCTATCAATCAGAGGACAATGGCTTACATGCGTGTGATCAACTCTTAAATTTTTGTCTCTTTTCTTTTTCTGGATGGAAAGAAAAGAAGCCTGTGGAATTTATGTAGGAAGAAGGGCCTTCTTCATGCTGAAGCTCTTACTTCTCTGTGCTTAGATCTGTTAACTGACCATTGAAATCTCTAACACCAAAAGGGGAGTGTTGAAAGAGATTCTGGAATTAAGGCAATGCTAAGTCTCTCAGTAACAAACCAAACGACAAACAATCCAGAGTACTAAAAATTTATTATGAGGTTCTTTTAATGACCCACGGAGAAACATAACACCAAATATTAACATAAAGTAAATGTTAAAAACAATTATTCGGCTTATGATTAAAAAAATTGGCCATCTAAAAGGCAAAGATGTTTTTGATAGCTTTGAAAATATCCACCTTCATTTGCACAAGACAAACTTTCCTTCCTAACTATATGACTGTTCTAGCAAATGGCAGATGCAAACGTTACGCAGAAAGAAAAGTGGGGATTAAAGAATGACAGTTGCTACAAAACAATCCATCAACAGTTTTAGCTACTGATATTGTTACAGTGTAGAGATTAAAACGGGCAAAGATTCTCACTCAATTGTAGGTACCCTAGTCCTGAGGATCAAGATATATGCAATATGGGGAGGAAATTTTCAAAGTCCTAAAATGAAGCCTCAAACTACAATCTCATTCCACACCAGTCCCATGCTGGCGTTCCTGTGTCAGAACACTGGTAAAGGACAGCTTGGACGAAGAGTTACGGCCCAGGCAATGGACACTCAACATTTCTTTCATGTCAAATTCCAGCTCACATGTATAACTTCTGCTTTCTATTTCTCCTTCTCCCCCATTTTTCCCCAAGGCAGAATCCTCTGCCAAATAAATCTCAGCCATGAGTGCTAGTTCGGACGCTGAGATGGCTGTTTTTGGTGAAGCCGCTCCCTACCTTCGAAAATCGGAAAAGGAGCGGATTGAGGCCCAAAACAAGCCCTTCGATGCTAAAACATCGGTCTTTGTCACGGAGCCCAAGGAATCCTACGTAAAGAGCACCATACAAAGCAAGGAAGGAGGGAGAATAACTGTAAAGACAGAGGGTGGAGCAGTAAGTAAAAACATAAGGAGAAAATACTCCCATTTTATTTCTTTGTCTCCTCACTTGGAGTTGAAGTCTTACTTGCTGGGATTCTCCGAGCCTATCGCTAATATAAGCACCCTTATGGTCTGCTCATGGACATCAGATGTGGAAGCCAAAAGAAACCTCAGCAGTAGCTTCATATCTCTCCTTCCCAACCACCCACAGGACTTTAACCCACTAGTATCAGCCTCCACGGCTTGCCTTCAATTCCCCACTTTCTAGTCTGCACCCCCAAACTTGGGGGAAGGAAAAACTAGCTTCTCTGAAAAGATTCTACTTAACTGTAAATGTCATCCTTACCTTGGCCTTTTCAGCCATCAAGTAAGTTTATCAGCTCAGACAAGTTTATCACACTGGCTTTTAGCAGAATAAATTGTTCTTGGAATTTTAAAACAAAAAAGCTTCTCCTATCAGAAGAATTATTATTTACGTAGTTAAATAATGTATTAATATCTCCATTACATTCCTCCAAACTGAAGTTTTCTATAATGAATGGCAAGGAAAAATAAAAAATTTAAACTATTAAAATAAGAGTAAAAGGATATAAACTGATAAATAAACCTGAGATGGGAATGTGGGAGGAAAAAACCTTTAAAAAAAAAAAGTAGTATCCTAGTTCATCATAGGAAATAGATTTCTTAGCATCAAACTCTGAAACAAACATATTTTCATGCCTTTATTTAAAGGATATTGAATAACATAACAGAAAGAGTCTGTAATTGTAGTTTTATAACCAAAACAAATAGACAAACACAAACCCTACCTCCAATCATTAATACAAACTGGTCTCTTACTTTACTTGCCAGACTCTTACTGTCAGGGAAGATCAAGTCTTCCCTATGAACCCTCCGAAATATGACAAAATTGAGGACATGGCCATGATGACCCATCTACACGAGCCTGGAGTGCTGTACAACCTCAAAGAGCGCTATGCAGCCTGGATGATCTATGTGAGTGCCCTTCAACATTGGTCTCTTTATTCCATTTATCTCTCTGAGTAAAAACAAGATCCACATGTTGCCTATTTTGATTTTCTTAGACCTACTCAGGCCTCTTCTGTGTCACTGTCAACCCCTACAAGTGGCTGCCGGTGTATAACCCTGAGGTGGTGGCTGCCTACCGAGGCAAAAAGCGCCAGGAGGCCCCGCCCCACATCTTCTCCATCTCTGACAACGCCTATCAGTTCATGCTGACTGGTGAGTGAGTGATGCATCTATTTACAGAAATGTGGAAGTAGAATCTTTAACAAACAAACAGACTTTGCCTGGGCCTTGATTACAATAATACATTGCAGTCACATGGGGCTTCACTACTTTCAAAGAACTTTCAGAGCGGTAGTATGTTATATATTCGTCCTACTAACCATCTCCATTTTATTGATGAGTAAAGTGAAGCTCGCTGAGTTCACTGACCAGCTCAAGCTAAGCCAGCTAGCAACTGGAAGCCTAGTTGAAACAATTAGCAGACCTCTGTAAACGTATTTGTTGCTTTCCTATATTTTTTACATTCTAATTCGGATAGAAAAAAAAGGTTCGAATAGAGTTCTGTAAATACCCACATCCACAGCAATGAAGAAAAATGGTTACCAGCCATAGCTGGAAAGCTTTGTGGAATCTTTATCTTTAAATAACACAGCTAATATTGCCAGTCTTTGGGGTAGAACCCGAGTGAAGAAAGAGCTCTGACTTTCCTCCTGAAGATTTTGAAGCATTTTCCTATTAGAACAGAAGAAAATAAAGATCTTTTCTTTGAAAATATTTTTTAAAAATTATAGCAAATCTGCCTTATCAAAGCATAAACAAACAGCTTTGATAGGAATTATAGGCCCAAATACAGCATTAAAATCTTTTATCTTCACATACCAAATGTACTGCCTTTGGAAATATTCTAAATTCCTGAGTTTCCTGTTTTCCATGGGATTTTGGAAACTGAGAGGGTTTTATTCTTCCTTGTTTTTTATTTGTTGGTTTTGTTGCACTTGTTTTTAAATTGTTTTTAAAGAAGAGAGAGGAGAGAGGAATAAAGTAGGAATCTTCTGTTACAGATTGGCCAGCAGTTCTACCAGGATTTCATGCCAGTAAACTGTTCTTTGGTTGTCAACAGCAGCTAGCTGCCTTCCAGAAATTACCCAGATGCTGGCTCTTTTCAGAGAATTTAATACTCAGCAGCCACATTTACAGTGCTTTGTGCACCACCGCCCCCACCAAGGTCCCCATTCCCGAGGCTTCGGGGCTGCTCCAAATTCAAGGCTACTTAGGGCTCCCAAACATGATTTTTATAAAAAAACATGCAAAACGGTGGCATTTAACCTGGTTAATGTTATTTTAACATTGCCAAAAGAGACAAGAACGTTGTTTTCTTATCTATGCTCTCACTAGACGCGCTATGATCTTTCATGATTTTTCTTCTATAGGAAAAAAAATTAATCTAAGTTCCAAAATCTGTATCTACTTCCCTGAATAGAACTTTAAAGTTCTCTGAAGTCTAAACCTACAGCTGAATAACATCCATATTTGTATCTCTGAATAGATTTTTAGACTCGAGAACTCTCTAAATTCTATAATCTATCACTATAATAATGAGAGATTTCACAAATCAGAAAATTGGTATAAATCCAACATATCGCTCACATAACTAGTAACAATTTTGGTTTTAGAAATGTTTTAGAAATGTATATAAAAGGAAAATAAAAGTAAATGAACACAAACATTTCTAATTCCAGACCCTTTCCTTATTTAATACTATCAGCGGCCAATTTAATGATATCAAGCACTGGGGGGAGGCCGGGTAGCAGAAAACTATATAAACTGGAAGTCAAAATACCTGAATATCTTTGATCTTAACAAGCTATGTAATTATTTGAAAAGTCATTTACTCCTTTCTGGGTCTCAGTTTCTTTATCTGTTAAATAAAACTTCAAAATTCCATGATTCTTACTGAAGTATTTACAGACGAATTATAAGATGCCCAGGATTTTCCTTAAACTAATCCAGTGAGACCAAGATGGGGATATAGATTATATTAAATTGGCCAAATGATAACTGTTGAAGCTATGTGATGGGTACATGGGGGCTATTTATATTATTGTCTCTACTTTTGTATGTGTTTGAAATTTCCCATAACAAAGTCTAAAAAATTAATAAAATACAAAAAGAGATGATTCTTTGCCTCTCATTTTCACAGATTTTACTCCAAGAGGCAAGTGCTATTTGGGGCTAAACCCCAAACCAAAATCATGGGTGACATCTTCAAAATCTTAAAAAGAACAAGCTGGGGCCAGGCCAGCGGCATAGTGGTTAAGTTCGCACGCTCCACTTCAGTAGCCCAGGGTTCACAGGTTTGGATCCCGGGCATGGACCTAGCACTGCTCATCAAGCCATGCTGTAGTGGCATTCCACATAAAATAGAGGAAGACTGGCACACAGACGTTAGCTCAGTGACAATCTTCCTCAAACAAAAAGAGGGAGACTGGCAACAAGTGTTTGCTGAGGGCCAATCTTCCTCACAAAAAAAATAAGAACAAGCTATGTTTGAACTGACCTGATTCAAGAATCTTCATATTGAATGTGTATTTTTTTTCGACTGACAGTCTTGATTTCTCTTCCACAGATCGTGAGAACCAGTCCATCCTGATCACGTATGTGATTTTTCCTTCTCCTCTGGTTTGTGGTGACTGTCTTAGAAGTTGACAATGTGAGCTGCAGTCTTCATCTCTTCTGTGGTTTCTATTTGGCAGTGGAGAATCTGGTGCCGGGAAGACTGTGAACACCAAGCGTGTCATCCAGTACTTTGCAACAATTGCAGTTACTGGGGAGAAGAAGAAGGAGGAACCTGGCAAAATGCAGGTGGGTCTGACGGCCATGGCCTGACTCTGGGCTCTCAGGGAAGAAGCTCCCGAGCCCAAATGTGAGGACTGCTCTCGCCTTTGCAGGGGACTCTGGAAGATCAGATCATCAGTGCCAACCCCCTACTGGAGGCCTTTGGCAACGCCAAGACCGTGAGGAATGACAACTCCTCTCGCTTTGTAAGTCTCTCGGTCACAAGAGGGGTCTTCCCTGCCCTCAAGTGCCAGAGAAGCCATGTCTGAATTATCATTTCGATTGCATCTCTCTGTGTGCTTCAATCTTCTAATACTAAATGTTTCCTTTCTTCAAGGGTAAATTCATTAGAATCCACTTTGGTACGACAGGGAAGCTGGCTTCTGCAGATATTGAAACATGTGAGTAGTAGGACCATTAAAAACCAAAACAGAGAGACAAGTGATTTCATTTGCAGGGAGATTCTGCAACACCTGGTGAGTGTTGAGTCTGCTGCCAGTGTTGCCCGTGAGCTAATGCCAGACTTATCCATAACCCACTGTGTGCTCCATTTACCTCAATCTCAGATTGATGGTTCTGTAGCACATTCTGGAATTCCTGCCTCAGAAGCAATTGTGACATTTTTTTCCAGGACAAACACTAGCGCTATGTATGGGTTCTTATAAGTTACCTATAGGTTTACAATACCTCTCTGTGATTTGCTCTTGATCTGAGCTTTGGTAGGTGTTTCCAAGGTGGCTCCTCGCCACAGAGTCTGAGGAAGGAGGGGATATTAAGAATCAATTACAATACAGAGGTCACAAGTCTCCCATATGAAAAGTTTATTTTTACTAGAGTAAGTATGCTTAAATGGTGAGAACCTCGGGCAACTGTCATGTGTATTTGGAATTTTTACATGTAGCACCAAGAGGATCAATCATCAAGGTGAAATCTCAATGGAGTCGAATGTAATGTCCCCAATTTTAGCAAAGACACTGAGGTTCATCTAAAATCTCAGCAGCATTGATTTCTTTTTTTCCAGTTTAATATCTATTTCCCTCTCCTTCCAGATCTTTTAGAAAAGTCTAGAGTTACTTTCCAGCTAAAGGCGGAAAGAAGCTACCATATTTTTTATCAGATCACTTCCAATAAGAAGCCAGATCTGATTGGTAAGAAAGAATTTAAATTCACAGATGAACATTAGTATTTTTATTAACATCTTCTAATGTAAGACATATACCCTGAATTCTATGTACCCAGAAATGCTCCTGATCACCACCAACCCATATGATTATGCCTTCATCAGTCAAGGGGAGATCACAGTCCCCAGCATTGATGACCAAGAAGAGCTGATGGCCACTGACGTAAGTCTCTCTCTCTCACACACACACACACACACACACACTTTTTTAAAAATCAATTTTGTAGGGGAATGACAGTAATAATCCACTGTAGGTGTGGTTACTTTAGGATATAGTGTAAATTCTCCTAAATAAATTAGTCCCTTCTGCCCTAACTTTGTCCTATCACTTCCCCTGACAGAGTGCCATTGACATCCTGGGCTTTACTCCTGAAGAGAAAGTATCCATCTATAAGCTCACAGGGGCCGTGATGCATTATGGGAACATGAAATTCAAGCAAAAGCAGCGTGAAGAGCAAGCTGAGCCAGATGGCACCGAAGGTACCAAATGAACCTCCATCTGGGTTTGAATTAGAGAATATGACAAGGAAAAAAACCTATTCTAAACTCTCATCTCTTTTGTAGCTAGACTTCTGAAGGCAAATACACAGGTACACACATTGCATGCTTTCCTCACCCCTTTTCTTTCCTTGCATCTCCATATCTCCATCATTTCTATCCATCTCAAATAAGTTAAAATGAACCCTAATAGCCACTAACAAGGAGATACCTAAAAGAGCACAACCTAGGGCCTGAGCATTAGAGAGAGAATGAGATGGAACAGTGTTCCTGCTTCACCTTGGCAATGGCAGGTAGGCAGATATGATAACTTGGCATATTGGTCTATTTCAGCACTAGCTAGGTAAACTTCGTGGCTGGTAACACAGGATCCGCCCAAACACAGTGCTGGGGGTGAAGGATGTCTCTAGACATCTGTAGGCACGTGTGTGTTGTCTATATATAAATGTGTAGACAGTCTAGCAAGCAAGATTAAAAAGGAACTAAGAAACAAAAATCACATACTGTATGTATGGAAAGAACAAGGAACGTATAGGACCTACCACGGAAGCTAAATTATCTGTTCCTTGAAGTTCTGCTCCTGGCCTCCTCAGCTTGAAGTTCTCTCTCCCACCTCTAAACTTTTTAGCAGTTACTTTTGTACCTGACATGTGACATTTACATTACAGTCACTGACAGAATTCTAGAAAGGGACTGTAGGGATCATGCAGTGAAATTTAATCCCCACATTTTCGGATAAAGAAACTGATCCAATGAGGTGAAATTGGGAGGAACAAAACTGAGATAAGAATCCAAACACTCTGACTTTTCCCTGACCCTAAGAGTGAACATTAAGATGTATTTATCCTATCCTTCCAACTACAACTAATGGGTCTTAAGAACAGGGACTATGGCGTTTGCCTTACATAAAGTGTTTCCATAAACGCTGAACATATGTTTATTGTTGATGAATTTCCCAAAAGCTGATTGTAATAAATCACCAAAAGCCAGTGTAACAGATTAACCATTTATCAGCAAGTATATGCTCTAATGTAGAGAAAGCCTCACCTGATCTTCTATAGAATTATTTAAAGATTTTAATTTAAATAATAAAGAAAATGGATTGGAGGAAAATGGAAAGATTAGGTTAAGGAGGACATCCGCCATTAAACATTTCTTGAATTGTGTCTCTGCAGTTGCTGACAAGGCTGCCTATCTCCAGAGTCTGAACTCTGCTGACCTGCTCAAAGCCCTCTGCTACCCCAGGGTCAAGGTCGGCAATGAGTATGTCACCAAAGGCCAGACTGTGCAGCAGGTAAGTGCACGACCTCAATGAATCACACATCTCCCAGGCCTTTAACAGTGCCAACAAACATTATTCCATTAATAATGCCTTTACTAACACCAACAAACATTACTCTGTCTATGAAGGTGTACAACGCAGTCGGTGCTCTGGCCAAAGCCGTCTACGAGAAGATGTTCCTCTGGATGGTCGCCCGCATCAACCAGCAGCTGGACACCAAGCAGCCCAGGCAGTACTTCATCGGGGTCTTGGACATCGCTGGCTTTGAGATCTTTGATGTGAGTTATCTTCATATTCATAAAAAGTGGGAGGAAGGCAATCTGGGCTTTGATATACTAGACATAATCATAATTCATTTACATTTGTAGTGTCCACATTGCTTTCTCCAACACTGCACCTAGAACAAGAGTTACCTCCAAAATATCTATGATATAACAGAATATAATAATAGGTAACATTTATCAAGAAGTCAGTGTATTTCTGGCACTATACTAAGTACTTCAAAATATTACCTCATTTAATCTTCAAAACAACCCATGAAGGAGTAATTACTATTACTGCTAATTACATGTGGAGAAATTGAGGTGCAGGAAAATCAAAACACTTGCTAAAGATCCTACCACCATAGAAGACAAAGCCAGGACAGGAACCCAGATCTGCAGCTTTTGGTCCACACACCCCATGTAGGAGAAAGGGCCTAAAGGTAGAAGCATAGACACAGTTCATAGTCTTTCCTCTTTTCCTGGTTCACCTGACACACACCATTTCCCTGCCAGGGCATCAACTTCATCATCTATGAAATGAGGACAGAAATTATTACAAAGATTCTTTCAGATCTTCAACTGCTAGACCACATCAGGTCTCTATTTTCACAGACCTCACGTTGTACATCAATTAAAGGTGTTAAGATAAGCTTTCCTTAATAACGTGACATTTCCTTAATAATGTAACATTTCCTTAACTTATCCTGAAGATAAGCTTTACTTAACATCAATTAAAGGTCTTAAGATAAGCTTTCCTTAATAACGTGACAGCCAAAAGTGAAAATGTGAACTTTCATCTTGAATTAGGGAGTGGGGGTAATAAAAGAAGTGAGGCTTTCCCATAAATTACTTTCACCCTTAAAGCTGAACCATAACTCAGAAGATCAAGATTGTACTTTTAATGTATATTAATGCCCATGCAATCTTAGAGGTGGTAGGAGGTGGATTCTACCAGAACTCTTGCTGTGTGATTGACACCTGTGCCCTTAAATAATGCCCGGAATTCATGAAAAAGGGTCATGTCAAAAATAATCATTTTTTCCCCTGGGATTTTTGAAAGAACAACTAAATTAAAATTTATTTTATTACTATATTCCACATTTTTTCAACAAAATATTTTTTCAGTAATGAATTTACTTCAATAAAAATCCATTTAAGGGGCCACCCCGGTGGCATAGTGGTTAGGTTTACACGCTCCGTTTTGGCAGCCTCGGGTTCACCGGTTCAAATCCTGGGTGCAGACCTACAAGCCATGCTGTGGCAGCGTCCCACATACAAAATAGAGGAAGACTGGTACAGATGTTAGCTCAGTGACAATCTTCCTCAAGCAAAAAGAGGAAGATTGGAACAGATGTTAGCTCAGAGCCAATCTTCCTTACTGAACAAAAAAATCCATTTAATGTTGGAAATTTTGTTTTGTGCAGTTCAACAGCCTGGAGCAGCTGTGCATCAACTTCACCAACGAGAAACTGCAACAGTTTTTCAACCACCACATGTTCGTGCTGGAGCAGGAGGAGTACAAGAAGGAGGGCATCGAGTGGACGTTCATCGACTTCGGCATGGACCTGGCTGCCTGCATTGAGCTCATCGAGAAGGTCTGTCTGACTTCTAAAGAAAGGATGAATCATAAGGATAACTCTTCCGAGTGTCTTAAGCAACTCCAGAAAGTATTACTGTAATCTTTCATAGATTGATATCAGAAAAAATTAAAAAATTACTGTTTAGAATTAACCTTCTCCTTTCAACTTTTACATAAGAAGGATGAGAGAATGTTTAGTTTCATTTTGTTCTAACCCGTTTTGTTCTAACACTGACTCGAATCTAATTTTAAAGCAGCACTGAAAATTCTATTGAGATGGTCCCCTTCACTAGAAGAACTATCTCATTAGTTCTAAATCCATCTCCATTATGATCAAAGTGTCAGCATCAGAAATAAAGTCTTTTTTCTAAATAAAAATGAATGCACTTGTAACACAACTGGGGCTTATATAAAAGATAATCTTGAAGTCAAGAAGTCAAATTGCTTATGCTTCCTCATAATCTGTCTTTAAGGAGAATAAATACACAAAATGTCTTAAATAAGGTTTGGGTTATTTATACTGTTTAATTATTGCATATAAAGTAAACATCATTCTAAGTCAGCAAGTCCTTTTCATAGTAAAACAGAACTTTAACAATAAGTTAATTCACTCAATAGGGAAAAAGTGCAATAAATACAGAACATTTTAACAAATCGCCCCCACATGCTGTGCTGACATTTGGAGTTTGTATCTGTCTATTCTCTTCATTGAAAATGATGCTGTGGACTGAATATGAGAAAAAAGGGTGAAAAAGTCATTCTAGTGATAACAAAAGGGCTTCTTTGAGCTGTGACCCTGGTTTACTTTACAAATATATTTAATTGATATCAGAACAAATTAGAAAATTACTGTTTCATAATTTGATCAAATGACAGCCCCTATGTATATCTTTTGAGAAAAGGTAGGTTGCCACCAATGTTTACTTTTCTGAATTCAGCCACTGGGCATCTTCTCCATCCTGGAAGAGGAGTGCATGTTCCCCAAGGCCACAGACACCTCCTTCAAGAACAAGCTGTATGACCAGCACCTGGGCAAGTCTGCCAACTTCCAGAAGCCCAAGGTTGTCAAAGGCAAAGCTGAGGCCCACTTCTCGCTGATCCACTACGCTGGCACTGTGGACTACAACATTACTGGCTGGCTTGATAAGAATAAGGACCCCCTGAATGACACCGTGGTTGGGCTGTACCAGAAGTCTGCAATGAAGACTCTGGCCAGTCTCTTTTCCACATATGCTAGTGCTGAAGCAGGTACTTTCTGTGCCCTTAATCTAAATTAAACCTGTTCCCACAGAATGTTCACATATCATTCCAACCCCTGGGATTCTACTTTAATTGATGGGTTTTCTTTTTACCTCAGACAGCAGCGCAAAGAAAGGTGCTAAGAAGAAGGGCTCTTCTTTCCAGACTGTGTCAGCCCTTTTCAGGGTAAAGTATAAATTTAATTTGAAAAACCTATTCAGTTTCTATGAATTATCATAATTATTGCATTTGGAATAAATTAGGAGGGAATGGAATGTTAATAGGAATCACTTTAAATATTCATTCTTGTCAGGGTACAGCCGAAGCAATACTTCTCCTGTAGGGTCGGATGCTTCACCCATTATTCCTTATTACGATCATCTAACGTACTCAGGACTGCCAAAATGTCCTCAGAAGCTTGCTTATTATATAATAAGCCTGATATTTAAAGAAGTTTAGCTGAACTTCAAGACTATCTCTGTGGAAGGCCATATCGTTATCCCACTAATGTTGCCTTTTAAGAATGTTCCTGAGCTCCTCTTTGACAATAAGGTTGAGACACACTCTTTAGGACACCCTTCCACCAAAATACATCTTTGTCCTCTGAGGTGGATTTAATTTTTTGTAATAGCCGAAAATCATCTAAAGCCAGGCCTAGTGATTTAGATGGATGATTAAGCTAGAAAGTATTTCTTGATGTTGAAATAATAATAATAATTTTACTAAAACTAATCTGATTTAGGTGGCTTAAAAACTAGCTCGTCTAAAGGGGAGTGTACAAAATGTCTGGACTAACAGCTGGTTTGTCAGAATTTGTACGGCTAAGGCCCATTCCTTTTAAAACTAAAATGCACATATGACCTATGACCTAAACAGGAAAACTGCCCTGTTCTTTTCCTGTCTCACTACCAATTTGCATTATCTCACCAAATAGACTCCAGTTTCATCAACTTATCCTTGTATATGTTTTCAAGATTAGAAACTCACATCACTTGTTTTGTTTATTTCCTAATGGGTAACTGAGATGTGAAAAAAACCTCAAACAAATCTCTGCCTTCTCAAAGAGTATACCTAAGAAATATTCAGAAATATTTACATGTGAGCTTTCTACGGTAAAGTAAAACATCATCATCTGTCATAAACACTGACTCTATTTCTGGAGTAACTCCCCCCAGGGAGTAACTCCCCCCAGATGCTTCAGACTGTGGATCATTCTCAGGTACACAAGATCCACCCGCACAAAGTTGTACAGTCTCATGATTTTAGACTCTTCAAAAAACAATACAAAACAAGAGGTTACAAGTCCCAGAGAATAACAAACTTGAGGAAGGAATGTCAAAAGTTGGGACAATTGCTAACCTAGGTTACCGAATTACTACTGTGAAAAGTATTAGCACTGAGAGAGATGTAAGAGACCTCAGAGGTAATCTCAACTATTTTCAGATGAGGCCTGGAGAGACAAACAGGATTTTAGAGTCAAGCAGCTCATCAGTGGCAGAGCGAGACCACAGTCTTTGGTCTTTTGATTCCTGGTGGAGAAGACTTCCTGCGCTTCAAGGCTACTGAATGTGCAGTTTGTTTACAGCATAGATCCTAGGCGTTATAAACAAATACCTTGGAGAGCTGCAGTTGGTCCCAGCACTTTGGCCTTTTGGTTCATTGGCATGCTGGAACTCTTAAGATCTTTAAAATACAAAGCAACGGAAGCCTCACAGACTTATACCTAACAGTTAACAGAGTGCCTAGGTTTGTTCCATATAATTACAAAAAAAGCAATCTGAAATAGAACTTTCTCATCAATTCCCTTTTATCTGGTTTTCTAGGAAAATTTAAATAAACTGATGACCAATCTGAGGAGCACACACCCTCACTTCGTACGGTGTATCATTCCCAATGAAACCAAAACTCCTGGTAAGATATAAGAGCATGAAATAGCCAAACAGGCACAAGTCTGAAAACTCAGTGCCCAGCAGTAAGCCCTCTGATATATTTTTAGGGGCCATGGAGCATGAACTTGTCCTGCACCAGCTGAGGTGCAATGGTGTGCTGGAAGGCATCCGCATCTGCAGGAAGGGATTCCCAAGCAGGATCTTATATGGGGATTTTAAACAAAGGCCAGTCTCTGTTGTATTTCACTGAATGCTGTGAATATTTAATCATCGTAATTGTTGTCCCCTGTTCATTGTATTTCATGTATCTTGCTTAGTAAATATTATAACATTAAGAAGTCAAATAATATAGTCTTGCGACGGTAGAACAGAATAACAGGCTAGAAAAGATGGCATTTCTTAAAAATATGAAGGAGCATGCATTAGACCACAAAAAAATCATATTGTTTTACTAACTGAACTTAAAGGACAGTTGGAGTTTCTACTTCTACTTTTTCTCTGAGATTTTTATTAATGTTTCTTTTGGGTATCATTTGACTTTCACAGATGTTCACATCTTCCTAATCATTCTTCCTTTCTTTGACTGAACAGATACAAACTTTTAAATGCAAGTGCTATTCCAGAGGGACAGTTCATCGACAGCAAGAAGGCTTCTGAGAAACTTCTTGCCTCTATTGATATTGATCACACCCAGTATAAATTTGGACATACAAAGGTATAGCTATTATTTATTTACACCTGATCCAAGTACCTTCTGTCATTTCTGTGTCTCCTGTAGTATAGGAATGACTTGTGACTCTCCCTTTCTGCAGGTTTTCTTCAAAGCTGGCCTTCTGGGTCTCCTGGAAGAAATGAGAGATGAAAAGTTGGCCCAGATTATAACAAGAACTCAAGCCGTCTGTAGGGGATTCCTAATGAGGGTAGAATATCAGAAGATGTTGCAAAGGAGGTAACAACCATGCAACATATCAGAATTGTAGTGTCCCTTAGGGACTATAAATCAGCCTTCCTCATTCACTCTTTCATTTTATAGCTAAAATGTGCCTCTCACCCAGTTCAGAACTCAGTCCTACAACACAGCAGCCTTTGCTCAACCCCTTACACGTGGATTCCCTCCAAAACTTCCCTCTTCCCTCCAATTTCTCCCTTTCCATCCATCTCACATACAGCTGCAGGAATAACTTGCAGTAAGCACTATTTTCATCACCATAGTTCAGTTTGTGGTTCCCCCTGGTCTCCCACGTCAAGTCCAAGTTGTCTTGCACGGCTGTCAAGGCCCTCTCTATTCCCCACCTCATTTATCATTTCCAACCACACAGACTTTCCCAGGCAAGCTAAACAATTTGCTTATCTCCCATTTTCATGTTTGCATAAGCTCTCTCCTCTCATCCTAATTTATCTATTTACAAATTCAAAATTTCCTTTTCTCCTTTCTCTAATTAACCTCATCCTTTCTCTAATTAAGCTCTATCCACCCTGTACTACTGCATTCCCTGTCGTTACACACAGATTTTGCATTCATTTTGTTCATCTTTACTTATTTAGGTCTGCGTTATAAGTGTTCCTAAGTCTTTTCCATGTACCTACATCATAGTTTGTGTCATGGTATCTGCCTTCTCAGAGTTACGGTTCTTATAAATTAGATGTATAGAAATAGAATTTCCAGTTTAGCAAGCTTGAAGAGACGTACATATCGCTACAAGTTCAAACCTTGCCAGTCCATTGCTATAGTTTGCAGAAGGGTTATCTTTTATTACCATTTTTAAATTTTATTTAAATAAACAAATTTTGGAGCTCAACCCATGCTGAACGCCCTGTGAATATTAACAAACTAATTGAGCAGGTAAGAATGAGGCATTTGAAGTAATTTGAGAAAAGCCAGTATATTATCTGAAGAAGCTAACAAAATGAGTTTATAAAGTGGATAATTCAGGGGTGATTAAAGTAAGAGGAAAGGCTTCAAGGAAAACACAATAAATCATAAGATCAATTTAGATGGAGCAATTCAGAAAGCAACCTACGCCATTTCACAGTTCATATCTGTATGCCCACAGCCAAGCATTACAATCAACTTACAACTGCCACATCCACTCCAAGACCACTAATACTGTAATATTTCAAATGATCTTAAAATGGTACGTGTCACTCATACTTGCCAAGCATTCCCCCACTAAAGTCAACGTCTTTGCTGGTTTGATAGGAACTTGAGAACACAGAATTGTTCAATATGAGCAGTATACATCAGCAAAGTGGTTACACTGAGGACTACTGAGTGTGAGTGTGAGGACGTGTGTGTGCATAAAGCCTGCATCTAACATATACAAAATCTGACATATCGGTTACAGTAGGGGAGTCACTAAAAGGGGAGTTTGCGTGTAAAAAAATAACCATAGCAATGACATTGTCTCTAATGGATCATCCTGCACTCATGCTTTTACGTCATTTTAGAGAAGCCCTCTTCTGCATCCAGTATAATGTACGAGCCTTCATGAACGTCAAGCACTGGCCCTGGATGAAACTGTTCTTCAAGATCAAGCCGCTCCTCAAGAGCGCGGAGACTGAGAAGGAGATGGCCACCATGAAGGAGGAGTTTCAGAAAACCAAAGACGAACTCGCCAAGTCAGAGGCAAAAAGGAAGGAACTGGAGGAGAAAATGGTCACTCTCTTGAAAGAAAAAAATGACCTGCAACTCCAGGTTCAATCAGTGAGTGTGCTGTATTCTCAATGCACCATGTTACAGAGCTTTTCTAGAATTCACAGACACTTTGAATTTACAAAAGGCCTTTTCTTGAAAAAGAAAATCTTGAGTTGCTTTTTTTACGAGTTCACTTAACTTTCAACACGCCTATGAGGAAGTAAGGCACAATCACTTCCAAATTACAAATAGAGGAGGAAGGCTGAAGAACGTATTTAACGACATCACGACTTTCCAGTCGTGAAGGGAGACATTTAAAGGCAGGTCCCCAAAACTCAGTTTGCCTTGCCAACTCCATCCCAGCCTTAAAGGGATAGTCATCTTTTCTGAATCCAAGTGAATGAGACTGTACTTAAAATCAAGAAAGCCAGTTATTCTTATTCCTCTCTGTATCCCTTTTCCCCAACCCCTGAGTTTCAGCTCAGTAAATTTATTTGCAGTTACCCGAACTGCACCAGCAGGCTGTGAGGCAGAGCAAAGTGCCTCTGTGAGTCTTCCTTTGACACAGATCCCAAGTTCTTAAGGCCTCTGTTTATTGGTTCAGGAAGGAGCTGTCATCAGAATCTGCAGGAGGTTTGGCAGCAGCGCTCTGGCCAAACACAACCTCCCATTTCTCGGTCCAACAAGCCCAACACCGACCGTCATGAAGAAACCCGTGAAAAGGATAATTTTCCTAAACTTTTTAAGCTATTTTCAACTTTTCCTTCTAATTTCACTTATACAAAGGTTTCATTTTCCCAAAAGCATAGGATCACAGCCTCTTGATCTTAACCTCTTTTCATAGGTGTATCATCAGTCAGTGAGTAATATCTGTTGAGTGTATCACTATTGAAAATAAAAGCAAAGGGACTTTGGGAGATCCCCCATTATCATCCATTTAAGCATTTTAAAAACTCAAGATATGAACAAAACAAACACTGAGAAGTTAAAGAAATTCCCCAGGCCAGAGTAATCTAATAAGTTAGTGGCTGAACTGATTTTTATTTGAGTCCTTTAGTCACTTATAAAAACTTTATGGAGCTATATATTTTCTCAAAATTACATGTACTTTATATTTTAAAATTCATTTTGAGACTAATAGGTAATGCTTAAATTGGAAATTTTGGACAATTATAGCACTGTTGTGGACTATCAGGAAGGTTTTGAGTGTATTAAAAATTCCTGCATGGAAATGTACTCATAGGCATAAAATTACTTAAGTTCTTTTTCCTTTCTGTTTTAAATTTAATCTAGCAACTAGTTGTTTGAGGTGAGTGAGGAATGATCAAAACCAAAACTAACCAATTGACTAAGTGAAAATCTTTGAATATTACAGCTGAAATGCTCTTAGCAATCATGTATTCCAATCCCCTTCCTTACATATAAGATAATTGAAAGTAAGAGGAATAAAGCAATTTGCCCAAGGTTGTACATTTGCAGGCAAATTTGGGGCAAGAACCCAGGCTTCCTTTGATCCTTCCACTCTTCTACACACTACTTTTTAAAATAGTCGATTGCTTCAATACAATCATTTTTCACACTAATTTGCTTCTAAATCTATAGTCTCACTTCTAATTAGCTGCATTTCTCCAAGTCATGTAATAATGTTCAATTAACTTTAATTTATATTCATGCTGAGAAATTCATCAGAATTCAGTAAACACTACTATTTTGTGCAAAGAACAAGTTTAAAATAAGTAACAAATTCTCTAAATATCCCAATGAATCTCTCTACAGGAAGCTGACGCCCTGGCTGATGCAGAGGAAAGGTGTGAGCAACTAATTAAAAACAAAATCCAGCTGGAGGCCAAAATCAAGGAGGTGACTGAGAGAGCTGAGGATGAGGAAGAGATCAACGCTGAGCTGACAGCCAAGAAGAGGAAACTGGAGGACGAATGCTCAGAGCTCAAGAAGGACATTGATGACCTTGAGCTGACACTGGCCAAGGTTGAAAAGGAGAAACATGCCACAGAAAATAAGGTATGAATCATAATCTGCTCCATCATATAGAGGTTCTGCCATCCAACAAAGCTGCTTTATTGCAGAGACCATTTCTTCTCAATTTTCCAAGGTGAAAAACCTCACAGAGGAGATGGCAGGTCTGGATGAAACCATTGCTAAGCTGACCAAGGAGAAGAAGGCCCTCCAAGAGGCCCACCAGCAGACCCTGGATGACCTGCAGACAGAAGAGGACAAAGTCAGCACCCTGACCAAAGCTAAAACCAAGCTAGAGCAGCAAGTGGATGATGTAAGTGTATTTTTAATATTCACTTGAAAGATTTTTTTGATATACTTTCAATTTTTAACAAATTTTACTTTCTCATTAGCTTGAAGGGTCTCTAGAACAAGAAAAGAAACTTCGAATGGATCTAGAAAGAGCAAAGAGGAAACTGGAGGGTGACCTAAAACTGGCCCAAGAATCCACAATGGACATAGAAAATGACAAACAGCAACTTGATGAAAAACTGAAAAAGTAGGAACTCCAGAAAAAATTCTATGTGATAGCACCTTTCAATTCATATGGGTACTTCTAATATGTCTTGTTCTTCTGTCTGAAGGAAAGAATTTGAAATTAGCAATCTGCTAAGCAAAATTGAAGATGAGCAGGCAGTAGAAATTCAACTACAGAAGAAGATCAAAGAGTTACAGGCAAGTCAACTCACCTCTGTTTTTTCTGCACCCCAAAAAACTTGAAGTTGAGACAAGTTTATGTTAATGTGCTTGTGTCATTCTCAGGCCCGCATCGAGGAGCTGGAGGAGGAAATCGAGGCAGAGCGCGCCTCCCGGGCCAAAGCAGAGAAGCAGCGCTCCGACCTCTCCCGGGAACTGGAGGAGATCAGCGAGAGGCTCGAAGAAGCCGGTGGGGCGACTTCAGCCCAGATTGAGATGAACAAGAAGCGGGAGACTGAGTTCCAGAAAATGCGCAGGGACCTGGAGGAGGCCACCCTGCAGCATGAAGCCACGGCGGCCGCACTGCGGAAGAAGCACGCAGACAGTGTGGCCGAGCTCGGGGAGCAGATAGACAACCTGCAGAGGGTCAAGCAGAAACTGGAGAAGGAGAAGAGCGAAATGAAGATGGAGATCGATGACCTTAGCAGTAATGCAGAGGCCATTTCCAAAGCCAAGGTACACAATACCACCTCTAAATGAGAGTAGTTAATAACCTGCAAGAATACCATTGTTCTCTGTCATTAAACATTGTTTGCAGGCAGTTTATAGCACTGAGCTAATATTTTCTATTCTAATATATTCCATTTTATTTCATTTCTTTTAAATGCTGAGTATGACCCATTAAGATTATTTCAAAATCCACTTTAAGCAAGTATCAGTCTCCTTAGGATAAAGGAATGGGCTCCAACAATGACGGCTTCAGGGACATTATGCACTCACTCACTCATTAAGCATTATGCCTGAATCCTAGCACGTTCCAGAGTTGGTGCCAAAACTTTCAACTCCCACTTGACATAAATTTATTCACTCTAAAAATATTTTAAGAATCAAGTTTTAACTTTTCTTTTTTACTGCATGTAATGTGTCATCCTTCATCGTCACATGTCCTGTAGGCAAACCTTGAAAAGATGTGCCGAACACTAGAGGATCAGCTGAGTGAACTGAAGACAAAGGAGGAAGAGCAGCAGCGGCTGATCAATGACCTGACAGCACAGAGAGCGCGCCTGCAGACGGAAGCAGGTGGGCCCTCTCTCTGAGGCCTGCAACTGTGTACCAGATAAATGCACCTCCAGGGCTTCTCAACAACAGTAATGCTCTCATTTTAGAGGGGGATAAACAAACCATCAGAATTTGCTGAGCAGGTCAGAAAGAAAAAAAAGCAAGTCAGCAAGCAAGTTTACTCCTTACACGTCTATGGGAACTCTGCTTTTTAATCTCCAGTTCTAACCAGTTCTATAATAATATTTAGAAGAGGATACAGTATATATTTGATATATATACATGTCTACATGCACATATATATAAGTATAAAAGCTTTACACTTATTTTTTTTTTATGAGGAAGATGAGCCCTGAGCTAACATCCGCAACCAATCTCCTTCTTTTTGCTGAGGAAGATTGGCCCTGAGCTAACATCTGTGCCCATCTTCCTCTACTTTATATGTGGGATGCTGCCACAGCATGGCTTGATGAGCAGTGTGTAGGTCCGCACCCGGGATCCAAACCAGTGAACCCCAGACCACCAAAGTGAAGTGCATGAACTTAACCACTATGCCACTCAGCTGGCCCCTAGGCTTATTTTTGGTGCCATTAACAAATTCCTTTACTTCTATTATTCTTAGGTGAATACTCCCGACAATTAGATGAGAAAGATGCTTTAGTCTCTCAGCTTTCAAGGAGCAAACAAGCATTTACCCAGCAGATTGAGGAGCTGAAACGTCAACTAGAGGAAGAAACTAAAGTGAGTTTTACCAAAGATCTTCTTGGCTAATGAAATCTAAACATGTCCAGTTAGGTTCTACTTTGGATGTGTGAATTAAATATCACTGAATAAATGAATTTAAGTCACTGAACTGGTACTTCTGCAGGCCAAGAACGCCCTGGCCCACGCCCTGCAGTCCTCCCGCCACGACTGTGACCTCCTGCGGGAACAGTATGAGGAGGAGCAGGAAGGCAAGGCCGAGCTGCAGAGGGCGCTGTCCAAGGCCAACAGCGAGGTTGCCCAGTGGAGGACCAAGTACGAGACGGACGCCATCCAGCGCACGGAGGAGCTGGAGGAGGCCAAGTATGTGCTTTGAACTCAGGGGGAGGAAAATGACACGTTTCTTAGCTGCCCAACTCAACAACTCCTAGAAGCAACTGTGATGATGTTGACAATGATGACAACACAGTAATAAGAGCAGAAGCTAACAGTTACTGACTGCATACTATGTGTCAAGTACTATATACACATTAGCTCATGTAGTCTTCATAGGACATTTTGTTATTATTATTCTTATCTCTATTTTAGAGATGAGGAAATTGAGGGCTGTGAGAGGTTAACCAACTAAGCCAAGGGCACGTGGTTAATAAATGGTGCAGCTGGGATTACACCAGACATTCTGCTTCCAGAGCCCAGCTAAAGCATCGCAGTAGAAAGAGATTGCTCTTAAAAGTCATGTTGGAGGCCCTGAAATCATACATAATGTTCAGGATCAGTCTAAATAAAGTGAAGCCTTAGTCTGTGTAGAGACCAAAGGGAACCTTCAAGTAGGTCTTCTTGGGCATTAGGGCTAAAGGCTGTTCTGTACCTTACAGTAGGCATGCAATTGGGAACAAAGAATGTAGGTGATTCAGAAGAAGAAAAAAAAACCTGCCTTTGCTTAAACTGGATGAATTGTCTTGATTTATTCATCAGTTTTTCTCTCATGAGATTGTCCAACTCTATATGATTAGAAGAAACTGGCTATTGTTCTCTAGGGAGAAAGTACACAAAATGAAACAGAGAGTCTGAGAAAGCAAATTAATATGCTCACTATATTTTTTCCCACTAAAAATATCTAGTTAGCCTCAAGTCCTTTTTGGAATGAGATGAGATACATAAATCAATTAATAAAATTGTCCTGGCCATTCATTCTCCACAACCATACTCAATCAGAAGTCCTGAAAATTCTGAATTACATATGCAACGAGACACACACAGCAGAGCACTAACAGTGCCTCTAAGAATTCAACAACATACCAAGGACTTGAATCCAATCGTTCACCACTTTGGACCTTTTCGTGCAGTTTATCAATCTAGAAAGCAGTTCTGGCTACAAGGTTTGAAAACCATGTTATTTGCCATTATGGAAACAGGATTGTGAAAGGGGGCCAAGGAGGTTATCACTTGCCCCCATTCTTGACCACTCTCCTTACCCGCCTGGCTCACTTTTCAGGAAGAAGCTGGCCCAGCGTCTGCAGGAAGCTGAGGAACATGTAGAAGCTGTGAACGCCAAATGTGCTTCTCTTGAGAAGACCAAGCAGCGGCTCCAGAACGAAGTGGAGGACCTCATGCTGGACGTGGAGAGATCTAATGCTGCCTGCGCAGCTCTTGATAAGAAGCAAAGGAACTTTGACAAGGTGGCCCAGACTGCTTAACATTATCAATGTTTTACTTGGTCTCCCCTTCTCCTTGCACTGGCTGACGATTTACTGCTTTTCAGGTCCTATCAGAATGGAAACAGAAGTATGAGGAAACTCAGGCTGAACTGGAGGCCTCCCAGAAGGAGTCCCGTTCTCTCAGTACTGAGCTGTTCAAGGTCAAGAATGCCTATGAGGAATCCCTGGATCAACTTGAAACGCTAAAGCGAGAGAATAAGAACTTGCAGCGTGAGTCCTCTAGAACTTCCCTACCTCATACAGCCCTGGCAGGACATTTCCATGTCACCATCAGCTGACCTCTTCTCTCTTGCCTGTTCACCCACAGAGGAGATTTCTGACCTCACAGAGCAGATTGCTGAGGGTGGGAAGCAAATCCATGAATTGGAGAAAATAAAGAAGCAAGTGGAACAAGAGAAATGTGACATTCAGGCTGCCTTAGAAGAAGCAGAGGTACACATTATTAGGTTGTGGGGGAAAAAATCAAAGACAGACATCGGTGAAAACACTCACAGTGGGCAATGATACTGTAAAATGGATACACTATTACAGACCTGGTGAGAATTCAAACTCATATAACGTTTAGGAAGGGCAATGGGCAACAGTTATCAAGAGCCCTAAAAATGTAAACACTATGACTCATCAATTCTATTTCTAAGAATCTATTCCAACAAAATAATCGTAAGTGGAGGTAAAGTTTTAAGCACAAAGATGTCCAGTCCAAGAACAAGATTAAGAAAATTACGCAACACCTATATGTTACAATTTTATACAGAGATTAAATGTAATTAATATATGGAAATATTTATAGCAGACAGTAATTTTTAAAGCAATATACACAATTGCATATACAATATAATTTTATTATGTAGAAACGTACATAAACAAGAAAAAAACTAGAAAAAAACACACCACATTAAAATGGTTATCTCCAAGTGAGGACACAACAGGAGGATTTTTCTTTGTTTTTATATATTGCCCCCAAGTTCTACAGTGAACACGTATTTCATAGTCACAAAAAATATAGATGCTTTAAAACTGAGAATTTCTACAACAGGAATTAGTATATGATACATGAACATTTTAATTTATAAAACAGACTGAGAGTTCATGTTTACTACACAAGTTTAATCATATCACTTTTGTTAGTACATATATGAATAATATTTGCATAGCACTTTATATTTTACAAAGCACCTTTATTACAGAGCTGCCTTTATAACCCATGACCGAATAAACAAAAGAATGATTTAGCTAGCAGGCTTCTGGAACTACTATATTGTGCTTTGTTAAATTACACAAGCTGATTTTTTTTTAAAGATTTTATTTTTCCTTTTTCTCCTCAAAGTCCCCCGGCACATAGCTGTGTATTTTTAGTTGTGGGTCCTTCTAGTTGTGCCATGTGGGACACCGCCACAGCATGGCCTGATGAGCGGTGCCATGTCCGTGCCCAGGATCAGGACCGGCGAAACCCTGGTCCGCTGAAGCAGAACGTGCGAACTTAACCACTCGGCCACGGGGCCAGCCCCACACAAGCTGATATTAATAAGAGTTTGGCTCACAAGAGAACATACTCCAAAAATTCACACTATTTTTCATTATTAATTGAACACTGTTTTGTTAAGGCATCTCTTGAACATGAAGAGGGAAAGATCCTGCGCATCCAGCTTGAGTTGAACCAAGTCAAGTCTGAAGTTGACAGGAAAATTGCTGAAAAGGATGAGGAAATTGACCAGCTGAAGAGAAACCACATTAGAGTCGTGGAGACGATGCAGAGCACCCTGGATGCCGAGATCAGAAGCAGGAATGATGCTCTGAGAGTCAAGAAGAAGATGGAAGGAGATCTGAATGAAATGGAAATCCAGCTGAACCACGCCAACCGCTTGGCAGCAGAGACCTTGAGGAACTATAGGAACACCCAAGGCATCCTCAAGGTAAACAAGTCCACATTTAACGGCCCGGATCAGTCAGGCAGGTTACCTGTCTTCCACTCCTCAAAACACCTTCTTGTAAAACCATCCATTTTTTTCTTTTAACAAATTGTACAGCTCACAGAATGGAGGTAGCTAAATTAAATACATGTAGGACATAATATTTTTAAAGAAATGTTATGTAAAAGAACAAACGGAAATCCAGAGACAAAGTATGACACGAGAGAAAGTGCAAGGCTCGCACCAACAAGCCTGAGGTTGAGTCTTAGTTTTGTTACTTACTAGCTGCCTGATTTTAGGCAAGTTATTTAACCTCTCAGAACCTTTGTTTCTGCTTCTACAAAATAAGAATGAAACTACCCACCTCATAGGGTTATTGTGAGGATCAAATGAGATAAAAGATGTCAAGGACCGGGTAAAGCATATGGAAAATGTTCCATAAATAATAGACATTAGTGGCTCCCACATGAAAAAATAACCAGTTAATGGCATAAACAGAACAAGAATCTGCCTTCTGATAATTCTCTCTTACTTGAGCTGGTGACATCACCATTTTCATGTTCTTTCAAATGACAGGCCTGTCATTTCCTGTTCCTGGCACCAGTACTTCTTGCCGTTCATCTCCTGGGATGTTCACATCCTCTTCAGAGTGTCTAAGGACATTTTTTCTACTTAACAGGACACCCAGCTGCACCTGGATGATGCTCTCCGGGGCCAGGAGGACCTGAAGGAGCAGCTGGCCATGGTGGAGCGCAGAGCCAACCTGCTGCAGGCCGAGATCGAGGAGCTGCGGGCCACTCTGGAGCAGACCGAGAGGAGCAGGAAAATCGCAGAACAGGAGCTCCTGGATGCCAGTGAGCGCGTCCAGCTCCTGCACACCCAGGTGAGACCCTCACATCACACAAAGGCTGGTGTATTGTTAAATGATGAATCAGAATCAAAATGTAGAAGCACTCCATTTTCATAAATATGTATACATTAAAAGGGATGGGGGGGCTGGCCCCGTGGCCGAGTGGTTAAGTCTGTGCACTCCGCTGCAAGCGGCCCAGTGTTTCGTTGGTTCGAATCCTGGGCGCGGACATGGCACTGCTCATCAAACCACACTGAGGCACCGTCCCACATGCTACAACTAGAAGGACCCACAACGAAGAATATACAACTATGTACTGGGGGGCTTTGGGGAGAAAAAGGAAAAAATAAAATCTTTAAAAAAAAAAAAGGGATGGGGATGTGCTCTAAAATATTAATTGCAGTTATCTTAGAGGGATGGGGTTATAAGTTTTTTTATGTGTGTGTTCCTATTTGTCTTTTTTAGATTTTCTACCAAAAAAAAAAAGAGGGTATTACTTTTTTATTTAAAAATAAGGTTTGGTTCTTTATTTTGAAAACCATCATGTGAAATAAACTTGAATGAAGATATCTATACTCCAAAACTCAAAAACGTTCCGTGCAGTGTTTCCCATCAGGGGCACTTCAGCATTTAGCATCGTTGTGTTTGCTGTCACTGTGCCTTGCAGGTCATTTAACCTCCCTGATTTGCCTGGACTTTAAGTGGAGTAGCACCCTCTAGACATTTTGACAACCAAAAATATCCACCCCCAAACATTTCCAAATGCCGACCGAGACAGCAGTGCTTCCTTTTGAGAACCACTGAGTTGATATGTTAACATAATATTTTCATAAGACTAATTCAGCATTCCCCAAGGGAACAAACCATGAAAGTTCACAGAGAATAGATTCCTCCTAATTGAGAAATCCCAGTGCCAGGCACTCAACAAAAAGCATCTATTCTTTCCGAATATTTCCAACCTTTTAAGGACAGAATACTAGTGATGTCCGGTTGAAATATAATTGAAAGAGCAATTCATTAATATAGGCATTCTTAAACCTCAGAAGTCCTTATGCATAAATCAGATGGATGTTGGGGCAACGAGGGCAGAGGGAAGTGCAACCTTGCAAATAATTATTCTGCACTGAACAAATATTTAAAGTTTAGTGAAATGTTGTCCTTAGTTCCTTGCCATGAGCCAACAAGGAAGACACATAAAACACCAAAGGGCAAACTGCAAATCTTGCAAATTTCCACTATTTTTAACAGAACACCAGCCTGATCAACACCAAGAAGAAATTGGAAAATGATGTGTCACAACTCCAGAGCGAAGCGGAAGAAGTAATTCAAGAATCACGCAACGCAGAAGAAAAGGCCAAGAAGGCCATCACTGATGTGAGCAAGATGAGCATTTGTTTTATTGATACCACATGCTACCCTCCATTACCAGTTTCCTTATCTTCTTGATTTATTTGCTAATTAGGCGGCCATGATGGCTGAGGAGCTGAAGAAGGAGCAGGACACCAGCGCCCACCTGGAGCGGATGAAGAAGAACATGGAGCAGACGGTGAAGGACCTGCAGCACCGTCTGGATGAGGCTGAGCAGCTGGCCCTGAAGGGTGGGAAGAAGCAGATCCAGAAACTGGAGGCCAGGGTGGGTATCTCAATCTCCCAGGCTGGGAAGGGGAAAACAACACTCCCTCTACCCTTCTCTTTTCCCACATACTGACTCCCATCTTTGTACTAGGGCTGGAGACATCCACTCAATATCTTCAGTAGGTCCTGAGCTAATTAATATCCCCCAAGGCTAACTGTGCACGTACCTTCCTTGGTGGTAGGTACGTGAGCTTGAAGGAGAGGTTGAAAGCGAACAGAAACGCAATGCTGAGGCTGTTAAAGGTTTGCGGAAACACGAGAGAAGAGTAAAGGAACTCACCTACCAGGTAAGGGGAACAGCTTTCTAGAATATCCAGACTTCCTGCCAGTGGGAAACTGAAACCTGGTGATGATTTATGTCACACCCACAAATAGATACACATTAACTTGGTACATATAAGGGGCAAATGACACAGTTGCTTATCACAGACCTATACCAAGCTTGGAAAATCAGGAAGGCCTTTACAAGAGAGCATAAGAGGGGAAAGGTCACAAGTTTTAAAGACAGATAAACTGGCTTTTAGCCCTAGTTTGGCCTCTCTTACTTTTAGAACTTGGGTGGGTTACTTAACACTCTCAACCTTAGTTTCATTACCTATAAAATAGAATAACATCTACTCTACAGGGTAGGAAGGTAAGGATTAGAGAAGATGTGTATAATTCCCTAATACAGCACCTGCACATAGTGGACATTTAACAAGAGTGGTGACTGCGAATACTATGAAAAAAGTCTCAAAGTTGACCAAGTTTACCCCAGGCCCACCTGCCATCATACCAAAGTGATTTATTTTACCATCTGTAGTAGGCTTATTGCATTGGGTTGAATGCAGACCACTTTTTCCAACTTCCAGACTGAGGAAGACCGCAAGAATGTTCTCAGGCTGCAGGACTTGGTAGATAAATTACAGGCAAAGGTGAAATCATACAAGAGACAAGCAGAGGAGGCTGTAAGTATCTTTAAGCCTTTGAGGGAAAAAGAAAACTTCTTTTGGGATAAAAATATATTAAGAGAATGTGTTAATGAGAAAAAAGGAGACAAAGTAAGAATCTACCAGTCATATTTTAAGAGAGATGATTTTATAAATACGAATTTACCTCCAAATCCTAATTACAAAATAAGACTTCAAGAGGAGATATTTTTATTATTAGACATTTTGTAAGTTTTGAGGGGAAAAAAAGAAAGCTCCAAATAACCCACCTTACTTGATAGCTGCAAAGAATATACAGTAGAAGTTCTACTTAACACCATGATAAAATCCTCTCCCTCTGGAAATGCACAAAAGCAAGTGTTTTCAAAAACCAAACTTGAATCTTTCCCCAACTGACTCATTGGCTCACTACCAATGTCATCATCAGTGGCTCATCTCTCCACATCTGCTAAAGCAAATAAGGATGTGCCGGAAGACTGGCCAGTTTCACTTCTCCTGGTTGTTCCCCCTTCTTCCAGACACAACGTAGTAGGCAAGAAGCAAGGAAAGGAAAGAAGCAAGGGGCAGGCATAAATGGTAATAAGTCCAACCAACAGAGGTGTACTTTCTTCCTAGCCCCACTTTTCCCTTTCTCTGTCTACCAGAGTCAAAATATATGGGAAAAAATTTAAGGTGGGATTTTCCCAAAGTTATCATTTGACCTTACATTCACTTACTAAACACTGTGAAGGCACAGGGGTCTCCTCCTCCTTTCCACCCAGTCCATACATCATAAACAGATTTCACATAAGTATGGGTTTGACATAAGGTTCTCCTTTCCATTTTGAAACTGTTTCTTCTTTCGTTCTTAAAAGTAAAAAACGTAATTGAAGTTACAAGCAAGTTCTGTCCAGATTTGAAGTCAGATATGGCAAACAGACCATAACAGGGAACTATTTGAGTTGAGGAAATAATCCCATTAGGTGACAAGTGCAATGAGAACCACAAGGCTTAATTCTCACAATGCTATCTCTATTCTTAGGAGGAACAATCCAACGCTAACCTTGCCAAATTCCGCAAGCTCCAGCACGAGCTGGAGGAGGCCGAGGAACGGGCTGACATCGCCGAGTCCCAGGTCAACAAGCTGCGGGTGAAGAGCCGGGAGGTTCACACAAAACTCAGCGCAGAGTGAACACAGCTGCCTCATGCTGCCAAGTGGCTGAAGAAATGCACAAAATGTGCTAATTTTGGTCACTTGTTTTATGATGTTTCTTTTTCTCTTAATGCTGAGTAAATAAAAACTACACTAAACTTATAAATTAACAGACTGTCATTTTTTACTTTCCCACCTAGAAATTATTTTTTTAATATTATATATGGCTTTGCAGGGCATTCAGTATTTTGTACCTCCATCACCACCCAGCATCCCCTTTCCCATCTTCCCCTCCCATCCACACATACACACACACAGTTATCTTCTGCTACATTTGTTTTCATTAAAACTCTCTGCAGTGTTAAGAATTCCTATGGAAAACACACCCTCAGGCTGCCCCCTCAAACAGGACCCATTCATTTATCTGCTCCACAAACAGTTATGGGGCATCTTCTACGCGCCAGGCCCTGTGCTAAATTCTGTGGATATAGCAGTGAATAAAGCATAGTTCCTGCCTTCTGGGAGCTTATGTTCTACAAGCAGAGAAAGGCAATCAACAAGTAAGAAGCTATATAATGTATCAGACGGTAAGCACTAATGGGAAATTAAAAAGTAGGAGGTGGCAGTTCGTATTGTGAGGAGAGTAGTGAACGAGGGGATCTCCAATAAGAAGACATTCATTTGAGCAAAGACCTGAAGGAAACAAGGGAGTAAGCCAAGTGAGTACATGAGGGCAGAGCATTTCCAAGCAGAGGGAACCACAGAAAACGCAAAAGCCTTGAGGCAGGGGCAGGTTGGCATGTCACAGGACAGGAAGGAGCGCAGCAGGGCTGGAGGAGAATGAGCAAGAGAGAATTATGACAAAGGAGAGGAACCAGAGGGCCCAGAGTTCTCATAGGGCCCAAGGGCTACCTGAGGACTTTTGCCTTTACTCAGAGTGAGATGGGAAAGGAGGGTTTTGAGCAGAGGGGTGATACTAATACACATTTTGCAAGAATCACTGTGGCTGCTGTGGGGTGAATAAACCGAAAAGGGCAATGGTAGAACCCAGGAGACCAGCTGGGAGCCTATTGTAAAATAAAAGATAAAAAACCACAGTGGCTTAGACCAGAGAAATAACACTGGGAGATGATCAGTAGGTGGATTCTTGATGTACTATGAAGGTAGCGCACACAGGATTTTCTGGTAGACTGGACGGGTGGGTGGGTAAGAGAGAGACGAGAGAGAAAGAAGTTAGGAAAAATGGAAGGATAAGACAAGAAAGATTTGGTGAAGCACAAACATGAGGGGTTTGATCTCCAGAAGGAGAGGAGGGAGTAGAACAAAAATGCAATCTAGATAAAAATTGTATTTTATGCATTCCTGTCCCTCTTCCACCTTCTAGCATCCACTCTCCCCCGCCCCAATCTTGTACAGTACAAATTATACAGGCCACAATCTCAAGTATGTCTACAATCATACCAAAAGTTTAAAACAAAAAAAATTTCAAAATACTCTCCTAAACAAAATTTTGGATCAAAGTGAAAACCAAAACTACAATTATAAAAACGTCTAGAAGTAAACATAAGAGTAAATCTTTGTGACCTTGGCTTACGCAAAGATTTCTTAGGTACACCACCAGGAGCACAAGCCACGAAAGAGAAGATTGATAGATCGGACTTTATCAAATTTCAAAGTTTCTGATCTTTGAAAAACACTGTTAAGGAGAATGAGAAGTCACGGACTGAGAGGAAGTATCTGCAAATTATATCCCTGATAAAGGACTTGAGTCCAGAATATATAAAGAAATCTAAAAATTCAATAAAAAGAAAACAAATCACCCAATTTTTAAGGAGGCAAAAAATTAAAACAAACATTTCCCCAAAAAAGATTTACAGATGGCAAACAGGCACATGAAAAATGCTCAACATCATGAGTTATTAGGAAAACACAATTAAAATATAATGAGATGTCACTACATATCTATTACAATCGCTAAAAGTCCAAGCGTTGGCCAAGAGGTGGAGGAACTGGACTTCTCATATCTGCTAGTGGTAATGTAAAATGGCACAACAACTTTGGAAGACAGTTTGGCAACTTCTTAAAAAGTTAAGAAATTATCCATTTGTTCCAGTTATTCCACTCCTAGGTATTTACGCAAGAGAAATGAAAACATATGTCCACACAAAAACTTGTACACAAATATTCACAGCATATTTATTTGTAATAGCCAAAAACTATGTCCATCAACAGGTGAATGGATAAACACATTGTGGTAAATCCATACAATGGAATACTACTCAGCAATAAAAAGAAATAAACAATCAACACACAAAAAAACATGGATGAATCTCAAAATAATTATGCAGAGTGAAAGCAGCCAGACCAAAGAAAAAGTGTGGACTCTACTATCCCATTTATATAAAAATCTAGAAAATAACAACTATTCTATAGTGACAGAAAGCTGACCAGTGGTTGCCTAGAGATGGAGAGGTAGGATTTATGGGAAGCACAGAGGCACAGTAGGAGGTATTCCAAGGAGCAGGAGGAAACTTTGGGGGACAATGGTCATGTTCATTACCATGATTTCGATGATGGTGTCACAGTGTATACATACGTCTAATTCACTTTAAACAGTGCAGCTTATTATATGTCAGTCATAACTTCATAACCCTGGTTAAAATTTTTCATTGAGGGAAATACTACAATAATAGTGCTTTGGGAAAATAATAATTAGAATACTGTATGTCAAACTTTAAAGCCAGAATTATAATTTTTGATAGGAATTACATTAAATGTATTTATCAGTTTGGGGGAAATTAACATATTTACTATATTGATTCTTCCAAATTATGGATGTGGTATATTTCTCCATTTATTTAGATCTTTGATTTCTTTCAACAGCATTTTGTAGTTTTCAGCATACAGCCCTGCACGCTTTGTTAGATTTACATCTAAATTTTTCTTTTTCTTTCTTTCCTTTTGTTTTTAAGTGATTGTAAATGGTACTGTATTTCTAATTTTGGTGTCCACATGTTCATTGCTAGCATATAGCACATAGAAATACAATTGATTTTTGTATGTTTATCTTAGATCCTGAAACCCCACTAAACTCACTTAATAGTTCTGAGTTTCTTTGTAAATTCTTTGGGATTTTCTACATGGCCAATCACGTCATCTGGGGAAACCACCACTTAAAGTGAATCTAAATTACCATGAAGTCCAAAATGACATAGTAAATTTGGGGGGGAAAAGTCTGATTGGGATTTTATCTTAAAAATAAAGCCAAAGTATTGAAATAACTTTACTTTACGTTACATTGCACAAGATTTAGATTATACTTACAACTGTCCGCTAATTCTTAGAGAATGAATTAATGTGGGAGTTGGGAGGAGAGGGACATAATTCCCACAATCTTATATGAAACGGCATCCTTTATGTTTAATTTTTGCAATGCAATCATTAAAAATGTCCCTTTTTGCAAAAAGGGTGTGATGGTTTCACTGATATTTTTCTTTTTAAGATTTTTATTTTTCCTTTTTCTCCCAAAGGCCCCCCAGTACACAGTTGTGTATTTTTAGTTATGGGTCCTTCTAGTTGTGGCATGTACGCCCAGGATTTGAACCAGCGAAACCCTGGGCTGCTGAAGCAGAGCTCCGGAACTTAACCACTCGGCCACAGGGCGGCCCCTATTTTCATTGATATTTTTAAAGTTGTTCCTCATCCTTTGATCCTGAAACTCATTCTCTTGAAATGCTTACTGGATCACCATCTTTGTCCATTTTCAGTTCTTCTGTTCTCAGCCAGTTCAGCGCTGCTGCATCCACAGTGGTCAACGGCTTTGCAAAATTCAAGCAGATTTCTAATACCACTTTCATCAACTTGATTAAATTCTGCAACTTTTACAAGATCTGTCATTTTATTTTGCAGTCATGTTACGTTGATTATTGAATATTTACAACATCGGACGATAAGCACAATCATTAGTGAATACTTTTTGTTTTCCTATGCAATATCATTCCTGTGGAGACTCCAACAACAGGCACGCCACTATTGTGAACCTTAAAACATCCATAAGCCTTTGTCCAGAAAGTCTAGTCTATAAATTTCATAATTAAAGACATGTATAAACATTTACATACACATATGTTTACTAGAATATGTAAAAGAACAAAAAATTAAAGCAACCTGAATGTCCAACAACAGAAAACTGGTTACATAAATGATGGTACATTTATAGGATGGAAGGCTATGTAACTATGAACAAGCATGATGAAGAAGAGTTCATATGATGAGAAAATTTTCATAATCTGTTAAGTTTTAAAGGCAGAACAAAAAACTATCCCAACGGTGCACGGTTTAAAAACATGTGTTTAAAGAAACTGCATACATGTTTACAAACATGTAAAAAAAGGTGAGAAAGGACTTAAATCAAAATGTAGGTAGAGATGACATGTATGCTACAATTTTAGGAGGGATTCAAAATTTGCCTTCCACGTTTCAGCATATTTTTCCATCTTTCTACAACGTGTACATTACCTCTGAAATTTTTTTAAAGGCTCATAGTTTTTAAATACATAAATAAAATTACCCTGCTTCTTAAGAAGATTTCATATCCACCCTCATCAAAGACATGGCCATGAGTGACAACAGAAAGGTGAAGAGGAGAGGGTCATTTGATGGATGAGACCATTAGCACAGCTGCTGAAAGCCGTCGCCTTTCATCTAAGCTTTCAGGGGGGATTAACATTCCAGGGCTAACACGGCAGCTGTCAGTGCGCGCAGAGGCCCGGGCACACGCTACACATGCCAGTGTCCCCAGGCACCTTTGCTGCAGACTGTATCAGTCACATTTTCCTAAGTGGGAAACAGAAGAATCAGCTGTGGGCACATGGAAAGAACCTTACTTAAGGCTGGAATGTACCAGCCTGATTCCTCCCTCCTGGCTCCCCGGGCCACCAAGATGCCGTTTCCGGAGCCCACAAGGAAAAAGAAAGCCTCTCCGGGGGTGAAGGAGAAAACACTCCCCTTGGGGACCCACCCAAAACGGGGATTTTCTTAGATTATAGTAGCCTGACCTTCACAAGAGGGCGGACTCTTTTCTCCCCTCCTCACAGAAACTATGGCTTACGGCTCTCTCTTGGGGAAACTGAGGTACGATGCAGCGCGAGGGCTCAAATTATGAGGAATTTTGATAAGAGCATGGATGGCAAAGGTGGTGCCTTTTGAGCAACAGAATCATAATTTTTTCCAGGATTCCGAAAACTGATTCAATTGATAGCCACAGATTTTAGGACCCAAAATGGACTGAGCACCATCTATTATATAAGTTTACGTATATACAGTACAATCACGTGCCTACACAGGCAATGAAAAATTTCAAATGGAAACTGGCGACTTAAAAATTTTTCCAAAATCTCCTTCTGGCCGGTCACGTCAAGAGTCCTGCGTTCAAATTCCCGCCCCACGGCCAGCTTCACAGCCGCCAGCAGCCCTCTGCCTCCCGCAGTTACGCTCAGGGAACACCGGGGGCTCAGGGAACACCGGGGGCTCAGGGAACACCGGGGGCTCAGGGAACACCGGGGGACCAGCTGGGCCCTCAGGGCCCGCAAACTCTCACAGCCTCACTCACCGCCCACGTCCCACTGTCGCCTCCAGGCGGGTCTTGCTCTGGGCGGGGCACTTCCGGCCTCTCCTTCCCTCAGCCTGGCTCCCCCATGATGCCCTGGGGCGCACCGGAAGTGATCCTCCCCTCCCTGGTAAATTGAAACTTTGTTTCTTTCCAATGGACTTTGGGTGGGTCCCTCCAAGTCAGCACTCCTGTGCTTTCTTCCGTTATCAGTACTGCGATCCACCCGCACACCCCCAACTAGATCATAAGCTGCTGGAGAAAACCAACTTTTTATCCACGATGCCTGGAACGGTGTCTTCATAAGCCACCTGTTAACTGAGGGGCGCTCAGTAAATTCTTTCTGTCTGACAGAATGAAGCAAAGCTGAATAGAAAAAGAGCAGATAATCGGGCCAACACGCAGCACAGAATAAGGAAGAATAAAGTCGCCTTTCTACCAATAGCTGACATTTAAGGCCTAAAGTCCTTACCTTAGTTTGCAAAGCTCTGACCATCTGGCCCCTGGCCACTTCTGCCGCTTCATTCCCTACTCCTGTTTCCCTCGCTCCCTTCACCCCTGCCCTACTGGCCTTTTTTTCTTTCCCTGTGCAGGCAGCTCACCTCCCAGAGCCTTCACATTTGTTTCCCCTGCCTGGAATACTGTCCCTCTGATAGTCTTATGGCTTCCTCCTTCACTTCAAATATCACCTCTTCAGGAAGGTTTCCTTGATCAACTCATTTACACACCACACAACCACTATTTCCTTATCCTGCTTTTCCTTTCCTTCAGAGCGTTTATCATTAACTGACATTAGATATCTGTTTGTTTGTTGTCTGTCCCCATATACACACACCCTAGAATAGAAATTTTTTTTGGCTGAGGAAAGTTGGCCCTGAGCTAACAACTATTACCAATCTTCCTTTGGTCGCTTGAGGAAGATTCACCCTGAGCTAACATCTGTGCCAGTTTACTCTATTTTGTATGTGGGTCGCTGCCACAGCATGACTGCCAATGAGAGGTGTAGGTGGCACCCAGGAGCCAAACCCAGGCTGCCAAAGTGGAGTGCCACAGACTTAACCACTAGACCATAGGGCCGGCCCCCTAGAATAGAATTTTCATGAGGAGAGAGACTGCCTGTGTTGTTCCCCAGCACTTAAAATCCTCCAGAGCATAGTAAGCCCTCAATTAATGATGAATAAACAATTGAATGAGTGTTGCTGACTCTGTGCATTGCAGCTTCAAAATTAGCAGTTTGAGGTGTGAATTTCTTCACCATCTAGCTTGGTGAAAGATCTCAAGCTAGTTTCACCTAGCCCTGGCTTGATCAGATTTGAGGCTTTTGCCATGATATTCCCAACAACCTTTCAATGAGGAGCTTATCTGAGTTTGCCCAGGACTGTACCAATTTTAAAACTAAAGGTCTCAGGAACATCTTCAGTCCCAAGCAAACTAGGACTGTTGGTCACCCTACTTTCAGGTATCCAGGCTCCATCTTCCTTTTGTTTTATTGTTGTGGGGGGAGGTATCGGCAGGCGGGGTGAGGGTGTGGACCTAAGAGTGTTCTGGGCCATCTGAACAGGAAATTGGCTACACATGGCAGGTAGGATGGAGGGACCGGATGGACCATGGTCAGGCTGTAGTCAGCTGGCAGTCTCACCAAACAGCAACAAACAAGACATGAGAGAACACCATAGATGTTGTCCTGCCTTCCGGGGCCCTCTGGCACCAGCAGGGGTTGGTGCTTTCTCTACTGAAAGCTCCTGGTTTCTAAATCTCAGGTCCCGCCCACTCTCCTTTTTCCAAACTATCACATCACTTCTAAATAGTACCCTGTTGTGCATTCATTAACTGAGTTGTCACTAGAATCTCATGTCGCTATTACCACCATTTTATCAATGAAGAAACTGAGGCTCTAAAAAGTTAAATAACTTACCCAAATTCACATAGTTTAAATGGTAAAGTCAGTATTTGAATCCCAGCATTCTGACGGTCAAGGTCAATTCTTAGTTACTACATTGTCATGAATTTTAACAATATAAATGCATATTTTGGCTATGTCCAGCAAAGGATATATCTTTTTTTTTATTTAAGGACACATCTTTTAAGACCCAATAGCAGTAAGTAAAAGGAATTGCTTATTCTTTTCTTAGTTCTAATGAGGCTTTAAGCAACTGAAATAACCAAAACACAACTAATAGACAAAAAAAGGTAAATGACAGAGACTCTGACCCTTGCAGGTATCAGTCAAGGTGATGGGGCCAGGCGGGGAAGTCTCCAGTTTATTGAGCAGACCTAGCTGGTAGGACTTCTTCTCTGAACATAATGTTCCCAGGCCATCCACACATCTCTCCAAGTTGTTTCAGAGAAGGGCGCCTGGTTTGTGTGTAATTCTGAGATGCATGTATGATTCTGAGAGCATTAGTGTCTTACAGGATCTTGCAAAACCAGAAGCAGCTGAATTGTAGTGAAAAGACAAACCAGACTCGGAATCAAAGATGTTTCTTCCAGTTCTCACTCTGCCCCTCGCTAGCTGTATTACCAGGCACCTAACCTTGCGAAGCCTCAGTTTTCCAACATATAAAACTGACAAATTTATTTCCTCTTTAAGATTTAAGAAGAGTCCATTTAAATAATTCTCTTGATAATCCCCTATCAACTTTCTGCTTTGCAAAATTTCAGTGTATAAATGCTAGCAGTGAAGAAGATTGTGTGTTGCGTTTGAAAGAGCTCTGAACTAGCTCTCCTGAGTTTGAGAGCAGAAGAGGAGAGTCTGTTTCTACCTTTAGTATTAATTAGGTAACCTGTCCAGAACCTCAATTTCTGATTCTGTAAGTTTAGGGTTAGATTAGATCATATTGAAGGCCCTCTCTCATTCTGGAATCTAATATTCTCTCTTAAATCTTTAATTAGGCATTCACATATAAATTCACGTCGCTCACTAATGTACCTGTCCCATGACTTTCACCTAGAAATTTCTGTTCCTGGCGAGGGAGCTTCCTGCTGCTTTTTGAAACTTCATCTGTTACATAAGCTCTTAGAGAGCTGTGAGGGGTGAGTGTGATCCCGCTATCAGCACAGCTAATTGCCCTTTCTTCTCAAGTAGCCCTCTGAGGACTGACGTGGATCACACTTTTTCCTAGTCCTCTCTCGTTGGCCCTGCTACTGCCTTGTCTTTCTGCACCACCCGAATCTGCACTTCCTCTGAAGGCATCTTATATCGTGATTGGTGGAGAGATTTGCTCCTAGGAAAATCAGGAAAACTTTTCCTCCTCCCTACCAGCTGCTCACTCCTTAATCCCTGGCCGTCAAAGCTTCTACCCCCACCATCCTGCTGACATTAATATCAAGATCACCTCCCTGACCAGTCCAATATCCTTCTCATGATCCTCCTTTTCTCCAGCTTCTCTAGTGCTCTTCATTCTATCCTCTCTCTTGAAAATATCGCTTCCCCTGACTTCTTTTGATACTACTAATAAAGTTCCTTTCACTTTAGAGCTGACAAAACAATTTTGTAACAAGCCTGGAGAAAACCCTCACTCACAGAACTCCTCTCAGGTTAGAGAGAGATGGGACGGCAGTGTGGGATGTGAGCTGTGGACTACAGGGGGTAGTGGCAGGGTAAGGTGAGTCCCCCAAAAGGGCATATGTGAGTAAAAATAGGTGGTCACCAAACTTTCCAAGGATGAAAGTGGTCTTCTTTACTTGAGGACTTTTATTTTCTTGAGTAACCATGATGAATAGGAATGCAGGTCTATGGCAGAGCTAAAAGGCTCCCCATAATACAGTAACAACTGAGTGCCAGTAAGAGTGGGGGAGATACACCTCAGGGGAAGAAAGGAATGAACCACTAGCATCAAGGTGTGTAATATAATCCTCTTCTATGTTTCTTCATACAAAATCTTCAGTAAAGTCCACATTGCTGGCTTCCGTCTTTGGCAGTCATGCATTATCTGCTAAAGTCTGTGTCAAGGATGACACAGATCAAAACACACTGTTTGGCATGGGCTGGAAACAGACTGCATGCAGAGACAGCCACATATACATGGGAAGACAGTATCTCATTTGACCCCCCACACCATCCTCGTGACTTGGACAGAAACAGAATTATTTGTCTGACTTTGCGGCTGAAAGGGAAAACACCACAGTTGCTGAGAGAGGTGATGTGACCAGCCACAGTCAGTAAAGGGCAGAAGTAAAATATGGACCCACTTGGCTCTTTGGGCTCCAGCAAGATCTCACTCAGGTATTTGCTTCCCTGCAGAATGAGCTTTTATTTTCCCCATTCTTTCTGCCTTCCTTCCCTCCTCCCACCTCCTAAACATGCAGCCTTCCTCTGAGAACTCAACCTCCTTAATGAGTTCGTGTCACCTCTATACAGGCGACACCTCCACACACACAAAAACACACAGACCTACATCTTCAGCCTTGACTTCTCCTTTAAACTTTGACCCCTCATCTCTCTCTACCAGCTGAACATTACCATCATTTTGACCTCAATACATCTAAAATCTAAACTCGTCTTTCCCCTCTTTAGTATTTCCTCTGGGCTGGTGTCATCCCCTAGATTTCCAGGCTGAAATGAGGACTGGATGAAAGACAGGATTCTCTGATTCCTCCTCCCGCCTCAAACCCGGCAGTCATCAAAGTCCTGCGGATCCTGCATTCCGGCTATCTCTGAGTTTCCCCTTTCCTCTTAAATCTCATTTCTATCTTGCTTAGTCAAGGCCCTCCTCACTTTACACCACAATTATTGTTTACATTCAATGAAAGTAGATTTTTAATGTGTGTTGAGTGGATTTTAAGGTATTGTTATAACATGAGATAGGACCTCCGAAAATAAGCCTGCAACTCACAGAGGTCTTTTTACTTCCTGGGGCTTAAAAGTCTTCTCATCTGCTGCATCTAAATGGGACAGTGAGGCAGAAAAACTTTGATCCGCACAATGCACTTCTCCTCGACTCTGCAGGATGGACTCAGAGACACCAGGGCACAGCCATAGTGAAGGCCAGCGCTCTGGTGCTCTAGAGAGTTTTAACACAGATCTGAATTTGCAGAGGCATCCAGGAGCTAATTTTAACCCTTCTAACTGCTGGCTGCCCCCAGAAGTCATGAGAGCCTGTATGATCATCTCAACAAGTTTTATACTAAGAATTTTTAAATAGCTGCTAAATGGTTCTAGGCCCCCAGGTTCTCCCCTCTTCATTATATCGTATCATCAATTCTGGAGTCATGTTCAAAAATATATATATATGTTCACTTTTCTGCTCAAAATCTCAAGTGATTCCCCAGGGATCTCAGAATAATGTCCAGACTCCTTCGCTGGGCATTGGAAGCCCATCTCAAACAAGCCCGGCCCACTTCTCCAGCCTTCACCGCCATTCTGCCCCCTACCCACCCCAACCCCTCACTCCAGGCTTGCCTGGTCGACCTTCCTGAAACACACCCTGGGAAGTCTTGTCTCAAAGCCATGATCCCTCAGTTCCCCAAGACTGGATCCCCCTCGCTGTTCCTCTCACCCATATAAAGGCCCACCCTCTGCAAGAGAGTGGAGAGGATAGAGGAAAAAGTGAGGCTCTGGAATCAGAAACCCTGGATTTCAATTCTGGCTCTATTGCTGTGGGGCCATTTGGCCAATCTCTTAAGCCTCTCAGGCCTCAGTTTCCCCATTTGGACAATGGGAATAATGATAATATAAATAGTATAAACCCCTCAGGCTTGCAGAGAAAATTAAACATAATAAAATATACAAAGATGCTATGTAAACTGGAAAGTACTACAAAAAGGTCATTATTATCTCCACAGTCACCACTCCCCTATAGATCTCTTCTTTCTTCCAAAGTAGTGTCATTATCATCTGTAGCAATTGTGATAATATTTTATGTATAGTTTCAAATCCCTCATACACATCTGATCCACTGTGCATCCTGCTCATTTTGGCAGTTTGACATTTAGTTTAACCTTGGAGAAGTGATTTATCCTTTTCATGTCTATGTACTCTCTTCCCACGTCCATTATCAGCTCCTTTGGGGCAGTGACCCTATTTCGCATCCCATTCCCTATTCCCAGCACAGAGCCCTGTGCCAAGCAGGTGCTCAAAAATGACGTGCTTATCAAGTGAAAGGTGATAGGCGTAGGGACTGGAGCCAGAGAACTTTGAATCTCATTTCTGCCACTTACTAGTTGTGTGGCCTTGGGCAGCTTACTTAAACTCTTAGTGGCCCAATTTCCTTGACTGTGAAATGGGAATGATATCAGCACCTACCTCCCCGCACTGTTCACGAAGCTTCAGTGAGCCAGTGTGGGTAAAGCCTGGCGTGCGGCGAGTTCTTAATAAACGTAAACTATTACCATTAAGTGAGATGGAGTCTGGTCCCATTCTTTCCCCCTTATCACTTCAGTCCTCTTTCAACACAGATTCCCCATGAATCATCTTGACTCGTTTATTCACCAGAACAAACGTTTATTGAGCATCTGCTATGTACAAAAGGCTGTTCCTTGAATAAAAGCAGCTGGATTTATGCCTGATCATCTCTCTGTTGCTTTCTTCTAGGACAAATGGTGCTGAGAAACAGAGACAACTTCCATATGGGTGACAGACTTCAGCCTTCCCTTCTTGTTTTCTGGAACAGGGAGTAAGATGGTGTTCCAACATCAAGTCACCAGGTACAAAGAAGTTATTCATATTTCTTTACTGAAAGCTTTGTCAGATCCCTTAACATACTAGTATTTACAGGGAATCTCTAACAGCAGGGAATAGAGCTTGCCACATTTCCCAAACGCATTTAACCATGGGACCATTTATTTCACAGTTTCTCTCAAAATCAGCATTCTGTCAAACCTACCTTGCAAAACACTATGTGGAAGTCCTATTCCTATCTGTTCCTCCTCTGCCCACAAATTTATCTTGACTAATACAAACTCTCCCTTGGAAATGCTCCACCTACCGGAGACTACCCACTGGAAGCCTGGATGGGAAACCTTGATTCAGTAAACACTGATCATATACAATTTAAACTGGTCAGGTTATATTACTGTAAGTGGCTCTAACTTCTATATGTACAGCTGTTCCTACATCCAAAATCACAAATGTTTTGGCAAAAAAATCCCCCAGGGCAACCATAAGAGTTGTCACAAAGACCACATATTTCCATTAGAACCCTCTAGAACTTCCTGCAGAAATTGTTGACTCTGACTTTAGCCTGATCTTTGTAATCTGTTTCCCAGTCTACAGCAGATTAGGAAAATGCAAAATCATGCCTACAAGAGGCAAACATACAACCACAGAAAGAATTACAGCTGAGACACTGGCCATGAAGATGAAGATATAAAAACTAATGAGTAGACACAAAAATTCATAGCCATCTGAGAACAGTTAGTGCAGGGTAAAATCCACCAAGAAACTAATATCTCTGACAACTTCATTACATCAACCTCCCAGGCCCCTGTGTGATCAGGAAAAAGTTAAATTCTATTCAAGTTACTAGATTAAATGAAATAAGATAATAAGTAATACATTTTAGAAACCTTCTCTTCATCGATGGATTTTTTTAAATACATAAATAACAATGTGTTAAATGGTAGATCTTAAATTTTCCGGAAAATTCTGAGAAGAAGTGAACACCATCCCACATCGATGCTAGGTAGATGAGATGTGGTTAACGTCCCTGCTATTGATCACCCATTGCTTGACAATTCACCCTGTGGTTCTGCCCTTCACTGACCTTAGCACACTCTGCCCCAGTTCCAGCCCCTAGGACTCTAAGTCTCAAAGATCTGTGTCCAGCGTCAAAATCCCTACCCAGCTGACTTGGCATTATGCAGCCTCCGCTGGTCATTTATCCAAGTAATTTAACAAGAGTGAGAGATCAGGGCTGCAACGCATTTACATCTAATGAGTAAATGGTGATCCCCCAAATATAGCCAAGATAGAGTGCTGGGCTGGCAGATTTGGGAGTATAAAGAGAGGTGGGGGCCACACTTTGAAACTGCTCCGATCGCAGCATCTCAAGGTAAGTGCTCACAAGTGCCCACTTTTTTGCTCCATGTAGCTGTGATTACACCTAATCAGGTTACCAGTCAAGGAGGGAAGACAACACAGTAACCTTTACTGAGGGCCTACCAAATGTAAGGTCCTGCGATAAGGGCAGTGTGGGAGACAAGACAGCAAAACAGGTCATTGTCTTTCAAGAAGCTTTTACAAGGAGTAAAAAGATAAGAAGATATGCAATTATGAACAAAAATAAGGTAACCTGCAGAATAAAACTGAATATGATGCATAATTCCCCCTGTAATTGTTTAGGTTGGTGTTATACTATGCAGTTAGCAAATAAACATGTTAATTTGTGATCTCTCTTCTGTAATTGCCATGAAGTATTATTTGAAATTTTCATGGTTGTTTAGATTTTTTTCCCATGTCAGGATTTCTGGGAGATGATTGCAGGAAGAAATTCTCCCAAGCGTTTTATCCATCCTAGAATGCATCATAGCCTGGTTAACATTGACTGCTTTCCAGATTGGTCTTGCATGGGATGCCTTGTGGACTTTGGGCTGGGTCATGTCTGATACTGTAGTTGCACCCCTCAGAGGGACTCCAGCTTTGGGAGACTTGTGACACTTTGACTTCAGGCCACCATCTCCACCAGAGTACTTTCTTTCATAGATTCCCAGGGCTAAGAGGAATCTTAGAGATTTTTCTGATCCATCTGTCTCATTTTACAGAAGGAAACCAAAGCCCAAAGAAATTACAACAGCTACTTAACAAAACTTGGAATTACAAAACCGAGGTTCTGCCTCCAAATTGTATTTCTTTGAACTAAGGATTCAAAATATATTGTGTAACCATTTAATTTTTTTTTCCTGAGAAATTTGTGAGAATTTTGGGGTATAGCTGGAGACCATTAGAGACTCATGAAAGACAGGGAAGGAGGAAACCGAGTGTTGAAATGTCTCTTCCTGCCTCAATGGTGTTTCATGACACGCCCCCCCCCCCCACCCCGGTTCCACAGAAGTCCTGCAGAGTACGTGGGAAGTTTGTTTAAATTAAATTAGATACCGAAAATTTTTCAGACTCTCGTGCCTCCTTGAGATCATCACATAGGTTATAAACTCCTATTTCTGACCTGAGATTTCTTAGTCTTAGGTGATTTTTCAGCTGCCCTACCTACCTTCATCTTCTCCGAGAGAATTTATGATATCTAACAGAGGTGCTCTCCTTAGACCTCTTAAAGTCTTGCCTCCAGTTTACAACTCTTCTCCTGTTGCCAAAAGAATTCAAGTACTGGCTCTAAGCATCGAGGTTACAATCTGGATCATTTCCTTCCCTCCTTTCTTTCTTCCCTGACCTCTCACAGCCCTCTACCCTCAGCCAGAAGCATCGTCTCTCTAAGTCCCCATAACACTTCATTTAGACTCCTACAGAATTTGTCCTGTTCTTCCTTGTTCAAAGATTTATTTGAGCATTTCCCTTAACAGTTACTGAATTTTTGCATTCCTCTAAAGGGCAAAGACTGTCTTTATTCTTTTTTGTACCACCTTAAGGAGCTGACATGGTACTTTGCACACACAGAAGATACTCAGAGAAAGTGTTAATCAAATGTTGTAGTTAACCACTTATGTAAAGAATGATGATTTAAGTGAAGGGAAAACTGGCAAATTTATTTCCATCCCACGTCGTATACTATGTACCTATTTAAATATAGTTAAACTTGGAACAAACACAGTTTCTACATTTATTTTAACTCTTTGTAGTTGATTTATTCTTTGTTTTTGTTTGGTTTTGATATCTGAAATAACCCCCAAGAAGACACTTCATTCCTGAAGGACACTGACCATCACTTTGGGAACCAAGAAGGTAAGAGTTACATTCCGCTTGACTGCGAATGCAATAATTGAAACTAGCAAACACTGCTTTACACATTCTCATTCTTGCTGCACTCATAAGAAACTGACATTGATGAAAGTGAAACCAATTACTTAAGGATTCTTAAAAACAGATTATGAAATGTGCAGTTTTTACTCAGGGAAGAATGTCTCCCCAAATTTGCTCGTTACACTAATAGGTATAAAATGCAGTGCAGAACTTTGACAAGGAAGCTCCAGGTCAATATACTTAGCTGGCCCAGAACGTGGTGTTTATAGGGTCAAGATTAAGTCTTCACACACAGGCTAATTTTGCCATTTCTTAAGCAGAGTCTGCACCCCTAAATCCGCCAGGCTGTGCCTTTACTCACAAGTGACACTGAGAGGATAGAGAGCAATTCAAACCTCTGCACAGTATGGGAATAAAAACACTTTCCTCCCCTCTCCTGCAAAATTTGTGTTTATTAGAGGTAATTCTAGATGAATTAGGACCAAGGAAACACAAGTATAATTGAGTCACGACCACACTATTGCTGATGAGATATAGTTGAGAAATTCCCAGGAGAGGGATGAAAGTCAAGAGCCGTGTCATGGTGCACTGACAGCAAACAGAGAGAAGAAGGAGCACTCAGATGGCGGTGGCGAGGATTAGGTGGACTGGGGTAGCCATCTCAATTAGAAGACTTCTAAAGACAGAAATAGAGTTGGTGGTTGAAGGGACATGGTTATGTAGGATTGGAAGTAGTTCAAGCTCTTGGAATAGAGAAGAGGCCAATTAGTGGACTTTCTGGGGTTAGAGTCCAGGGGCACCAGGAGTCATGTCAGAGAGTTGGATCACACCTAACAAGGCAAAGTTTATCAGCCAAGAAAGAATGGTTTCACCCTTGGGTCCCAGAACACAGGTGCATAATATGGGGAGAAGATTTGACTTAGCAACCACACGCACGCGGAGGATTGAGGGGCTTTGCTCAACAGTGAGCGGTGAGTCAGCAGTGTGACGAGGCTGCCAAAAGGCAGTCACCACCTCAGGCATTACACCTAGGTCAAGAGAGGTGAGGGCACATGCTGATGGAGGATGACGCGTGGTTTGGATGTCTCACTTTAAGAGATTAACAGAGGTAGGTTCACCGTGACAGTAAAGGAGATTCAGAAGTACATCATGGAAGAAGCAGATGAAGGTAGAGCTGGGGCTATTTAGCATGGAGAAGCCAAAGCTAAGGAGAATACAGAGCAGCCAGCAAATGGGTGAAGAGGGGTGTTGCGGGAAGAAGGTCTGAACTCTTTCTGTTGTTACCAAGAGCTGGAATGAGGATAGATCGACCTGAAGTTACAGAAAGCCAGATTTTAGTTTAAAGCAAGAAGAATCTTTGGCCTGTGAAACCTGCCCAAGATGGAAATGAGTTGTCCCTGAACAATTTCAAGTAGGCCAGACATCACTTTTGCAAGAACATTGCTGATACAACTCACATACCATCTAGGTAGTAAAATTAGGAGCCACTGGGTTCTGAGTCACCGTGAGAGTGGTCTAGGGTGAAAAGAGAAAAATCTCCACCTCAAAACTGGTAGTGACTTGAATCCCAGATGGAAAGTCTTCTTTTTCTAAGAGGCCTAAAAAATATAGCTTGACTATGAGCTAGTGCAGTCTTTCCCCAACTTCAGGCTTTATTCTCATACCACCACCACAAATTTTGCCATATCCATTTAACACCATTACTGTTAATTCACTTAATATTTTTATTTACTTTCATTCCTTTCTTTTTCTTAGGTTTGTTTTTTAAAGTAACCCTATATACTTGCAATGAATGCATGGACCATCTACATCAGCATCAGCTGAGTCATTCGTTAGATATTCAAACTCTCAAACTCCACTCCAGACTTGCTGAATCAAAATGTACATTTCAACAAGACTCCCAGTTGGACTCATAAGCGCACCAAAGTTTGAGAAACACCATTTTATATCACTAGTATAAACGGATATCACACAATCTATAAATGGGAAGCGCATATTATCGTATTTTATCAATTCTAATTTTCTTCACATGTTTCACAAAATGTTATCTCAGAACTTGGGATGCACCTTATAATCAATGGAAGGAGTATCATAATTAGCTGTATTTTTTAATTGATTTGGGAAACACAAAATAGTTTATTTTACAATTGATGGCATATTTTGATAGAATAAGGTAATAGGCTTTAAATGAGTATATAATTATTAAAATTAAGAAATATTTGCCTAAAATCTTTTTGTGGATGACCAATGGGACCATGCCATTGTTTTAGAAAGAGTGGCTTTAGAAAAGCAAAATAATGCTTTAAACCAATGGTTCCCACACATCACTGTGCCTGAGGCCCTTGGGAAAAATTCAGATTCCCCAGTCCCCACCACAGAGATACTGTTGCAGAAGATTTTAACGTGGATCATCTTCCAACACTTTGGGTATCGTGTTTAACACTAAGTCAAGTTAAGTAACACAAGGTCATAAACCTGTAACCTGACAAGATTCCCTCTTGCCACAGTGCAACCATTCTCCACGTGTGGCCGTGGAACCTTGGAGATCCCTGCGAACTTTTCAGGAGGTACATGAGGTCAAAACAATTTCCATAATAATATCTGGATGCTATTTGTCTTTTTCACTGTGTTTTCCCAATGATGCAAAAGCAAGGATGGATAAAACTTCTAGTACTTTATTACAAATTGAGGGACAGCACCAAACTACTAGAAATCATTGTATTCTTTACTGCCATACACTGGCACTGAAAAAAAAATTTTTTTTAATTTAAAAAGCCAGCTTCGCTTTAAAATGACTTAAAATTTACAGCAGTAAAAATTATTAATTTTATCATATCTCACTTGTGTACACATCTTTATAATATTCTATGTGATAAAATGGGAAGTCTGCATAAAGCACTCCCGCTGCACACCAGAGTTTGGGGTTGTCTCAAGGAAGAGCACATGTGCAGTTGTATAAGTTGCAAGATGAACTAGCCACTTTATTCTCAAAGACCATTTTTACTTGAGAGAACAACTAGTGGGCAAACTATGATTATTCAGAGTTGGATATTTGGCAGCCATTTTCTTGAAAAAGAATAGTGTGCTCATTATTTCAAGGAAAACAACTGATAATATTTGCTACTAATGACAGCTTTGAGCTTTCAAGCAAAAATTAGAATTTTGGAAAATCTGTACCTGCCACTATTAGCTTGACAATTTCCTAATACTGAAAGAATTTTTTAATGAGAACAGTGCTGATATTAATGATTGTGATTTTTTTCTATTAAACAATGAAACGTGTCAACATTTGGAAGTTCTGTATAATTCAGTGAACCAATATTTTCCAAATAACCAATGTATGATATTCACACATGGGTGAAAGATCCATTCAAAGTTTAAGCCAGACCAACGGATTATAATGTAACTGAGCACAAAATGTTTGTTGATGAGATTTCAGATTCCACATTGCAACTAGCCTTTAAGAAACTAGCACTTTTCAAGTTTTGGTATAGTCTCGAAGAAAAATATCCACAATTTTTGAAAAGGCAATTAAAATACTCTTTGTTTTTCGAAATTTCATAACTATGTAAGGCCAGATTTTCTATAGTTACTTTAACCAAAAAAAAAAAAACCATACAGCAACAGATTGAATACAGAAGTAGACGTGAAAATCCAGTGGTCCTCTATTCAGGAGACACGAAAGAAAGTAGCAAAAATGAAAACAATACTTCTCTTCTCACTAACATTTTTGTTTTAGAAAATATAGTCATTTTCATAAAATACGTTACTTGTGTTAACATGTAATGGATTTGGTAGTAATTTTAAACGAGTTAAGAAATATTTTTAAATTTTCTCTATTTTAATTTCTAATATAGTAAATATCAATAGTTATGACCAATACATAAGCCAAAACTCATTGAGTTCACAGTCATTTTTAAGAGTGTGAAGGGGTTCTGAGCACAGAAAGTTTGAGAACTGCTGCTGTAGGAAACCCCACCCACGCCACACGTGAGGGTCGGCCTTCAGAGAAGGGGAAAGCAACGCGGATGAATTCTTCCTCCTCCGACAGGTAGAAACCGAGAAAATTTAAACCTGCCTAACGGGCAGAGGCCGGGAGCTCTCTCTGTGGGTGCTATCGAATTCCAGTCTCTTACCATGAAAACTTAACCACAATCCCACAGATAGTTCAGCAGAGTCACCGGCCAAAGTAAAACTAAAATGCAACTGAATAAGGCCCAGAGGGAAGCAGATGCTTCTCTTTCTGCGGGAATCGAACTCTGCAGAATCACAAGAAGGGATGTTACCAATGAAGAGTGCTTTCATGAAGGCTGAGAACGAGGAGGTGACTTCCAAGAGAAAACTATAAAATATTCAACTTTCCCTCTTTTAATAGGGAGCGTAAAGACCTTATTAAAAAAACAGGGGCTGTTTCTTGCGAGATACGGTGATACATGTGTGTAATTGAACTCCATTTTACAGTCAAAGGAGAATGAATGGGAAGGAAAAAAAGAGGGAAAGAAAGGGAAAGGGAAGAGATGTGGGGAAAACAAGTAGAGGACTCGGGAGAAAAGAGATCCAGGGGGAAATGAGGAAAAGGAATCATAAAGCCGCACAGCCTGCAGGGACTTCGAAGTGAGCGAGGCTGGCTGCTTCACTTTCGGAGGGAATAGACAGGGACCCAGAGAAGTTAAGTGATTTGACCAAGTTAAGTCCCAGGACTTTAAGCCAGATTTTCCAGCTTGTCAGCAGGGAAAACACATAAAGAGAAGGGCCAACTGGAAAGAGGGATGGTTTGGGGACGGGGTGACAGGAAGGATGAGTGGGAGTGTAGGGAAGGGAGAGGGAGAGAGAGAGAGGCAGAGAGAACTCCTACACACCACACACATACACGCATCAGGCTGTGAGTTATAAGGCAGATATTAATCTAATTAAACACTGTCACCCCCTGACACTGCTACACACAACTGAAGTTTGGAGACCCCTGCACTAGGCCCCGTATTTCTCATCTCTACTATGTGTAGAAATCACCTGAGGTCTCATTAAAATGCAGATTCTTTTTTTAACCTATAATTCTTTTTTCTAATTGAGGTATAATTGATATAACATTCTATTAGTTTCAAGTGTACAACATAATGATTCTATATTTGTATGTGTTGCAAAATGATCACCACACTAAGCCTAGTTGACATCCCCTGTCTGTTCCTTCTGGGCCCCTGTCTATTCCCACCACATATTCTTAGGAAATTTATTTTTCTTGTGATGAGAACTTTTAAGATCTACCCTCTCAGTAACTTTCAAATATGCAATACAGTATTATTGACTACAGTCACCAAGCTGTACATTACATCCCCAGGACTTATTTATTTCATGACTAGAAGTTTGTACATTTTGATCCCCTGGACCCATTTCACTCACCTCTCCCCTCTGGCAACCACCAAATCTGTTCTCTGTATCTATGAGCTCTTTTTGCTTTTTTAAGAATCCACATATAAGTGAGATATAATGGTCTTTCTCTGTCTGACATATTTCATTTACCCGAATGCCCTCAAGCTCCATCCATGTTGTCACAAATGGCAAGATTTCCCTATTTTTTGTGGCTTAGTAATATTCCATTATATATATATTTTTTTCTTTGTCCGTTTTTCATTATCCACTCATCCATCAGTGGACACTTAGGCTGTTTCCATGTCTTGGCTATTATAATAATGCTGCAATGAACATGGGGGTGCAGATTTTTTTTGAGTTAGTGTCTTCATTTTCTTTGGGTAAAGACCCAGAAATAGAATTGTTGGATCACATGTAGTCCTATTTTTAATTTTGGGGGGAACCTCCATACTGTTTTCTATAGTGGCTGCACCAATTTACATTCCCACCAACAATGCAGAAGGGTTCCCTTTTGTCTACATGCCTGGAAAATGCAGATCCTGATTCCGTAATCTGGGCTGTGTCTGAGATGGTGGGTCTGCATTTCTAATACACTCCTGGGTGATGCTGATGCAACAGGTTAAAGGACCACACTTGCAGTAGGAAGGCTCTGTGCTAACAGTTGTCAGATGTGGTGCTTGGACCAGCAGCAGCAGCATAACTTAGGAACTTACTGGAAATGCAAATCCCCAGGCCCCACCCCGGACCTGCTGAATCAAAAACTCCGGGGTTGGGGCCCAGCAATCTGTGTTTTAATAAGCCCTCCAGGTAATTCTGGTCACGTTAAAGTTTGCAATCATTACACCAGGACCTAATGCTTCTCACCACCTTGTTACCTATCATTAGTTAAATGTGCAGCCAATCTTTGTGTTCAAGTTATTACTTTTCACTGGGCTGTCTGAAATTTCTGCTAGGAATTATCAACATTCCAATAATTCTTTTCAGACATTTGGGGACAACACCGGGACCACAGGGCTCAAACATGATGCTTTTGGAAGTGATTAAGGAAGTGCTTCCCGAGGCCTCTTTATTGGGCTCCCCTTGGCTTCCTCTCCTGGTTCAGACTCCCCCACATGGGGCTGAACTAAGAGATATTCCCAAAACCAACACTCAGAGGTGAAAACAACCCCCCCAAACTTTTGTCTTAGAGTAAAATATCCTCCTTACCTCACTCCCACTTGCCCTCTCTTAGCCCCTAGACCTCATCCTAGGTTCCTGAGGAGCTAGGTTAATCCCGGGAGCTTTTGAATCTGGCCCCCTATCTGAATGGAAATAACAGGGTGGAACCCTTCAGATTCAAGAGTCACCCAGGCTCCAGACTCAGAAGTCCCCCCTGGTCTTCCCAGCCCCCAGCAATCATGAGCTCTGATGCAGAGATGGCTATTTTCGGAGAAGCAGCTCCCTATCTGCGGAAACCAGAGAAGGAGAGAATCGAGGCTCAAAATCGCCCATTCGATTCTAAGAAAGCCTGCTTTGCAGTGGACGATAAGGAATTGTATGTGAAAGGTATGATCCAGAGCAGGGAAAACAACAAAGTCACAGTCAAGACCGTCGATGACCGGGTAAGTGTTGATCTCAGATGTCTTTGCTAAGATGGGCGTCCTCATTTTTCTTTGGAGTGGAATACTAAAGATTGCATGGTCCATGGAAATTTACATCTATCTGTTCTGTAGTAAAGTAGCAGATAAAAACCATCATTGCACACTCCTTTGCTCCTGCCTCTTTGCTTCTCTGAGGACTTGGGCTTCGAGTGTTTTTGTGATATTTGCTTTGGAGAAAGGGGAAGGTGAAGGTGGAAGAGGTTGGACTATTTAAAGGAGAGATTGATGCTAATTGCTGCTGGGTGGACCCAGCAAATAATAACTCTCTAGGCTGCAGGGTGACTTACAGAGGAACTTCCGGAGGCAATGTCTAGTTTAATGCAGAGAATTACAGTGCACCGTTCAATTCAACATGTACTGAACACTCACTATGTTTAGGTCACAGTGTCCATTACTTTGCACATATAAGCAAATCTCAGCACCTGCTTTCCCAAAGCTTACCATCTAGTGTCAGAAGCAAGATGTACATGGCAGATATGAATCTCAGTTCAAAAACTCGGGCATACCAAATAGATTTTTCTTTTATTTATGTTTTTATTATTGAACTTAACCTCTGATTTCAGCTTCTCTTCATTGGGCTGGAAATACATTTTCTTCAGTCATTTTTAGGGCCTCACCAGAATTGTGCCATATTTTCAGAACCTTACACATATCACACTGGGGTCTCACTGCTTCCCTGGAGGATCTTCTAAGAAACAAGTCCCAGTCTCTGAAGATTCAGGATGCACAGACTTTTCCATCTCCCAAGGTGTCTCTCTCTAGTGTAGGGCAGTGGGCGGAAGAGTCTCCTTTCCTCAAGAGATGTGGTCCACACCAACACATCCTCTTTCTTTTGTCTTTTCAGTAAAACCCTCCAAGCTCTTCTAATGACTTAGGCTTTTAGAAAACAGAAGCCAGAAAGCCTTATTGGCTCTTTCTCTTTTCTGCCCTATTTTCTACCTCTCCTGAGTAACAGAGTGCAGAGCCAGCTATATGCTTGAATGGGGGAGAAAGAAGGGAAAAAATGGAAAGGAGAAAATTAAGTGATAGTCTCAAAGTATTGTTCAGCCATCCACCATGCTGCAAGTCCAAATCCAAATGTTTTAACTATCAGAGCAGAGGTACAAGGAATTATGAAAGGCTTGAAAAGACAGGGGAGAGAGGAAATGGGTCATAAGAGAAGGGACACTTAAGAAGAGCTTTGGAGGTTTCTAGACACCGTTTCAATGAAGATATTCCAGACAAAGGAACCCACATGAGCAGAGGTATTGAGGTGGAAATACACAGAATGCATTGGAGTAGTTCTTCCCAACCCTTTCTCATCGCAGCATTTACAGCAAATGGGGTAAACAGAGGCAACCTGGCCTGGCCTTGGCCACCCTGAGTCCCAACTGGCCACCCTCAGAGCTAAAGGGCACTATCACTCTGTACACCTGCAACCTGCTCCTGGCACACAGGATGGTATGCCTCCTGGGGGGCATGAGACTAGAATTGGTTGTGCAGTTTGACCAGAATTAGATTAATCAAGGACTGTTATTTACAGATCATCTCTGGGCGTGGAAATTATCCATGAAGTTATTCATAGTAATGGGGTAATCGCACCACAACATCTCTCTACTTCCAGCATACTAGAGTGAGGTATGGATCTCAGCTCTCCCCTCATCACGTACTTTTTCTCTCAATACCCAGACACTGACTCTGAACAGTGACCAGGTGTTCCCCATGAACCCTCCAAAATTTGACAAGATAGAGGACATGGCCATGATGACTCACCTGCATGAGCCTGCTGTGCTGTTCAACCTCAAAGAGCGCTACGCAGCCTGGATGATCTACGTGAGCGCTCCTCAACATCTCTTTATTCCACTGATCTCTCTGAGTAAAAATAAGATCCACATGTTGAATTTTCTGATTTTTCTCAGACCTACTCAGGTCTCTTCTGTGTCACCGTCAATCCCTACAAGTGGCTGCCGGTGTATAACCCCGAGGTGGTGACAGCCTACCGAGGCAAAAAGCGCCAGGAGGCCCCGCCCCACATCTTCTCCATCTCTGACAACGCCTATCAGTTCATGCTGACTGGTGAGTAATTTCTTCCAGTCAATTTTTTAAAATAGTTTTTAGTTAATTATTCAAATCCTTTAACTGGACTGGTTCTTAGTTATTCACGCCCTTCACAGGCCTCGGTCATCTTGTGCAATAATCAAAATGACCTTAAGAGATTCCAATGATTTCATGATGGAAAGCCAGGGGTGCAGGATCTTCCATTACCAGTCACGATGCATGGCCGGTGCTCATGACTGAAACCACACCAAGGACATGCTTATTTGGGGGGAATGTGGAACATAGAGAGATACCCTGGCCCCACCTCCAAAGAACTCCCCAACATGGACGTGCTTAGAAGAGAGATTATATTAGTAGCCAGTTAGGAATGCAAAGTTGGAGAAACAGACATAGCAATGTCGCTTCACCTGTCTTCTTCTCCAATCTCAGGCTCCTCTTTCTCCTCCCTAAGTTGCCAGAATGGCCCCGGGAATAGAGATGTGGTACTACTGTCACACCGTCGTGGCTAGTATGCTTCTGTCTGTTTAACTTTCACCTGACTTGACTTGACACAGATACGAGAAGTGGAAGCAAGCATCTGAGATCTGATGATGCTTACATGTCATCTAGTACAACGTTGCCCAAACTTCAGTCATTCTGGTCTCACCTTCATCATCCTAATTATTTCTGAATACTCAATATTTTTCTTAAAATTGGCTGAAGTAACATCAGCTTCAAAAAGGAAGGTTAATATCACTGTTTGTAAGAGTTTCCTAGGCCTCTGTAACAAAGTACCACAGAGCAGATGGCTTAAAAACAACAGAAATTTATTGTCTCACAGTTCTGGAGGCCAGAAATCCTAAATCAAGGTGTTGGCAGGACCACGCTGCTTTTGAAAACTTCAGGAGAATCCTTCCTTCCCCTTCCTAGCTTCTAGTGGTATGGCAATCTTTGGTGTTCCTTGGCTTCTAGAAGCATCACCTTGATCTCTACCTTCATCTTCACAAGGTGTTCTCCCTGTGTGCATCTGTCTCTGAATTTCCCTTTTTACAAAGACACCAGTCATATTGGATTAGTGGCCCACCTACTCCGGGATGACTTCCCCTTAACTAATTACATCTACAATGACCCTATTTCCAAATAAGGTCACATTCTGAGGTACTGGGAGTTAGGCTTTACAAGCTCCGAGTCTGAGACTTGCCTTCTTTATTAAAAAGGGAAATGAGAAAGTGCAGGGGAAGAGTTAAAGGTCTGTGAACAAGAGTAGCTTTCATCCTGGGGGATTCCCTGTTCACCTCCCATGCTGCCCACGTCACACATCCCTCGTTTGGGAAATCCGCACAAAATGTTTCAAAGAAGATTAGAGATGCTGAAATCATCACACCACCCATTAATGGCAAAGCCAGAACTAGAACCCATGTATGCTAACCACCCCTAATGTTGCCCAGTTTTTATATTCTGCCTGTTTGTTGTTTATTTATTTCATTTTGCTTCCCTCTGCACTTCTAGATCGAGACAACCAGTCCATCCTCATCACGTGAGTAACCGTGTTTGCACCATGATGACTTGGAAGCCAGGGCCGTCCCTTCTACTCTGCTTGATCGCACTTACTTTTAAATTGGCAGCGGAGAATCTGGGGCTGGGAAGACTGTGAACACCAAGCGTGTCATCCAGTACTTTGCAACAATTGCAGTTACTGGAGACAAGAAGAAGGAGCAGCAGCCAGGCAAAATGCAGGTGAGCAGCTCCCTGCACCCAGAGGCTGGCTAGAATAAGTATAACTGAAATCCAGGTGAGCACCAAGCGTATGCAGGGCTTTGTGCTCAGCGGAGATGCACAGCACAAGGACTTGCCCCACGAGTGCTTATGGGGCAAGGCAGGAAGTGGTCCCACCCAGTGGACTCAGCCTGTAGCACCAGCTCCATCAGTAATACCGAGAGACCTTGAGCAACTCCACGACCTCCTCTGGAGAAGGAATGGTTTAGGCCAGCGGGTCTCAAACTGGAGAGCACATCAGAATCACCAGGCAAGCTTGTTAACCACTGATTGCTGTGCCCCAGGCCCAGAATTTCTGGTTGAAATTCCTATCTCACATTCACAATCCTGATATTTTGCATTTCTAACATGTTCCCACTTTCATGCTGCTGGTCCAGGGATCATGCTTTGAGAACCAGTGGCTGGACAGTAGTTGCCAAACTGCTCTGGAGCCAGAAAGAGAAGCAATCATGGGGGATGAGGGTGAAAACTCTGTTTTCTATAGGTACTTCTGAGCAATAATTCTGATGAAATATTTTTTGCTACGTAAAATTTTTGTTGAGAACCACTGTTTCTATCATGTGATCTCTTGGGTGACTTTCATTGCCCACATTCTATTTATACTTCTGAACCCAAATATCTGTATTAGATGGGTCATGATGCATGCAGTAACAGAGGTATATATTGTACAAATCCATGATTTATGATGAAATATTATCAGAGAAGAAAGACAGTCTGAGAAATCAAGATGGAGCCCGGAATCTGGTGTGGCCAGAAGTTACTTTGATGCTATACTAACAAGACCCTCCCTAGGATGGGACCTTGAAGACTGCTCAGCTGGGAGGGGTTGGGGGGAGTTGGGCACCTCTGCACTGGCTACCAGGCTGGGCTGGTCCACATCTCTCCTTGGACCCTGCCCAGAGCACCCACACTTCTGAGTCATCAATGGGCTACTTCAGAAGTCCTAAGTCCTCTCTTTTCCTCTTCTTGTGTATTATTAGGGGACCCTGGAGGATCAGATCATCCAGGCCAACCCTTTGCTGGAGGCCTTTGGAAATGCCAAGACCGTGAGGAATGACAACTCATCAAGATTTGTAAGACCCAGTCCAATTTTCAACCATCCCCAATAATTAAATCTTTTCCTCAAATGTCGCATAAACTAGAATATACCTGGCCTTATTCCACCACCAAGCAATTCAGGTCACTCTACCCAACTGATAGTCTGATACACTTTGAAGAATGTGTTGGCTTGTGCCCGGCAGAGGGAAGACCTAGCTGTCCCTCCCAGCTGGTCAGCATCACCTCAGAGCATCCTGAAATCACAGTGATTCCCTAATGCTAAAATTGATCTCTCTAGGTGGGAACGTTTTAAGATGCCGAAGTCTGTTGAGCAATATCCATGGGCTTGTTAGCCACAGAAACTTTAGCGTGAATTAAGTTAGTGGATTTGAACTCCTCCGAGTCAGGAGGCATTGGGAGTAGGGAAAACCTGGTGAAAGCAGAAGAGCTCAAAAATCAGGAGTAAGTTGATATTGAAGATATTGAAGATGTGTTCCATCCTCCAACATTTCACTTTGGATTAGTTCCACCAAAGAGGCATTTACTTCCACACTGGCAAACAAACAAACATCCAGCCTTCTACCTAATTCCACTGGCCAGTAGAGTAAGTACCCTGAGGTCAAGCCATCATTTATGCCTGTAGTTGCAAAAGTGCATCAGAACTTCACATGTCTCAGGAGCTGGTAATTGCAAGCTTGCATTTTATTGTCACCTCTCAAAGATAAAATGGTCACTGATGAGAAAGTAGATACATCCATCGAAGACTGTGGCTCTAAGCTTTGACCTTTCTTTCTTTCCTTTGGTCCCCTATACATTGTCCATTTGCACATCTGTCTTTCCAGGTGCACAACTAAACTCTTCCGTGTGGAGGATCTGGATGCATGTTACACAGCAGGGATATGTTACACCTGCTTAGACAAGTTAGTTACTGCACTAACTAGGCACCAGCTTAAAGTGGAAGACAATGCCTTCAGGCACTCCATGTTTTCACTCCCACCGATTTAGTTCATAGGTCTCTCCTCTTGGCCCTGACCTAGAAATCACGGTCATTCTGATTTTTCTGTCTACCTTCCACCCTCCAAACATGTGCAAGTTAAGAATGACTTTTATCATCTTCCATTAAGCAGCTAAAAATCCTGAAGACCAAACACTTAAAATTTACACATACCTCCACTGAGCCTTTCCTAACTCTTTTTAGGCTTCATTCAGAAATATTGAGAATATTATTGAGTACGCACTACATTCCAGATTCTGTGGGTGAACAAGTAAGGCAGCATTTTTTTTTTGTCCTTAGGTATGCTCACAGTGTGATAGAGACCAAGTAAGTGAGTAATGTAAGAAGGGAGTGTACACACACACACACATATAAAATTTCACCTCTCGATCCCCAAAAACAGGGGAACCTGGACCCTGAGTGAGTCATTTGGGAGGCTGAGAACTAGGTTTGCGTGTAGTAAGCGGTAAGGGAAACTGAGGCAAGAAATCTCAGAAGTAACACCCAGATGCAAAAAAGAAGTCAGAGAGATGGTCCATCCAGGCTATCAATTCAAAGGTGTTATAAAGGTTTTGAGAATCCAAGTACAAGAGAGCAGGATAAAAACCAAAGAGACAGTCTGGAATGAGGCGGTCCCAAGCAGAGATCTGGGCATCTCTTGAGCTGTAGGAACAGAGCCAGGCACTCTGACTACAGCTACGTGAGTCTTGGCTGGCCTAGCTTGGGGACTCTGGGTACCAGGCAAACCAAGAGAAGGGAGGTCCTCATGCTTCCGGTATCACTTCTTCCCTGACCCTACACTTCCCGCCCATCTGTGGTAGTACCTAACAGAGGCCAGCCACAGCACCATATAAATAAAATAACTGAGGTGTTTGTCAATCTGCCATTGGATAGGGGAAGTTCATACGGATTCATTTTGGAGCGACGGGAAAGCTGGCATCAGCAGACATTGAAACCTGTGAGTCCAAACATTCTATTGGGCATGCTGGTATTCGGCATCAGAGGTATCTCCGGCACCTGAAATCACATGATTTTTTGTTACTTTAGATCTCTTAGAAAAATCCAGAGTGACATTTCAGCTATCCAGTGAGAGAAGTTATCATATATTTTACCAAATCATGTCAAACAAGAAGCCAGAACTAATTGGTAAGTTCTTAGGGTATCATTCTCATCTTCCAAACCAGTCACGTTGGATAAAAGCCCCAGAGTAAGTTGTGCATAAAATGCTAAAGGGATCTTCGTGTCTCTCAGACTTGCTTCTGATCTCAACCAATCCCTTTGACTTCCCCTTCGTGAGCCAAGGAGAGGTCACCGTGGCCAGCATTGATGACAGTGAGGAGCTGTTGGCGACTGATGTAAGCATTTTGTTTATTCATTTATTTATTTTTTATTTAAGCACAGGCATACCGAGTTTATGATCTGTGAGGCACCTTAGTGATCTAATGAGAAAACTAGGATGCAGAGATGCTAAGCAATTAGACCCGATATCTCAGAGAATTAGTACAGATTGCACCCCTCTCCACTCAACTCCGCTGCAGGAGACTCCAAAATAGGAATACAGAAAGTTCTCCAAGGCAGGCCTTCAGGCTGTTCTCTAGCATTTTAATTAGAGTCAATTTTTCGTATATAAGGTTTTTAAAGGTTTTGTTGGAAGTTTTCAGGTTATAAAACCATCTACACAGTTCTTGAAGAAAATTTAGAAAATACAGCAAAATATAAAGCAGAAAAAAAAACAACCCCACTCTGTACAGCTGCTCTGTTCCTCCTGCTACCCACCACCTCGAGCTCACCTCTACACTCACCTCCTCTGCAGGCAGGTCAGGCCTCTGGCCTTTGGCTTTGGGGAGTGTCTGCAGGGTCAATAATTCTAATAATAATAGTAATAACTAAATGTGCTGAGCACTTGCATATACTAGGAACTGAGAACTGCATTTTCTCAGTTAGCCTCAAAAAGCCCTCCGGGATAGGTCCACCATTGCCCCCCTTTCACACAGGTGGACGCTGAGTCTTATAAATAATACATAATCTGCTGGAAGACACATAGCTTGTAAATGACGGAGTGTTTGAACCCAGCTCTGCCCAACCCCAGAACTTGCATTTTTAACTAAAATACACCATCTCTGCGCAATTAACCTCCACCCCTGCTAGCTCCGCCCTCACAGAAGGGCAAGAGCTTGTAGAAAGGGGTCTTGTCCAACATCCCAGGGACATTGCCCAGTCCCTGGCTTCTTGGCCTTCATTTTGTGACATTTCCAGGTGACACTAATTGTTTTAAGGCAAGTAGAAAATTTTCGCGATCAAATAAGCTTCAGTTAACTTAAGTCTAGTCATTACGTATTTTTAACCAGGATTCCCCAGCCTTTCCTAACTGATGAGTACAGAAAGGGCTAGTTAATGACCGATGCAGGGCCTACAGCCCTCAAGAGAGGCCCTCGTACGTAATTCTAAAAGTCACCAAAGGTGTCTCAAGTCCTCACCGTACATGCCCTGCTGTCAGGGGCTGCTCTTGTTCATCTCTGTCGTGGGGTTTTCCTAAGCTATGGCTTACGGCCAGGTAGAGGGGGATTGCTTCCTTCTCCAAGGACTGTGTTCTCCGAGAGGCTCCCTAGATGGTACTGCTTTCCCCTGGTTCCTTTCAGCATTTAGTGGAAGTTCTTTTTCTTTTAACCTACAGTGACCCCTCTTTGGGACACATATCTGCATCTGCCAGGGTGGGATATGGATTCAAGGGGGGCCATCAAGGCCTCAGAATCTCCTCCCCTTGGTCAGCTCCTGGCATGGATTCTTCTTCACCCAAAAGAAGGCGCCACGCCAAGAATGCCTCACTTCAATACCATGCTGATACTGACCTACTGGGTCTGTCCCACCAGCTCACCAGACAGGTCTAGAGGTGTTCCAGCCCTACCAATAGACATTGCTTAGGCTCAGGCTGCAAACCCTGCTACCCATCAACATGTATATCCCAGAGGATTTTCTAGTTGAAAGCTTTGTGGTGGAAGATGGAACAAGTGATTATAAAACCAGACCAGCACCTGCTGTAGGCTTTTAAGGGACCCAGTGCAAGTTCCAGTCCCAATATTATCACATTCTGCCTGCATGACATGGGGCAGGTGACTTACCCTCTTAGGATATCAGTTCTTCACCTGGAAATTTAGAAAAATCTGTACCCGTATAGGCTTCTTATAGGTATTTAGTGAAATGACACATGGATGGTGCCTAACCCCTTGCCTAGCACATAGCGGGACTCTGCAAAAGTTTACTCCTTTCTCATTTGAAAAATGATGATATTTCCTTCAGTAATCTTCACTTCCAGTTCTAATATTCTGTGATGCCATGTTGTCTCAATTCTGAACAACACTGGAATTCCTGGATCACAATGCCAAACTCTCAAGCTATTGAACACAATTTCTCAAATACTATCCATGAGACCTCCTTCTCCCAGTGCCCCACAATGGTTCTCAATGCTTCATCTAGAAAACAGCCCCAAATCTATGTACAGTGGGAAAAGATTATAATCAGTTCTTATTGGATGGAAGAAAGCAGATTATTCACATTTTCTTCACAGTCTCCACCCACCCACACAAACACGTTAAAGGAATGGTTTTTAACTCCTAACTTACCATACCCCACCTGTCATCCACTTATTTAGGAAAATGCTATACAAGAAGGTGAAGTCTTTACCAGGAAATAGCTGCACTTGGCTCCCTGGGTCCTAGTGTGATGGCTGTCCTTTTTTAATTCCCAGAATGCCATTGACATCCTGGGCTTCAGCTCAGAGGAGAAAGTTGGGATCTACAAGCTCACGGGGGCTGTGATGCATTATGGGAATATGAAGTTCAAGCAGAAGCAGCGTGAGGAACAGGCAGAGCCAGACGGCACAGAAGGTAACCGCATCTGGGAAGGGGACTGGCTTTGACTCTCCAGCTCTGTTCACAAGTGACTGGGCCCTATGACAGAAACTTGTATTCATGTCAAGAGCTGCTCTTCCAAAGTTGTACAAACCGAATTTGGGTTGTCTAAAGCTCATTGTGCATGCACTGGGGAAGTCCATTCACTCAGTTAAGGATTCCTATTGTGGTAAATCCTTGGAATACAGAAAGCACTGTTCTCAAAACTGAATAATCACTCTCCACTCTGCACCTCTCACCATCACAGTTTCCCTGTTATTGTAAGGTGGACATTTATGAGAGGTTATGAGTAAGTGAACCTCACTTTCTCTCTGTGCATATCAATATCAATATCCAGAATACTGTCCTCATCACCCCAGCCTAGGACAAGGCCTTTGGTAAGGTGGCAGCTAGGTGTCTTCCTCCCATCGCTGTCTCTTCCACTCTGACACCTGTTGAACTTGACCCTGAACCAAGGACTGGTGTACAAATACTCTTCCCCATGACTCTCACCTGGATGATCTCACCATCCTGTCACTGTGCTAACATCTGTGCCAATCTTCCTCCATTTTGTATGTTGGATGCCACCATAGCATGGCTTGATAAGCAGTGTGTAGGTCCACACCCAGGATTGGACCCTCTGAACACCTGGTCGCTGAAGAAGAGCACTTGAACCTTACTACTATGCCACTGGGCCAGCCTGATAATCTCTCTTTTTATTAACTCAAAATCAAGTGACTAGTAACCTCATCACGTAAGTGAAGGAGATTATACAGGAAATGTACACCAGGGGGCACAAATCTTGTGTGCCATCTTGAAATCCTGCCTATCACAGTGGTGCATGCTAAGAAACAGGAGAGGAACTCAGTGTTCACAGCAGGAAGCACTTCTGACTGGGGTAATCAAGGAAGGCTTCCTGTGGAAAGGGAGGGACTGACATGGATTTTGAAGGATGGGTGGGATTCTAAAGGTGGGAGAGAGAGTGCAGTCTAGGCAGAAGGAACAGCATGAGCAAGAGGGCAGAGGAAGGAATGTGATGGGGACTGAGGAGCAGAGAGTGGTCCACTTTGACTACAGAAGAGGATACATGTAGTGGATTTGTAAAAGATGAGAATTAAAAAGTGATTATTTTGGCATCAGTTTGGGAAGGCCTTGAGTGCTAGGATAAATGGTTTAGAATGTGTGTAGTAGGCACTGGAAGCCATGGACCCTCCAAGTAGCAGGAGAAGTACGTGTGACAACATGGAATTAATCTGTGAGCAGCCTCACCAAGAGTGTAGAACCTTGGAAAAAATGTATCAGGCTCCTCAGCAAGGGTGGACCGTATTGAAATTTATCATGGCAGAGTCCCAGGCCCTCTTCCAGCCCTGATAGCTATGTGTTCAGTGTTTAGGAGCAGAGAAAGCCTGGAAAAGGGAAAGGTGGGGGCAGTAATTGGATCTGAGCTCCTCTGCTGATGATACCAATCCAAGCTAACATTTGCTGAGTGCTTGCAATGCACCAGGCCCACTTCACAACCCAATCAGTGGGGTACTGTCACCATCCCCCAGTTTACAAGTCATAAAATTGAGGCATAAAGAAGCAAAACCAGAGCCAGCCCTGATGGCCTAGTGGTTAAAGTTCCATGCTCTCCACTTCGGCTGCCTGAGTTCGCTTCCTGGTTACGGAACCACACCACCTATCTGTCAGTTGCCATGCTGTGGTGGCAGCTCACACAGAAGGACTTACAACTAGGCTATACAACCATGCACTGGGGCTTTGGGAAGGGAAAAAAAAGAGGAAAGATTGGCAACAGATGTTAGCTAAGAGCAAATGCTTCCTTGCAAAACAAAAGAAAGAGGGAGTGAGGGATGGAGGGAGGGAGGGAGGAAGGAAGGAAGGAAGGAAAGTTGAGTAAAAAAAAAGAAGCAGCAAAACCAAAATCTGAACCCAGTGGGGCCGCCCCGTGGCCAAGTAGTTAAGTTCGTGCACTCTGCTGCAGGCGGCCCAGTGTTTTGTCGGTTCGAATCCTGGGCACGGACATGGCACTGCTCATCAAGCCACGTTGAGGTGGCGTCCCACATGCCACAACTAGAAGGACCCATAACTAAAAATATACAACTATGTACCGGGGGGCTCAAGTCACACTGAGGCGGCGTCCCACATGCCACAACTAGAAGGACCCACAACTAAAAATATACAACTAGGTACTGGGGGGCTTTGGAGAGAAAAAGGAAAAAAATAAAATCTTAAAAAAAAAAATATCTGAACCCAGGCAGTCTGACCCTAGAGCCCAGGCTTTCTGCCACTATCTGAGTCCATAACTCTTAAAAACAATGGAGATGCCAGCTATTGTGAAGATGAAATGAGCAGGATTTGGTGCCTGTCTGAACAGAGGCATGTCAGGGGTGAGAAGGAAGGATGTAATCATCCCACGCTTTCAAGTTTAAGTGACTGGGAGGATAGTGGTGCCATCCGCCTAAAAGGGCAAAGCAGGAATAGGAGAGTTTGAGCAAAGAGTAAAGCATGCATTTGGCCTCTTATTAAGTGCTTAACTGGTGCTGCCCTGGCTTTTCGTTAACTTGTCTCTCCAACCAGCAATACGGTGCTGGTCCCAACCAAGGAGGTGTCTCTGGGGAGCAGCATTTCTCTACCTTCTCAATGAACTCAATGTAGGGAGCCAGGTCCATCCGAAAGTCAACAGAACTCCCAGTGAACTATATGAAATTGCCCATATTCAACTGCCTTTGACCATCTCCAAAAACGTGAAGCCTGGGACAAGGTTTTGTACTTTTTTCTCATCTTGCACAAATTAGGAAGGTGCTTAACCTATGTTGTTAATTGTGTAAATGGTGCCTCCTTTACTTATAAACCATTTTGTTATATTATCAGACTCCAATATTACCATGTATCTCTATCTTTTTTTAGTGAAATTTAAATATCAGTAGGTCAAGATCAACCTATATTTAAAGATTGCATCTAAAACACAAATTGAAAGTTCTCGAAAACCTGGGACCCTGGACTGTGGGATTGAAGCTTCACTGGACAAGTCCAGGCCTGGTTCACATAAGAAAACATAAAAACATCAGAAAGGGTTATAGAAAACACTCTTAGGAGGACCCAGGGCCTGATTGGACACTTTATCAGCTGCTGTTTTTATGTGATGCTGTTTTTCCTCTTCCTTCAGTGGCTGACAAAGCTGGATACTTGATGGGTCTGAATTCTGCAGAAATGCTGAAAGGCCTGTGCTGTCCAAGGGTGAAGGTTGGGAATGAATATGTCACTAAAGGGCAAAATGTCCAGCAGGTAATGGAGATGCTGTGAATCCAATTGGCTCAGGCATTTTGCTATTTTAACCATCATCTTAAAGTTCTTTCAGTTGCAGGTATTAGAAATACACATGAAACTGGCTTCAGGATTAAGGGGGAATTTACTCTTAGACCTCAGGGATAACTCAAGGTATTTGAATTAAGGAGTGTCCACTGGGTGCCATGAGCCCTCTGGAGCCAGGCAGCTTCCCTCCACCTCCTTCTGTGGGGCTCCATGGGCTGTCCTCTCTCTCCTTCTCTGTTGTGTCCTCATTAGGCAGATAAGCTTTCACCATCTTTCCAGCTGTGGCCACCCCGTAGCTCCCATGGTTCCAGCCTCACCCTGAGCCTGAGACCAAGGTCTTTTGATCCCAACTGCAGACTCTCAGGCGAGACCCTCTGTTTAATCCAACTTGGATCAAATGTCCATGTCTGGTTCAGTGAAGTATGGCCATGGGCTAGAGTCACGTGTTATAACCATGGTTGTTAGACAACTATCTCGGTAAATAGGATAATTCCCAGAGAAAGAGGAACATCACGAGTTGGCAAACACCTCAAGAAATATTTAATATTAGGGTGGACTGTATGAAGTTGCCCATCTCCAACTGCTTTTGACCTTCAAGACATCAATTTCATATGTTTCAACTTAATATAACCATAAAAACACTAATTGGAGGGTTGAGTGACTGATCCTTCTTCAAGGTGACCAACTCTGTGGGTGCTCTGGCCAAAGCCGTCTATGAGAAGATGTTCCTCTGGATGGTCGCCCGCATCAACCAGCAGCTGGACACCAAGCAGCCCAGGCAGTACTTCATCGGGGTCTTGGACATCGCTGGCTTTGAGATCTTTGATGTGAGTTGTTTGGCTAAAGGACTAGTCTAAAACAGCCCTTCCAGTTTGTGTCTGCTTTGCTGAATCCCCACTGGGTTTTCCAAACTCACTCCAACTCTTTGGCATCTGAAACACCCAGTTCAACAGCCTGGAGCAGCTGTGCATCAACTTCACCAACGAGAAACTGCAACAGTTCTTCAACCACCACATGTTCGTGCTGGAGCAGGAGGAGTACAAGAAGGAGGGCATCGAGTGGGAGTTCATCGACTTCGGCATGGACCTGGCTGCCTGCATTGAGCTCATCGAGAAGGTAGAGAAATAAATGCTGGTCCCCCGGGACAGCTCCTCCTTGGTTGGGACCATCACCTCTTTGCTCAAAGTCTTCCCTGCTAACAGACGGTGTCCCTAACCCCACTCTCCCAGCCTGTGAGCCTCCAGGTAGCTGAATCCCCTTGTGCAGAAAGGCTAAGTGTTTGGAAAGCACCCAGCATCCGTTCAGACACCTAAAGAGGTGCTTATGTGGCTAAGATCCAAGGGCTCAGTTATCCCCAAGAATGTGGATAGGAGACCAGTGGGGACTGTGGCATTTCATGCCTATCTGATTTGTCCAAAGATCCATGGAGGAAGGACCATGGAGCAGTGGGGTTCTTAGAGGAACGTTACTATGAAAACAGCAGATGACATGAACTTTTAAAAAAAGAATTCTCATAACATTTTGACCACTGATCCTGTTGGAATGGGTAGATCTACTTAAGGCGGCTACTGAGAAAGCCAGACATTATTGTTTAAAGTTTTACTCAGATTACTTTATGGCTGAGTATGTACCTTTACATTTTTTTTGTAAACCTATTGCTAAAAGTGAGCTACTTGTATAGGCACATAATTTCATTCTATGTTCTTCTTTTTTTTTCTTGAAGATTGGCACCTGAGCTATCTGTTGCCAACCTTCCTCTTTTTTTTTTTCTTCTCCCCAAAGCCCCCCAGTACATAGCTGTATATTCTAGTTGTGGGTCCTTCTGGCTTTGTGTGGATGCCACCTCAGCATGGCCTGATGAGCAGTGCTGGGTCCGCGCCCAGGATCCAAAGCGGTGCAACCCTGGGCTGCCGAAGCCGAGCGCGCCAACTTAACCACTTGGCCATGGGGCCAGCCCCCCACATTCTTCTGTTCAACAAATATTAATTAAGCACATACTATATGTCTAACACCGTCCTGTCATCACACCAAGCAGACCGACAGGCTTGTTCTTAGAGTGCTTATATGCCAATGCTCCTAGTAACAGAGGGACTGCACCAAAGAAGTTCCCTTTGGCTCCTGTAGACAGTGGAGTCACTGGGATATGATATTAAATGCTGAGGCATAGTCTGTTTTCCTCCTTCCAGCCTATGGGCATCTTCTCCATCCTGGAAGAGGAGTGCATGTTCCCCAAGGCCACAGACACCTCCTTCAAGAACAAGCTATATGACCAGCACCTGGGCAAGTCCAGCAATTTCCAGAAGCCTAAACCCACCAAAGGCAAAGCTGAGGCCCACTTCTCGCTGATCCACTATGCTGGCACCGTGGACTACAACATTGCCGGCTGGCTTGACAAGAACAAGGACCCCCTGAACGAGACTGTGGTCGGGCTGTACCAGAAGTCTTCGCTGAAGCTACTCTCCTTCCTTTTTTCCAACTATGCTGGTGCAGAAGCAGGTGAATTTTTTTTTTTTCCTGTGGAAAGTTCTGTGTAATTACTCACAACCCAAAGCTGCTCATGAAGAACCAGTAGTCGAACATGAGCTTCAGGTGGAGCTTAATGTATTTGTCTGGCTCTGATCTCCATTTTTCTTTCTCCTCTTCTTGGTCTGCCTTAAGAGATTGAGTTCTATGGAGGTAAACAGGGCCTCTGGGTGGACACGATAGCCAATACCACATTCTTTAATGTTTCATTTTGTTTTGGTTTTTGCAGAGGAAGATTCGCCCTGAGCTAACATCTATGCCAATCTGCCTCTGTTTTTTAGTATATGGGCCACCAGCACAGCACGGCCGCTTGGGTTGTTTCTTTTAGATAAGAAAAAAAACATTTACTTGCAGAATATTCTTGAGAAACTTCAGTTGTGTCATTTCCAGTTACTTCCTCATTAAAAGACAATTGGGGACTCAGAATAAAAGGAAGGAAACTCATGAAAGAAACTGCTGTCATCAAGGGGAATGTCTGATCCTTGCCAACTGTTCAGGAGTCTTTCATGTCTGATTTCCAAAGGACAAGATTCCGCTTTGATACTGAGAGTCTAAGTTATACTCCTAGTTAAATGCCACCCACGTCCCACCTCACCCCATTCCCTCAGCGATAACGATGAACGGTCCCAAAGCTGAGTAGTTTGGAGACATGGTAAAAACAAACAAACAAGCAATGCTCAGCCCTGTTATGTCAAAAGAAAACCAAAACTCCCGTTTCAGGGAAGGGTGGTTTAGAAAAACTGTGTCTGGGGCCGCATCTGACACACCCTCTGTCTCTCTGTCTCTAGGTGACTCTGGGGGAAGCAAGAAGGGCGGGAAGAAGAAGGGGTCCTCCTTCCAGACCGTGTCGGCTGTGTTCAGGGTTGGTGTTCCCGCTGCTTCCACTTTGGGTGGTTTTTCTGCCCAGTGAGATGGCATTTGCTAAAATAAATGTGCTTGTTCTGGTTTGTGTCCTAGGAAAATTTAAACAAGTTGATGACGAATTTAAGGAGCACTCACCCTCACTTTGTGCGATGTCTGATTCCCAACGAGACGAAGACTCCTGGTGAGTAAGAATCCACCAAAACAGCACTCCCAGAAACACGCAAAATTCTGTGGGTGTGCGTGCATGGGTGCTCGCTCGTGTGTGTGTGTGCACGTGCATATGTTTCCCTAAGGAAGGGGTTATAATCTTCCTCACTTCTCAAAGTAGCCTATGAAATACAGTTGCCAGAATTAGCAAATAAAAACACCAGATGCCCTGTTAAATTCGAATTTCAGATAAACAATGAAAAATTTCTTAGTATAAGTATGACTTATGCAATATTAGAGATTTACTTGTACTAAAAAATTGTTCACTGATGATCTGAAATTCAAATGCAACTGGGCATCTTCTATTTTATTTGGCGCCCCTACTATGAAATCATACCCAAAATATTGTATGTACGTGTAGAGGTACCTTGGATCCATAACTTTCGTCAGGTTCTTAAAAGGACTCGTGGCTCCCTTCCGGCAAAGTGAAGAACCACAACATTTGGCAGATAATCAATCATCTTAGGTATTCCATAATTAAAACAGCATCAGTAATGACTGTTTTCTGAGCCTATACTGTATATCAGTCACTTTATTATATTATCTCTACCTCTGCAGAGTAAGTGTAATTATCTCCATTTTACAGACGAGAAAATTGAGAATCAGAGCCCACCTGTACAGATAGAGAACGCTGTGCACTACTGTAGCCCTTTAACCACCACCCAGTCCTGATTCACAAATATTCTTAGAATAGTGCTGTGTTTCAGGGTCGTTGTCACAAAGAGAAGAACAAGCTGTCACCCAGAGCTGTGGTTACAAGGTAGCTCACTCAAAGCCGAGTTATTCTGTCCCAAACGTGTGCTTCCGCAGCCTGTGAGTAAGCGTCCTGCCCTGCGATGCTACAGATGAACAGAGGAATCAGGTGGTGGAAGAAACAGTTCCCCCTCCACCTTGCTGCTCATGGGAGCCTGCGCCAAGTACTTTAGCTTTCTGCTCCATGAAACAGGAATTAAAATGGGAATTTTACTCATGCATTCACATGGTTAGTTAGTTATTCACTCATTCGTTTATTTATTTATTTAATGAGCACTTATAAAGTGTTTACTCACTTTGTAAATATTAACTCCTTGAATCTGCCTTGGAGGGTTGCTGCGCGGATTAAGTGAGCGAGTACATGTCAAGCATTTAAAACAGGGCCGAGCACATTGTGAACGCTCAGTAAATGTTGGCTGTCAATTAGAATAATAATTATGATTATTACTCTTAGAATAATAATTATGAGAATAACGTTATGTATAATGATAATAATGAGTGTGATAATAAGAATATTGTGGGAATTACTATTATTGTTACTGAAAACCAGAAACTTTAATTCCCCAAACAACCTGTCCTCTGTTTCATGGAATTCCTCTCCTGTGGAACACAGGTTCTAAAGTCTGAATTCCAGGCAAAATCAGCTGCACGAACTTGGCCTGCCTTGTCTCGGGCAGGCTGCCCCGCTCCCAGGGAGGCCAGCACAGCCAGCTTCTCCTCTAGTCTTAGAACAGAGCTGTTTCTTCAGTTAAGCATCAAACAAAATTGTTGCCTTGTATGTAGGTGTTTTGTCATAAAGAAAATTGGTTTCCGTTATTGCTGTTGCTGTTGGGCCCATATTTGCACAAATCAGATGTGCGTGTGGCAGGACTCTTCTGTGAAGCACCAGCAGGCAGGTGTCAGGTGACAGGAGGATGGACTGAACCTCTGTGGGGTCAAACTGTGCCTCTGGGAAACCCGTGGTTTTGTTAATCCACTGGATTACTTTTTCTTTTGAAGTCAGTTTCTTTTGGAAGATCAATTTCCGTGAAACCTCTGTCCCTTCTCCTGAGTTTTGCCTCTCCTTTACTCTGGCACCTGTCTATTTTCCTTCCCATCTCTGGGAACAGACTAACGCGCTGATGCGGGAGCCTGGGTGACACCTTAGAAAGCAGCTGAGTGGCCCCTTCATCTTCCAGAACAGGAATGGAGACTTTGAGACTTCCATGCCTCCCAGGGCTCCCAGAACTGGCTGGAATCACGGTCCTGGATCAAAGTGCAAGCCGCTTTCCCCACCCGCAGGCTCGTTTGCGCACTGTGGCTGTCCTCCCGCTGTCCTCCAGGGCTTCGCTGCACAGGTTCTCTTCTTGCCAACCGGAGCAGGAGCCCCTCGGAACAGGCTCCAGCCTCCATTCCTCTTACCCTCCGCTGTGGCAAACCTGAGTCCTGCTAAACGCCTGCTGTTGACTGGCCAGCGGTTGACTGACTGCTGTTCTCAACTGTAGGTTTTATTATTATTCAGGTATGAGGAGGCCAACAGATCAGGAGACGACTGCCACTGGAAAGATAGTTACTCACAGTGTCCAAGAAGAAGGGGCATGCCACACATGCAGGGCCACATGGGGAGGCACCAGGGCTAGTCAGGAGGCACAGGGAGCAAGGAGAAAGCATGGGCAAGGCCTGTATTGTGGTTTCTATGGAAGGAATGGGCGAGCAGGGTAAGCAGGTTTACGATTGACTGGTGTGAATAATTTCAGCAGGCTCCAGGGTGCACAGCCTGTCCCTAGTGGTCTGGTGCTTGGCCTGGGGTGATTAGGGCATGGGGAGACGGGCCCTGAGTGTGAGGGCCCAATACACAGGGTGGCTGGGGGACATGGGCTTTGGATTGGGTGGTCTACATATGAAAGGCATGCTTGCAGGGGAGTAGTGTGGTATCTCTAGGGATTGGCTAGCTCTGGGAAGGGCAGTCTCTCCTGGATTAGCAAGGCCCAGCATGTCAAAGCATCATAAAATACCGAAAACGTGATTAATACAACTGCTGAGATGGCCAGAGAAAGGAGGGGGAGGGAAATGACAGCTGAGGGAAAGAATAAAGAGAAGAGTCCTTCAGGGACTGTGACATGAGAAGATGAGGCTCAGGGAAATTTCTAGAAGTTTTGCTGGTTGGTGCAATGGCAAAAGGGGGATTCTTTTCATGGACCTTCCAGACCCTGTCTCAGCCTAGGTTGGGAAGGACAGAGGTGAGCCCCAAGAGAACTCAACCAGAGTTCTGAGCCTGACAAGCAGGAGGGGCCCTGAGAGGGGAGGGAGTCCAATATCTGCAACGCTACCAACCTGCAAGACACTCGACCTCTCGAGGCTCAGTGCCCCTCAGAGTCCTTCCTTCTTGTAGGATGCCTTTGTGGGAATTAGAAAAAGTCTCCCCTCTGAGTGGACGCAGCCCCAACACGATGCCCAGCTTGGCAAGCAGAGCGGCAGCTCTCGTCTCCCCAGCGTAAAATGATAGTCTTTGAGTTTTCTTCTGTCTCTCGAAGGATCGATTGTCCTCTGCTTATGCCTTTTCTCCCTTCTCTGGCTCTTGTGGAGATGGAGGCCTCCACCACGTCTTACCCATGCCTGTTGGTACCAAACAAAGAACAGCAATAGCAGGAGTCTCTTGTGCCCCGACTGTGTGTCAGGGGCTATTTGAAGCTTTTTCCTCATGTTAACTCAATCCTCACAACAGCCTTATGAAGTAGATACTCTCATTATCCTTATGTTATAAATGAAGAAACTGAGGCATAGAAAGTCAGAGTTCACGCAGCTAGTAAACAGCACAGCTGGGATCTGAACCCCTCGGAATCCTCCTCCAAGAAGTAACGGGAGCTGGACTAGATGATTTCTAAGGTTCTCTCACATCAGAGATTCTCTGAATTTTTGATATATTTTCTCCTTGGTCTTAACCACTTTTTCCTCAAGAGAATCACTGTCCACTGGAACTTCCAAGAATGATGGAAATGTTCTATATCTGCGCTGTCCAGTATGGTAGCCACTATTACATGAAATGTGGCTGGTGCAACTAAACACACGAGATTTTCATTTTGATAAATTGAAATTTAAATAACCACATGTGGCCAAAAACTACTGGATCAGAAAATGCAGCCCTAGCAGAATCTTGAAAATTGTATAAACGTATCATGGTCTTTCCTCACAACAACTAGGGAAACGGGAGCATTCTGTAAGTTTCCAGAAAACGAAGTCAAAGCCAGCTTTAGCCCCACCTCTCCCTGATAACTTAGGGAACCCACAATGAGAACCCATTCTGTAGCCATAGTACCTTTCCTCAGACCCCTCACACAGCCCCAAGACAGAATTTTCTTGATCTCTGTTTGACTTGTGCCTGACCCAGGCTGGTTACCAAGAGTGGCCATGTCACCGCCCCCATGGGGGCTTGTTCCTCTAGCTCGTCTTTTTCCACTCCAGCTTCAGTGATCTCCCCCTTGCTTCCCAGAGCAGATGCTCGACAGTCGGCAGGTGACTGCCCTGCATTCGACTTCCTCCCTCCCTCCCCCAGCCCTCCGTCTTTTCTCCTCTTTCCCTTCTCCCACTAAAGGCACAGCCTGAGATTGTACCTCCCTGTCCCTGAGCAGAGGCAGAAGGGCATCTCAGCTTATCTAATGGGAAGCCCGAGGGGCACTCCATACTCATTCTGCCCTCTTTGAAGCCTAGCTACAAAGTTAGGGGCCATGAATAGTAAAGATCAATATTTTGGCTTTCATTCCCATGGTTCATGGGGTGTTAGAGTGCCCCCAAGAGGTTGGGATTATTTCTTCTGTGAGACTATAGCAGGCTCCAGCCACTCCCAACCCTAGAGCTGGCACTAACCCTTTCTACTCAAGTCCGGGTGTGTTGGAGTGTCTCATGGTGCCCAGATCATCAAAGGAAACAATGAAAAAGCCACCGACACATCCCGGGACACTCTCTCCCCAGGCGTGATGGACCACCACTTGGTCCTGCACCAGCTGCGCTGTAACGGGGTCCTTGAGGGCATCCGGATTTGCAGGAAAGGGTTCCCCAGCCGGATTCTCTACGCTGACTTCAAACAGCGGTAGGTCGCCTCGCCTCTGCGTCTCTCCTTTTGAAGCCTCCTCTTCCGTCCCCCAAAGGCGCTCCTTGGGCTGGGCTTTGGTGAGCTCACAAGCCTCCCAGGGTTTCCATGGGCTTCATCTTCTGCTGAAGGAGTGATCCCATGTCCAGAGTGAGTGCTGGGCCAGCCCAAAGTGGCTCCAAATTCAGAGCCCAGACCACTCTAGTCTGACTGCGACTCTAGATCAGGGTTTCTCAACCTCCGCACCACGGGCATTTGGGGCTAGATAGCCCTTTATTGTGGGGCTGCCCCGTGCATTATAGCATTTTACCAGCATCCTTGGCCTCTACCCTGGCTGGTAACAAACCACACCTGCCGGAAGAGCTGTGCCAATCAAAAATGTCTCCAGATTTTGCCAAATGTCCCCTGGGGGGGACAAATCGCCCCCGTTGAGACCCACTGCTCTAGACCAACTCTCTCCTCCCAGCTGCCACCTTGGCCCACAAGCCCAGGCCATGTCCAGAGTGGAGGAGGGGAGAGGACCCTCCAGAGCTGGGAGAACCGGAGGTCTGCAGGTCACAGCTGGTTTCAAGGCTCTGTTGCATCAGATGAGAACCATTTTCTCTGAAAGCAAAATTCCATCCATGCTGTCAGCTGAGCTCCCTTCTGTTATGTTTCTCTCCCTCCTGCCCCATCTTGCTTGTCTAGAATCAATCCCTAGATTCCCCTTCTTCCAGATTAGCTGCACAATATTCCATTTTCCTCTTAAGCCTGGAGCAGAAGGTTCTAGAAGGCCTGGTCTCAGGTATGGGGCCTTTCTCAGGGATTGACTCCAAGCAGGAAATTTAATCCCTTAACTGAAACCACCACCCTACCCAGCCCTGCCAAGCTGTGAGGAGGATCTGAGTAGATGGGAGGCCTGGCCCCACCTCTCAGTGCAGGGCTTCAGTGAGAGTGAGGCATCTCTTCTGCTTCCTGTGTGCCCGCCCAACTGTTGGCAGACTCTTGTCACTAAGCCACAGTGGCTTTCTGAGTCTGTCTTCCCTCAGTCTCATGGTTCCCATCCCAAGTACGATCTACACCACCTGCTCCTGTGCAAGCCTCACCCATGGGAAGGGGGAGGGCATGGCCTGGCCCAGGTCACCACAGAATGACTGGGCTCTTAGGACCCTGAGCCCGAGGGAGAGGAGCGCGTGCAGCCCTCAGGAAAAAGCACGGGGAGCGGGATCCCGGCTCTGCCCAGGGCTGCGCGGCCAGAGGCCCTGCTCCCCACATGCCGCTCACACCCAGCTGCCAGCAGGCCCTTGAACTGCGCCACGGTGCTCGCTCCTCAGGTACCGGATCCTCAATGCCAGTGCCATCCCAGAAGGGCAGTTTATTGATAGCAAAAATGCTTCTGAGAAGCTTCTGAACTCCATCGACGTGGACCGGGAGCAGTACAGGTTTGGCCACACCAAGGTGAGAACAGGTGAAGCTGGGACACCGCCACCCCTGTCACCCACAGCCCTGGGCTACCTGCTAGCTGATCAGAGGAAAGGGTCTCCCCCTTTCCCCGTCTGGTCAACCTGATGACCCGTTGCCCAGGAGCCCAGGTGAAGGGAGCCTTGCGTCTAAGTACAGACGGCTCCATTTCCATGTTGGTTTTTAAGAGTCTAGAGCCTTAATCGGAAGCCCAAGCCCCATCAGCCGTGGAAGAAAGCACTCGGGAGCTCGCTTGTCCCGGAGGGAGGAGAGGAAAGGCCCTCTCAAAGGGGATGAGAGAGCCAAGGGAGAAGAGAACACAGAAAGAGTTCCAGGACAGTGAGGATGTGAGAAGAATAAATATAACCGAAAAATGGCTCCCATTTGTTGAGCACATGTGCATCGAGCCCTGTGACATGCCATCTGCACACCTTCCATTGAATCCTCCCAATAACCTCATGGTGATAAGGGTGGTACTGACCTCAGGGGGTCATTGGGAGGGCAGGGGAAGTGGAGGCTCCCAGAGGACAAGAAATTTGCTCCAGGTGACATGGATAATGAGTTGGCAAAGGCCAGCTTCAGATCCTGGCCCAACTCCAAGACTCTCCATCCCAGAAAGGGCCAGGCTTTGGGGGAGCATCCATCGTCACCAGGGAAAAGCCTGCTGCCCCCAAGGCTCCCTGTTTCCTCGGAACATCACAGGGACCAAGGAAGCTCTGCCGGCATGGGCAGTGGGTGAACGGGCCTGAGGTGGGACCAGCCTCCTCAGCTGGGCAGAGCGAGGACCACGAGGAGGTTTGCTGTATGTGAGCTCTGCCACAATCGTCCATGTGGGTGCTGGGACCTGGAACATACTTTGGAACAGGACACAGGAAGGGCCACTGCAGAAACCAGAGCTGCCAAGAAGCAAGTCCTGGGAGGCAGATGGCTGCCTGTCCTGACCCAGGGCTCTGGAAGCCCAGGGTTGGGGTTGGGCGGAAACAGGTCCCCATAAGAGCCCAGTTTGAACGCCTGCTGAGGACAAAGCAGGACTCAACTCATCTCTCCTTTAATGCAGGTGTTCTTCAAAGCTGGGCTCCTGGGACTTCTGGAGGAGATGCGAGATGAGAAGCTGGTGACCCTGATGACACGCACGCAGGCTCTGTGCCGGGGGTACCTGATGCGGGTGGAGTTCAAGAAGATGATAGAGAGGAGGTGATGCAGACCCTCCCCCACCTTCCCCTGCCCTCGCTACAGGGCTGATTATCGCTCCCTGCTTTAGTTTTGGGATATTAATTTACTCGTTCGTTCATTGAACCAACCTTCACTGAGCAGTAGTTCTGTGCTTGGGATTCTTCTTGGCACTGGGCATGCAGAAATGAACCCTGCCCGCCAGGAGCCCACAGTGAGCAGGAAGCAGACATGTGTGTGGCCAATTTTAACACCTGTGACAAGCACAATGTCAGAGTCATATTCAGGGCAATGGGGACTGACAAGAACAAGCCCCCAGTCTGGTTGGGTGTTGGCGTTGGCATGAAGGGGTCAGCAAAAAGAAAGAACTTTCTAGAGGAAGCTTTGCGTAACCTGAGAAAGGTGGCCTGGGAGGGAGACCGACAAGCAAATCACTGTGCTGGGAGCATGGGGCAGGAGGCAGGCTCCCTGGAGATCCCCACGCACCACGTTAATGAGCCCAGATGGGATCATCTGGTTGCGGGGAGCTGTGGGAGGCATGTGAGGAGACAAGTGAGAGGATCGAGTTTGCAGCTCGGAGAAATCACTCTGGCAGCTCTGAGAAGAGTGGACCCAAGAGGACAGGAGAGGCCAAGACCAGGCTGTGACAGAAGTCTGAGTAAAAGATGACAAGAACCTGAATTAAGAAATAGTTGATGGGTGAGAGAGGAGGGGATGGATTGAAGGACTATTGGAGAGTCTTAGTCCCTCAACAAGTCAAAAGAAGCAATAGCAACATGGATGGCTGGTTATGTGTGGGAATTTCAGGGAGAGGGGAATTTGGGTGGAAGCCCATTCCCCCTGATTCCCTGATACCCTGTGTAGCTCTAGCATTGTTCTTGCCATGATGGGCCGCCATTATGTATTAGTCAAGAATATCTCCCAGGCATCTAGCTCAGTGAAGCAGATAGAAGCCAGCAAGGAAATGAAAGAAATCCCAAAGAAGGTGCCAGTTTAAGAGAAAGGGAAGCAAGAGTTCGGGTACAGGCTCAGGTACACATGAGCTTTGTGTTGTGAAGCTGTGGAGGAGGAAAAGTAGGAGATAGCGTGGGTGTCGCTGGGATGTAGGCAACAGTGGAAATTAGGAAAATAGATCAATTCCACGAGGGCTGGAGTCTGGGAGATGAGCAGCAGAGTGAAGACAGGTCCTGGGTGCACACTAGCACTCAAGCAGAAAGAGGGAGTCCGTGCAGCCAAATGCTGTGAAACAGGAAAGCTGCTTCATCTTGGAATGAAAGGCAGAAGGGAGACTCAAAAAGGTGAGAGTTAGCAACTCAAGTGTGAGAGAAAGACCCCAAAAGCTAGGAATGAAAGATGCTCATGGCATTAGTAATTAGGAGGCCCTGATACGTGTAGGCACAGTATTCTTAATAGGGTGGTGGAGGTGGAAGCTGGTGGATGGAGATCCACACATGGCCCCATGCCCTCTCTCGCCTCCCAACCTTTGCACGTGCTGTTTCCTCTGCCCTCACCTGCAGAACTTCTCTGAGGATCTGCAGAGCTTGCTGGATCTCCTTCCCACCCACCCAGGAGGTGGAAGGTCCTGGGGCCCATGGGGGCAAGTGGGGGTGGAGACTAGACCCTGCTGTGGTTCATTAATCCCAATCCTGCCATGTACAGGGACTCCATCTTCTGTATCCAGTACAACATCCGCTCTTTTATGAACGTCAAGCACTGGCCCTGGATGAACCTCTTCTTCAAAATCAAGCCCCTGCTGAAGAGCGCAGAGGCTGAGAGGGAGATGGCTACCATGAAGGAAGACTTCGAGAGGGCCAAGGAGGAGCTGGCCAGATCTGAGGCTCGCCGGAAGGAGCTGGAGGAGAAAATGGTGACCCTGCTGCAGGAAAAGAATGACCTCCAGCTGCAGGTCCAGTCTGTAAGTTCCTTCCTTCTTCCTGAGAACAGAAAAGGATGAGCAACCTTGAGGCCCCATCAGGGGTCTTTTCAAGAGACAGTGGTGCCACCCAGTGGGCGGACAAAGTATTGCAGCCCCACCCTGCCGAGAAAGGGGGGCCTGGCCCTGGCTTTGCCCAGGCAGATCCTGCTGGAAAATAGATCTGCAAAGTGAGTTTCTGCTCGCCCTGATTTCTCCCTGTCTTCAACAGTGGGTTGGACATATTTAGCTGTGGGTATGAGGGGTATGTGTCTGGCATCAAAATAAAAAGCTGTCAGGAGTGCCCCAGGTCTTTAAAAAATCTTATAAATAAAAATAAAAATAAATCACTAAAGTTAAATAATTCAGTTCGAAGCATAAAGAGTAATTTTCTATACATGATTTTCAATAATATGATCTTACTCAAAAAATACTTTGAAGTTACACACTTTTATCGAGGAAATAGCGGAAGTGAAGCCACATACACGGTACATAATATACACAGTGCATAATATATGCAGTTCATATACACAGTACTAGCCGTGTGATCATCTCATTTCACGGAGTTAAGGCATTTATCTTGTGCCTTACATAGAAAGCATTTTCTCTTCCCCGTTCGCTTTCCGGTCAGTATAATGTGGTTGTTAGGAGCACTTCCCCAAGCACAGTGGACTGGAGAACAGGTTCCGGAACCAGATCTCTGGGTTTACATCCTCGATCCTCCATTTGACAGCTGTGTGACCTCGGGCAAGTTGCTTATCCTCTTTGTGCCTCAGTCTTCTCATCTGTAAAACAGGCATAGTAATGGTACCCGCCCCATAGGGCTGCCGGGAGTAGGGGATGAGTCCGTGGGTGTGAAATGCCCAGCATACAGTGCAGGCTGAGTAGACACAGGCTCTCATTCCCTTTTCATCCAAAACTTTGAGATGTGTGTCCAGTTCTTACAGTGCCCTTGTGTGAGAAGATGTCGCCCAGTGAAGTTTAAGAAGTCGCTTGGCCTGTCCTAGCGACTCATTAGAGTCTTCTGGCACATGGATTTATTTATTTACTTATTCTCGTCTATTTTGAATTTTCTGTTCTGTGGCTCAGGGAGGCCGGGCAAGAGGTGGGCAGCACTTTCCTAGTGAAAGTCAAGAGGTAGCAATGTTTTGGAAATATTGTGATAACATAGAGTAGATGACTCATTTTTCCACTGGGGGTGGTAGGAAGCATGAGACGGCCAGGGTTCAAATTTGGCAAATTTGCAGAGGCGTCACGAACTTCATGAATGCCTTGGCTTGAAATTACTTTAGATGAATTTTTACTAAGTGGATGATGTCCTTAGTGGTTAAATATATATATATGGATGATATGTAAGTGTGTGTGTGTGTGTGTGTGCATATATGTGCACATAAGTGTGTGTGTGCATTCCTTGGCTTAGGTCTAGTTAATGGACTTTTGGAGGCCAAGCCCTTCCCTTCTAGGCTGCGTCAAGAGGCCAAGCAAAACAGTGATCTGGTTCTTTCAGGAAACAGAAAACCTGATGGACGCCGAGGAGCGGTGCGAGGGGCTCATCAAAAGCAAGATTCAGCTGGAAGCCAAGGTCAAGGAGCTGAGCGAGAGGCTGGAAGAGGAGGAAGAGGTGAATTCTGAGCTGGTCGCCAAGAAGAGGAACCTGGAAGATAAATGTTCCTCTCTCAAGAGAGACATTGACGACCTGGAGCTGACCCTGACGAAAGTGGAAAAGGAGAAGCATGCCACAGAGAACAAGGTGGGCACACCCCCGGGATCCCCACAGTCTCCAGACCGACCCTGACTCCCACTCCGTAGGGAGGAGCCAGGCGGAGCAGGAGCCCCGCTAACCCAGCCTGGCCTGGAAGTGAGAGGCGGGAGCGAGTCGACAGGTGGTCAGGTCCCAAGGTCTGTCCTCGGCCTCATTATGCACCCTGTAGGCTCCGTTCCTCCCTCCTTCTGCCTGCCTGGATGTGCCACAAACTCCCAGACCCAACCTCCCAGCCTGCCAGCCTCCACAAAGCAAGAGATCCTTGAGAAGGATGGCGTCCACTTCATCTTTGTTTCTCACAGCATTGGGCACAGGAAGAGCAAACCAAAATGCCTCCAGGGGCCAGGCAGATAAAGAGGGAGGCCAGTGGTGGAGGAGGCAGAAGGCTGACAATGGCAAAGATTGGAGGAGGGGGGTACAGGGACCCTCGTGCCTTATTAGTAGAGTATAAACTGATGCAACCTTTGGGAAAGGCGTCCGGAAATACTTAGTCAAATTAAGAATCCACATATCCTTCAACCCAGTGTTTCTGCTCCTGGGTGAATAGACCAGGGAATTCTGCTGGTCCATAAGGGGACATGGACGAGGATGTTTGTGGCAGCGTTGCTTGTGGTGGGGAGAGCTGGAGGCAGTATCAGGGTCTGCACTGGGGAATGGAGAGGTGAGATGTGGAGGATGCACACCAGAGACTTCCACACAGCCATCAGGAGCAACAGGCTCGTGCCCACAGGCAGACAAAACGAATGTAAAAGACCCAGTGCTGAGTTGGGGGGAAAATAAGAAAATGAAATATGCAGCACGATACCATCTATGTAGACTAAAATTACATGCACGCAAAATAGTGAACATTATACAAAAATAAATGAAAAGCACAATACATGATTCATATCATGATGGTTACCAATGAGGTGGAGTCAGGGATGAGGTTGGCCAGGTGTGAGATGACTCAGAGTCAGTGTCGAATAGACAACTGGGAGTAGTGGAAAGACACGATAGGGAGGGGTGCGGACTGTGGCAAACTGGAGAGCACTTGCCCTGTCCACAAGGGGCAACCATGACTAGCTCCTGGCACTGTTAGCAGGTGGGAATGGCAATCCAGCATTGCCAGAGCTTCCAACTTTCTGTAGGAAGCCAGAAATCCAGATTTTATGTGAAATCTCATTTTCTTCAGTGTTGATGACTTATTTAAAAGTTGTAAAGCACTCTGTGGACTAAAGAAAAGATGTCTGTGGCCAGATTCAGCCTGTGGATCGAGAGTTAGCCGTCTCTGATCTGGAAGAGCGTTGCACATGGAAACAAGTTCGAGCTCCGTGTCTGGTGCCTTGTCCTGCTTCCTGACAACACGGGACACCCATTCTGGATATTCTTGCGTATCTCCTCGTGCCTCTCCTCCCCCTTCCTGCCTCCTTCTAAACCCCCGTCAGCCAACCTAACAGCAAATTCCCATGGATATATCATGGCAAATATAGACTGATGTGTCACCCTTCAGAGGTAGCATATTAGCGTTTAACGGTTGTAACATATAAAGCCCTCTTGAAAGACATAGTCCTAATGGCAGGATTTCGGGCACGGGGATAGGCCAGTGAGGAAGATAAAGAACCGAGAGGCTGCCAATTCCAGGATGATGCAGCCAACACAGTGAGCGCCTGCTGCGGAGGTAGAGAAGCAGTAGCCAAAACGGAAAAAAGAATCAATAGCCTTTGCTGGAAGCTTGTGGTTTACTTGTTTGAACATTTCAGTTGGTGTTGATATTCTCGTAGGTAAAGAATCTTTCTGAGGAAATGACTGCGCTTGAAGGAAATATTTCCAAATTGACCAAAGAGAAGAAATCGCTGCAGGAGGCCCATCAGCAAACCCTGGACGATCTTCAGGTTGAAGAAGACAAAGTCAACGGTCTGATCAAAATAAACGCCAAGCTGGAGCAGCAGACCGATGACGTGAGGATGCTTTACCGCGGGGCTCTCATGGTTATCACTTGTGGAAGCACAGGCAAGACAGGGCCGACATGGGATGCAGAGGTCAAGCGTTCAGCCTCTGGAATGAGAATCCCTGAGTTCAGATCTCAGTCCACTCCAAACACATCTGGAATGCTGGGCGAGCCACTGAACCTCGCGTAGGCTCAGTTTCCACCTTGTGAAACGGGGCTACAACTAGCTCCATCTCGGAGGGTTTCCATGGGAAGCTCAGCACGTACAGAGCGTTCCAGAAAACATTAGCTGCTAGCGTCATCATCCTTGTTATTATCATTATCAGCATCCACTTGTCGGTCCTTTGGGTTCCAGCAGCTCTAAACCTGTTCTGACATTGTTCAAAACGAGTTCCATTTGTGGCCGTGAAAATTTCCATTGGTCCCCCAGCACTTTCTTGACCTAAGAGCCAGCTTTGAAGTTTTCAGGTTTTCCAGTTTATGGCTAGAACTTTTCCAGATCTCTAATTTTTCTGAGGCCAGAGCAGGTGTCCTCCTCCCCCAGCCCCTTTCCACTGCACCCACACAAATGCCCACACACACACACACACACATACACACATTACACACACACACACAAATTCTTTGCCTGAATCTCCCCACGGTTGCATGGTGTAAGTGGGGGAGGAGTGATGGTGAGCAGTCCGGACCTTCACAGGCACAGGTGCAGCAGTGCCCGTCCATACAAGCCCCATTTGTTCCTGTCTGGGCAAGAGCATGCACCTGCAGGCACCATGTTTCTACTGGGAACGTGGCCTGAGACAGGCCAAGTGGGAATCAACTGAAAGAGGCACCAGGAGGCCCCTGGGGTAACCAGCCCTCTCGGGTAGCCTTTGCTGGAGGAGGAGGGAGTGGGGAGACAGGGGAAAAGCTTGCTCCCTCTTGGGGCCAGAGGAAGGCAGCCACACCCTACGGGACCCAAGGAGGCCCCAGGCTGTGTGTGGCTGCACTAGCTGAAGGGACAAGCTCATTTTCCCAGAAGGTTCTCAACCTTCCCACCCACCGTGTCTTCCCAGCTGGAGGGCTGCTTAGAGCAGGAGAAGAAACTGCGGGCCGACCTGGAGAGAGTGAGGAGGAAGCTGGAAGGAGACCTGAAAATGTGCCACGAATCCATTATGGATCTAGAAAATGACAAGCAGCAAGCAGAGGAGAAATTGAAGAAGTAGATATTGCATTTTTGTTTGCATTTTCACTCATGTTTGAGCCTGAAAGCCAACTTTCCCCTTTAAAACGCTTGTATTTCATCTTATTTTAAATATATATATATATATGTATATTTGCAGGAAGGAGTTTGAAATCAGTCAGTTACAAACCAAGATTGACGACGAGCAGGTCCTCAGTTTGCAGTTACAGAAGAAGATTAAAGAACTGCAGGTAAGGGCGTCAACCCTCCCATCCCGAAAACCGCTTCACAAGTGTCCTTCCGTGCTCCTCCCCTGTGTTTCTTCAGCTGCTTCTCTTCCTCCCCTCGGAGCTGGAGAGAACATCCTGTCCTGCTCTTTATTTTTTGAAATGATATTTTAATTTTCTAAGTAGCACATAAATAGACGTCCTTGAAAATAATTAAAATGTTGCCAATAAGGCTAAACATTGCTGATAAGGATGCTTTGGCCGCCACCCGTAAGCCCAGTGACCTCGCCGTCTTCTCAGAAGTGACCACCAGTTTCAGGTGGACGTGCCTCCTTCTGGATCTTTGGCTATGGATTTATGTACACATTTAAGACCCCTCAAAAATATACAGGATAGGGGCCAGCCCCATGGCCCAGTGGTTAAGTTCTCGCGCTCTGCTTCGGTTGCCCGGGGTTTCGCTGGTTCGGATCCTGGGCACGGACATGGCACTGCTCATCAGGCCATGCTGATGTGGCGTCCCACATAGCACAACCAGAGGCACTCACAACTAGGATATAAAACTATGTACTGGGGGGATTTGGGGAGAAAAAGCAGAAAAACAAAAAAAAGAAGATTGGCAATGGTTGTTAGCTCAGGTGTCAATCTTTAAAAATATATATATAAGACATATATATATACACACACATATATATGTATATGTATATACATAAAAATATAAAGGAATAAGAACATAAAATATATATAATGTACACATAAAATATATGTATATGTATATCTATACAGAAATATATAAGATATAAACACATAAAAATATATACATAAAATATAAAGGAACAAGAACTATTTAATCCTTTATATTTTTCGGCCTAAATATTATCATACTGAGACGATCATTCTGCAGCTTGCTCCCTTCACACAGCAGTGCATTCTGCAGAGCTGTCCATGGTAGAGGTGGGTGGCCATCTGGCTGCTTCATGGACCCTGGAGCATGGCGCCAACGCAGCTGACTTGACCATTCCCTTGTTGATGCACATTGAGATTGTTGCCAAGTTTTTTTCACTAATTTAATGGGACAGTATATTCTTTACTTTATCGTGCCTACTCCCAACCCTCACCACCCACCCCTCCCAGAGTGGGCTGCTGTCCCCACAACATTCCTGATACGGTGACACTTTCAGGCCCGCACAGAAGAGCTGGAGGAAGAGATTGAAGCAGAACACACTCTCAGAGGCAAGATTGAGAAGCAGCGCTCGGATCTGGCCAGAGAACTGGAGGAGATCAGCGAGCGGCTGGAAGAAGCCAGTGGGGCGACTTCAGCCCAGATTGAGATGAACAAGAAGCGGGAGGCTGAGTTCCAGAAACTCCGCAGGGACCTGGAGGAGGCCACCCTGCAGCATGAAGCCACCACTGCCGCTCTGCGGAAGAAGCACGCGGACAGTGTGGCTGAGCTCGGGGAGCAGATAGACAACCTGCAGAGGGTCAAGCAGAAACTGGAGCAGGAGAAGAGCGAGCTGAAGATGGAGATCGATGACATGGCCAGCAACGTGGAGACTGTCTCCAAGTCGAAGGTACCTGCCCCTTCTGCTTTTGGCAAATGCAAGGCGAAAATATCTGGCTGCCCAGGGCGCTTGTGTAATTCAGTACCCCAAACTCCCTGCGTGTTCTAAACTGAAACCCTCTCCCCCACTTCTGCCTGCTCCCAATCCCCCAAATTCATTCAAGTCAGTCAAGCTTGATCCAATGATATGCTACGACTCAAGGTCTCATCAGCCTTCCAGAACCTTTCAGAAAGCTTCTGATCCATCTGGCATTTTCTAGAACTAAACCTGTGGATGGATCACACCACGGGGCCTTGCTGGGTGTGGTTTTCTACAAGTCTCTGTCTTAGCCCATACTATTAGTCCCTGGGAGGCACAACCACCGTGAGGATATGCATGAGAGCTGGGGTGGATCCAGGTGTGGTGGCACTCGAAGCATATAAAACTCGGGAGGGCTCTTAAAGAAAGTATACGCAAAATTGTGAATGCAAAATTAAGCAGGTAAATAAGTATTTATTTAGAATGAGAAAAATAAGTCACAAATTACTGGCGCCTTGGACACTCAGGTCCCTGTCTTCTGAGACCTCTTTAGCCATTTTTCAGAAATGCTTACCTAGAAATATATTCTGCTTGCAACCCTCTTCTGCTCCCGACCTGGACCCTTCTACAGCAACCTGCACACTCTGGGGCCCATGCAAATGAGGGCCCTGAAGCTTAGATTTCACCAGCTTTGTGGTAAACCACCTCTGCGTGTGACTTCAAAGCAAAGGTGTCCTCAGAGCACGACCGCGTGCTCCTGGATTCAAGAGTGGCCCTCCCTCCAGGGAGCTCAGAGCTGTACTTGTGGCTGCTGAGCTGGGCTGGAAGCAGTGACCCCAGAGAGGGAGCCGTGGGCCTCGGGCAGAGGGTGCCCAGAAGGTCAGGCTGTCTGTGGAGAAAAGGAGTGGGAGATACCGGTCAGAGAATGAAGGTGGTCTCCACGCTGTCCCTTGCTGTCCTTGTGTGGGTCCAGTCTGGGTCCACACAGCTGTGCTTTCTCTTGATTTCTTCCTCACTCCCTGACGGCAACTCCTTTCTCTCTCCTTCCTGCTTCCCCATTTTTCTGCCTGTCTTGGTTTTTTTCCTTTCTCTGAGAAGTTGTGTCTGTATGTATATTCTGTAGCCCCCCTCCCCATTCTCTCTCTCTCCCTCCCTCTGCTACCCTCTCTCTCCCCTGTAGCAAGCCAGGCTAGATTACAGAGTCGGCTGCGTTAGGAGCGGCTCCAGCAGCACCCACGTGCCGTGCCTATGGCCAGTCCCTCCCTACAACCTCCCTGTCTCCATCATTGCTGTCTGCTCTCTGTTTCCAATTTTAAAACCCAGTAGAAGAAGCATTTTATATTTCTTTACACTTTTTAAGTTGTTGTATCCTTTGCTTTTTCTCCTTCTGAGTCCCCCTCGCTTTTTCAGCTTCCCCAGATTAGATTCTTTTGTGTTCGTATGTCATCTTCTCAAAGATACCCTAAGCCCCTTGAGAACTTCCTTTGGATTTCACATTCCTGCCTCTTCTGCTGCCATCTCGTACTTCACAGTCGAAGGAAAAATATATGCTTGATATATTTATTTTATATTATATGAGGTGGAGGAGGAGGAGGGAAGAATTCTACAACACATGCAAGGTTTTAAACACATTTCACAAAAATACAGGCTGACCAGAAGCCGAGGATGAGAACCCCTCCACGCTGCCTCCACTGTAGGGAACCGTTTATATAATTAAATGAACTGCTCAACAGTGTCACCTGAATATATTGCTTGCAAACAGACACATCCAAGACAATATTATGCACATGGCAATAAAATTGCTTATGTTACAAGAAGATCCCGGGTTTCTTTGAGTGGCATCTTCTCAAAGGTTTGTTTACAAATCATTAAGTACTTATCTACCAAAAGCTGATTTTCAAGCTATTGGTGATTAAGCAGCAATACAAATAAAAGTGAAACAAATGTGAAATGATTATGACCTTTTAAACTGACTTTATGTGTTCTGTCTTTGTATTTTTGTTTTACCTGACAAGAAGCTAAACCGTCAGATTGTCAGTTCAATATTGAGCACCAGGAATCCATTTTTCCCATTCATGTTGATTCTTTTTTTTTTTTAAAAGAGTAACATAGAAAGAATGTGCCGAACTGTGGAAGACCAATTTAATGAAATCAAAGCCAAGGATGACCAACAGACACAGTTAATCCATGATCTGAACATGCAGAAGGCAAGACTGCAGACCCAAAATGGTGAGGATGAGCAGGGCGCTGTGGTCCAGCTGGGCCGTGGGAGAGGATGCTCAGCGGCACTGACACGGGGGCCGCATCTGTTTGGTAGGGGAGCTGAGCCACCAAATGGAGGAGAAGGAGTCTCTGATCTCACAGCTGACCAAGAGCAAGCAGGCCCTGACCCAGCAGCTGGAGGATCTTAAGAGGCAACTGGAAGAAGAAACCAAGGTGAGGATGCCTCTTTTTGGAATGGCAGAGTTAGAAAGAACCCAAGAAGCCACGAAGCTGGTTGGAGGCAGAGCTACATCGCCAAGTCTGGTGCTTCTTCTCTCTGCCTTGTAGTATGGTAGGAACCCGTTCTTTGAGGTTAGAGGACCTTGGCATTGGGTTTCCCTCCTTAGAACTAGAAAACTGTAAGGGTGGTCCATCCTCTGGGCTCTTCTGGCCCCACAGGGTGGTCTGATAAAATCCGCTCTCCAACCAGGGCCATCCCCTCCATGTCACTGCACTAGCTGGACCATCTCTGCCTCTGTGTTCCTTTACTCTGCCCCGCAGTGCATCCAGGTTGCTTGAAATGCCCTCCTCTTTCTTCTACATCACACTTTGTGTATTACCTGCTACAACACCTGATTTTAAGCTCCTCTTCTCCAAAAAGACTGCATGGTTTTAGAGGCACCCTTGGGACATTTGTGTAAACACAAACACCATCATCATCGTGTTCTTGACGTCAATGTCCAGATGCGCATGTTTGTAATGCCTGCCTCCCCACTGATCTGTAACCTCCTGGAGGGCAAGAGGAATTTTTCCCCACTGTCATAGTAAACAGCAGGAACAGCGCACAGTAGAACAGTGCACACAGTAGATGCTTAGTAAATGCTGCCGATGTGTGTTCAAGTATTAGAATAGGAATCCAGGCATTGGCAAAACTGTGTAAATGTAATTCTGAGGTTGCCACGCACCAGCTAAGACTTGTAAGGAAATCTTTTGGAATTCTCACAAAATCCATCTGCCTCTTCCAAAAAAGAACAAGCACTATGTTTGCCTCCATCTTTCTAGTGCACGGTAAGGCTCTTTGGTGGACCGAGGGGGCGCGGGGAGTGGCGAGAATCAGAGTCTGGATGAGCAGTGAGAAGGTCCATCCCAGGAGCGAGGCCAGGATTCAGTAGCAGCGAAGTTTTCCTTCCTGGGCAAAGTTTTGCTGTTTATTTGTGTTTGAAAAGAATGAAAATGTACCAATGTACATCATCTGTACTGATGTACAGATGACTGCGTTGCGTCAACAGAACTCTTTCTTTGATGTGACCGTCATGATGAGAGCTGAACTGTCCTCCTAACCAGACGGGAGGGAGTCATGGAGGCCTCTGGCGTGTCCTTCCCTGCTCAGGAAGAGGAGGCAGAGCCACGGAGATGGTGCAGCTTGAATCAGAGCTCCCCGGTGTGGGCACACAGCCCCCTGGTGACCCCAAAAGATGCTTTTAGGTTTTTCATGGTCACAGCATTTCATAACATTGCACCTAGCAGGGAGAAAATTCTTCCCTTTCTAATTCTGCCTCAATTCTTCTGATTCCATCAAGGAAGAGGTCTCACTTTGGATGAGTCTCTCCAGCACATGCTTATGTTCCTTATTAAGCAATAGAGAGTAGGCCTCAGGCACAGAGCACAGCAGCCGAGTGCCTACCTGGAAGGTGATAACGTTGCTTTATTTCCATTGCGTTTGTTCTTATGTTTACCTTCTATTTATGGCAAACGTTAATGGTTTTCCAGTTACTGTAGTATAGTCATTTACTTTTTAAATAAATATATCTGAATATAATAAACGAGCCAACTTTTTAAAAATTCAGTAAATAAAACAGGCAATACGCTAGTAGAGAAAAATTTGTGAAGACAGCATGGAAACGATTCAAGCTGGGAAACGCCAGTTTAAATGAAAATACCTTAACTTGGAAAATGGCCAAAGGTTTTTTGCGATTTGGTCACCACTGTAATTCGGCAGGCCAAGAACGCCCTGGCCCACGCCCTGCAGTCCTCCCGCCACGACTGTGACCTGCTGCGGGAACAGTACGAGGAGGAGCAGGAAGGCAAGGCCGAGCTGCAGAGGGCGCTGTCCAAGGCCAACAGCGAGGTTGCCCAGTGGAGGACCAAGTACGAGACGGACGCCATCCAGTGCATGGAGGAGCTGGAGGAGGCCAAGTATGGGCTCACAGGTTACTGTAGGAGAGGTGACCCTAAGACGCAAGTGAAGGGACAGAGAGTTCTTCCCACCTTGGGATAATCTCTCTTCCTACCCAGGCCTTCGAGCTTTCTTAAGTTTTCAGATAGGGTCTCTCTGTCCCTGCCTTGGAACTGTCCATTCCACCTGCTTCCCTTGGTGCTTCCTTGGTGACCTGCTTTGCCACCAAGAATTTTGGGACTCTCCAGGTGATTCTTAGATCCCGTCCATTCGTGAAACTCTAGATCTGGGTCTTCTCAAGTGCCAGTCCCATATAGACTCCTCGTTTCTCTTTAGATTTGACAGTTACTTCTAAAATAGTCTACCTTTGCCAACAATAGAAAAGGTCTGGTTCTCTTAGGAAGAAACTGGCCCAGAGGCTCCAGGAGGCCGAGGAAAACACAGAGGCGGTGAGCTCCAAGTGTGCTTCCTTGGAGAAAACCAAGCAGAGGCTCCAGGGAGAAGTGGATGACCTCATGCTGGATCTGGAACGGGCCCACACCGCCTGTGCCACCCTGGACAAGAAGCAGAGGAACTTCGATAAGGTCCGTCCCAAGCTCTTGATAGCAGTGATGAAAGCCACAGCCTTTCAGGCCTGGATGTGTGAGATGCACACACATTCCGGGAGGCCCGCAGCGGGAGCATCAAGGCCCAGTTTGGGAGAGGGGTGGGATTTGCAGTGTCTCTTTAATTTTGTGCTGCTCCCTCCAAAGGGAACTTTATTTTTACTTAAAGCTAATTCAGATGACTCTGAGATCAAAATGTGTTTTTAAGAATGCGGCAGATCACCCGAAGTGCTATTGTGATCTAGAGTGCGGCCCACCCTGTGTCTTTGGTCCCTAAGGATGGATGGGTAACCTTGGCGTTGCTGACAGCCCTGGTTACATGGACTCTTCAAGTCCCTGGGCCGTTTCTGCTTCTCACATGTCCCTTTTCATCTTCTAGGTCCTTGCAGACTGGAAGCAAAAGCTGGATGAGAGCAAAGCAGAGTTGGAAGCTTCTCAGAAAGAGTCCAGGTCACTTAGTACTGAACTCTTCAAGATGAGGAATGCCTACGAGGAGGTGATGGATCAGCTAGAGACGCTGAGGCGGGAGAATAAAAATCTGCAAGGTGAGCTCTCCCCACCACAGGCGTGTAATGGTCCCCTGCTCTTCCTGCCACCTCTCCCCGACTTGGCCACAGCCGCCTCCAAACGTGGCCTCCTTCCTACTGCCCACAAAATGCTCGCATTTACTCATTGACTCAGTTGACGTCCTGATGTGGGACATAGTGGCAGCTACATCATGTCCTTGAGGGCGGAGGGTACAGTGGGCTGCTAAGCTGTCCGCTCTGTGAGAGAACAAGATCTTCCACGGATTCTGTCTCCACATGGCTTCGTGTCCTCGGGCATGTCACTAAATCCCTTAGGACCTCAAACTCCTGACCAACAAAATGAGACCCGTCCAATGTGCCTTAAAGCCCCTTCTAGTTCCAAAAGACTACGATTCTATGGATTTTTGCCCACCAGTCTCCCCTCTGGTCCACTCTGTGACCATCCGTATCCTCTGTGAGGTTTTAGGGCTGTCCAGAGTTCTTGTTGCTGTTCTCTCTGCATAGTTCAGGTGAGGTGACATGCCTGTACCTTGCCAACACCTCCCCCAAAGGGCTCTACCGCATTCTCTTTGATATAAATATTGTGCATGAACCGCCAGTCCCCAATGCCTGTGCTGCCAACCGGAGCCTGTTGCAACAGCCTAAATTGAGCGTGTCCTTTGCAGAAGAGATTTCTGACCTAACTGAGCAGATTGCAGAGACCAGCAAGAATCTTCAGGAGATGGAAAAGAGCAAGAAACAAGTGGAACAAGAGAAGTCAGACCTCCAGGCTGCCCTGGAGGAGGCGGAGGCAAGTGTCTGGGATCCGACACGGGGGAGCTCAGAAGGATGGGACACTGAAGGAGGGCAATTCGACCGCCCCTTTGGGCGCTTCCTGCCAGGAGGAGCTGAGGCTCCACTGGGGAAGAACATCCAGCCATCCCTGGGGAAACAGCCGGGCCCCGCTGCTTCACCTCCTGGGTGTCCGCTAGTCCATCGTATTTCTCCTTTGGAAAATAAAAAAATTTATTCATTATGCCCTCAATATCTTCCTCTCAAGAAGCGAGAAATCAATCACCAAACATCGTGAGAGCCGGCTCAGAATCCCTCCGTTTTGACAGAGAGTTGCCCACGATCGTCTCTGGCTATTGGGAAATCTGTAGGATCGAAGTAGTGCAGGGTCCTGATGTAATAATCAGCGGTGGCCAGTGCAGGGCGGATGGTCGAGATGTTTCTGTGGATATCTCCATAACACAGGATAATGAGAGATCAGTTGCTCTGTCATTTCAGAGAATGGATTGGCTCCTGACTTATGGTCATTATTAAAATAGACACCCAATAAAATTTTTACTAATTCAAAAAGATGCTCTGTCTCCCCGAGACATAAGATTGTTTGTTAATGACAAATACAAAGTTTCAGTTCCAGCTTCATTACTAGTAGGGACATTTGGGAGCAAATCGTTTGACCTTTTTGAGTGTTGTTCTACTCATCCGTAACGTGGGTATGATAATACCCATTTTATCTTAATGGGGATAAAAATACTCATTCAAGAATATGGCTGCCCACGGCACTCCCAATCACTGCTTTGCTTTTATCAGGGTTCCTTGGAACACGAGGAGAGCAAGATTTTGCGTGTCCAACTAGAGTTGAGCCAGGTGAAATCCGAGCTTGACCGCAAGGTCATCGAGAAGGATGAAGAAATCGAGCAACTTAAAAGAAACAGTCAGCGGGCCGCAGAGGCCACGCAGAGCATGCTGGATGCTGAGATCCGGAGCCGGAATGACGCCCAGAGGCTGAAGAAGAAGATGGAGGGAGATCTCAACGAGATGGAGATTCAGCTGGGCCATTCCATCCGCCAGGCGGGAGAAACCCAGAAACACCTGCGCACAGTCCAGGGCCAGCTCAAGGTGAGCGGGCGGCCTGTGCTGGACCTGGCCTGGCCCTCAGCCTGCCCTGGGCTCTGGCCTCACTCCTGGTTTCCCCTGAAGGATTCCCAGCTGCACCTGGATGACGCCCTGAGGAGCAACGAGGACCTCAAGGAGCAGCTGGCCATCATGGAGCGCAGGAATGGCCTCTTGCTGGAGGAGCTGGAGGAAATGAAGGTGGCCCTGGAGCAGACAGAGAGGACCCGCAGGCTGTCGGAACAGGAGCTGCTGGATGCCAGCGACCGCGTGCAGCTCCTGCACTCCCAGGTGCGCCCATCCTCCTCCACTCAGGGTCCACCCTGGGGGCAGGATGGACGCCGCGAAGTGGAAAGGAGCACCCGCCGTTCCTCCCAGACTAGTGGTCAAGACCAAGTTTCGTTAAGCTTAGTTCTTGGAATAACTTTGACTCCAGCTGGACAGATTTCTGAGCTTTCTTTTATCTGAAGAAGGAAGGTCATGCATGTTGTGGGGAAATCAGAGCGAGGAAGGATAAATTTATTACATAAAGGGGCTGAAGAAGTCTTCACAGAGGAAGTAACATCTAAGCCGCAATCTTAGAATTAGGATTGTTTTTGAAATAATTATTTTGATTATTTTTATGAAAGATTTTTAAAATTCCTTGTTATAAAAAAATCGAGAATAAGGGGCCAACCCAGTCGTGTAGTGGTTGGATTTGGCACACTCCAGCTTCAGCTGCCCTGGTTTGGGGGTTCAGATCCCAGGTGCAGACCTACACCATTCATTGGCCATGCTGTGGCAGCAACCCACATACAGAGTGGCGGAGGATTGGCACAGATGTTGGCTTGTGGTTGGTCTTCCTCAAGAAAAAAAAAAGGAAAAGAAGGGGAAGACTGGCAACAGGTGTTAGCTCAGGGCTGGTCTTCCTCAGCAAAAAAAAAAATAGAGAATACAAATGAACAGAGGAAAAATAACCATATTGTTAACATTTTGAGATCTTTCATTCTAAGCCCTTGTCTGTGTACATAAGTATACTTTTGGAAAAAATGTGATCAATCTTTTTGCAACTTATTTTCATTTTAAAAATGTATCATGAACATATTTCTACATCTTTAAATAGTCTTCTTGAATTTTTTTTCTTTTTGAGGAAGATTAGCCCTGAGTTAACATCTGCTGCCAATCCTCCTCTTTTTTGCTGAGAAAGACTGGCACTGAGCTAACATCCATGCCCATCTTCCAATACTTTATATGTGGGACGCCTGCCACAGCATGGCTTGCCAAGCAGTGCATAGGTCTGCACCCAGGATCCAAACCGGCGAACCCTGGGCCGCTGAAGTGGAACATGCAAACTTAACCGCTGCGACACCAGGCCAGCTCCTGAATATTTTTAATGGCAGAAAAGTAGTCCATTATAGTTGTGTATTACAGTACTTTCATTTAATCAATCCTCTGTGTTGGATACTTTAAAGTGATTTCAATAAAATTTTTTACTATTAGGAAGATTGCTATGATGAGCTTCTTCATAACTAAATTTTCATATATATCTACTATTATTAATGTTCCTAGAAGTTAATACATTCCTAGAAACAATATTTCACAGTCAAAACAATGAAGACATGTGCAGTATATTGTTAATTGATTGTTAACAAGGTTGTCCCAATTTTCATTCCCATTGGGAAAATATGTAAGAGCTCTTTCCTATAAATTGTCAAGACCCTAGCTATTATTTTTTTAATTGTCACCAATTTTATTGTTGAAAAATACGTCATTTTTTAAATTCTTGCTTCTTTGGTTACTAATGAGGTGAAACGTTTCATCATATTTCTTGGCCATTTGTATTTCTTCTGATGTGTTTTACCTGTTTGTACTTTTTGCCCTTTTTTCTTATTTGCATGATTTGCCTTTTTTAAATGTTAAGGAAGGAAATATTTTTTCAGCAATATACATTGCAAATGTCTCCCAGTTTGTCATCACCCTTTCAATTCTATTTATGGCATATTTTGATCATGAGAATTATTTTTTACTTTATATGGTTATGTCTATCAATCATTTCCTTGTTCCAGCGCCTTTTATTGAACAATCTATCCTTCCTCAAATATTTGAAAGTCTACCTTTATCACTCACTCAGCTCTTTTATGTACAATTCCTGGGTCTGTTTCAGGACTTTCTGTTGGATCAAGAATGAAACAGTGTCTAGCAAATCCCCACATGAAAAATAAGAAATAGATCATGATTTATTTCCTTCCCCACCCAACTCTCTCCCTTCCAGTTGTTTTAAGTGTCCAAATATAACCTATACCTTGGTGTCTCATTTTTCTTGTAGAACACGAGCCTGATAAATACGAAGAAAAAACTGGAAGCTGACATAGCCCAGTGCCAGGCGGAGATGGAGAACTCTATCCAGGAATCCAGGAATGCGGAGGAGAAGGCCAAGAAGGCCATCACAGATGTGAGCTCTGTTCTTCCTTTTCAGAGATGGTGTTTGGAGATAAGAAAGGGGCTTCTAAGCTAGAGCATGGCAAGTAGATTTCATCTCCTTACCGCCTACAGTCAGTTAGTCATGGCTTCTTGGAAAAACGGAATGAGATGGAGTCTCAGGAGACGCAATGTGCTATGGATAGTCAGTGATGGCTGAGTGAGGGAGGCACATGTCAGCATGCATCTTCCCTATGCTCCAGGTAGGGATGGGTGGATGGCCCACTGATATTTCCTGTGAACTTAACCAGGCGGCCATGATGGCTGAGGAGCTGAAGAAGGAGCAGGACACCAGCGCCCACCTGGAGCGGATGAAGAAGAACCTGGAGCAGACGGTGAAGGACCTGCAGCAGCGTCTGGATGAGGCCGAGCAGCTGGCCCTGAAGGGTGGGAAGAAGCAGATCCAGAAACTGGAGAACCGGGTAGAGTGGCTTGAGACAACTCTCATCCTCAAAGTGACACCGGTTCAGCCACTACAGGCAGAACCACAATCCGGAAATTTAGCTTGTGGGAAAGTGACCACTGATTGAGTTGACTGCAAATTTAGTTTGAGGACTACTTGCAAAACTCTCTGTGAGCCAAATTTCCCGCCTATTTCTCCTTCACGGGTTCCTCTCCCCCAATGAGCACAAATCCATTTTAGAATGCTTTTGCCTCAATAACTGTAGTGTAATGACATTTTTAAATGTTCACATTCTGTTTTTTACACAGATTCAGATCTACATAAATGGGGTAAATGTACTTTACAGTCATAAAATTCCACATTTTGGTGTAATTTACATTTTGAACCAAATTCCACTTTGATAAACAATGGCCCATCCTACATAAAATCTGTATTCTCCGTTATCTCCCCACTCCCAGGTCTCACTCCCTTCCCAGATTTCCTAACCACGATCTGCAGTGTTGGTCTGTTTCTCACCCCATCCTGAACGGGGTGATTGGCGCTTCCTCCAGGCTAATGCGCCAGGGAGTTCAATGCCCCGCACGGGACAGTCCTGCTTTTTGTTTATCTGGAACATATTTTGCACTTGGTTAGTTCCTTTGCTGATTGCTCCCTTTGTTTCCTGTACCCTTGCTTTTCCCTTAGACCTGGGATAGTTTATTTCATTTCTTTTCAAAATGGGCTCCGCTACCAGTTGACATTTTAGAGAAGGGCTGCGCGGAGGAGGTTGTTAGAACGTCTCTGTTGTCCCTGGATGAGAGGAAATGAGAGTGGGAGGCAAAGAGGATGAGGAGCAGGCAAAGAGAAGGAAGCAACTTCCCCCAGCAGAAAAGCCCCAAAATGCAGTCATTCTTTATGCCAGCCTCTAAGGATGTGGTCACCCACATTTGTACACTTTAAATGTGAAAGGATTTTCTGGCTAAGATCTACTAGGCCATGGACACGTGAATAACAAAAGTAAATGTCAGGGAAGACAGAGCTTCCCAAAAATTTCTTTAAGTGCTTATGTTTAATTATTCCCAGTCCTGTTCCATTAAAATGAGCTTGAGCCTGTCCTCCTCCTGGATCCCTCCATCATGGGAGAGATTAGATCCTTGCCACCCTCTATGATTCTCTGATTCCTCTCCCCCTCGCATGGTAAGGCACCTTGACTGCACCGATTTCCAGCTGCCCGCTTGTCTTAGTTCCGTAGACCTTACAGAGGCCTTGAGCGCATTCCCAGGGGAACAAATGTTTTGTAGAACCTGGTGGGAGACAGCTTCCCAGCCCCCAGACGGTAGGGATGGGAGGTGGGATCTTTGTGGGAGCAGCGCCCAGAGTCAGCCTATTCCACTGGTAAATTTCAGGGTTTCTAGTGAGCCTACAAGGCCAAAGTCACCTACTCTCCACAGCCACTGGGATTCCCAGTGGCCAGCCACCACCCCTGCTGCTTGGCTCTCTCTGGATTGTAGAGTTGGGTCACAGTTGGTGACCTGCATTCTCGATGGCTGTCCTCTCACCTCAAGACTTCAGGAAAGGCATAAGAAGCTATGGAATTAACAACGCCTGTGTAGCTCTTTATCATTTAAAAAATACCTTCACGTACTCTGTCTAATTAGAGCCCCACATTTGAGGTAGGTTGGGCAGGAATTATAACCTCCATCCTAAATACACAGAGACTCACAGAGATGGCAGCTGACTTGCTGATCAATCAATCAGCTGAACCTGGGGCTTGAACATGCCTTTGACTATTCCTGGCCCAGGTTCTCTCCATGACCCCTGCTGCCTTACTTAACCAGGAATCAGGGCCACCATGAAGGGCCATGCAGGTTTTGCCTACAGGAACAAGTCAGGTCTGAAGCACGGTCTTCGCCAAACTGTGTGACCCCAGGAAGGGGTATCTTTCGCAAAGTCCAGCCCAGTAGCCAAGCTGTGTGCACCTGGGCGTGCCTCTGCCCAAAGAGGGCATCTTATTCTCATTTGCACAAAGCTACTGCAGGGACTAGTGCTGGCCTTATGAACAAACTTTGGTTCTTGAGCCCTAGGAGGAGACACATTTGCAAAATATGGTTAGAGGATCTTGAGTTCACCCTGCAATGACTAACACACAAGTCCATCAGAGAGGCCCGGGGACCCGACCTGAACCTGTGTTCTCTTTGCCTCACCAGGTGCGCGAGTTGGAGAATGAGCTAGACGCTGAGCAGAAGAGGGGAGCTGAAGCTCTAAAGGGGGCCCACAAATACGAACGAAAAGTCAAGGAAATGACTTACCAGGTAGAGGTCTCAGAAACCTCCCCAAGCGCTTTGCTGCTCAGACCCCATCGGAAGCCACAATGGGTTTGGGCCCTGCACGGGTGCTGTGTTTGCAGGCCGAGGAGGACCGCAAGAACATCCTCCGGCTTCAGGACCTGGTGGACAAGCTGCAGGCCAAAGTGAAGGCTTACAAGAGGCAGGCTGAGGAGGCCGTGAGTGCGGGGGTCCCCGGGATCCCACACTGGCCTGGCTGTCCCCAGCTCTGAGCGGGAGTGCGTTCCTGTTTCCTAGAGTTCCCAGGGCCTGAGTTTGCATTTGCAGGCTGTAAACACAGGGCCGCCTCTCCTCCTCCCGGCCCTGGTCTGCCTTAAACAAACCTGTCCCCTCCATCTCCTCTGGGCCTCGTGCATCACCCCACGCGGCCCAGCCCCCTCTGTCCCCACCCTCTGCCGCAGCCCGCTCACTTTATCCTACCTCCCCAGCCCAGGGCGTCTTAGCCCACCCTGCCGGCCTCGCTTCGCCCTGACTCCCTAACCACTTCAGCCCACCCCACCAGCCCTGACAGCCCCTGTGACCTGGCCCGAGGCCCCTCATCCTAATTCACATCATCCGACCTCGCCCCCCTCCCTGGTCTCCACCACCTCGTCCTTCCCGGGCCCTCCCTGACTCCCACTGGAGTCCATCCTTTTCCATCTGCCCTTGGTCAAATAGGTGAAACCAACAGGAAGGAAATGGAGTGGGCTGAAACTGGTGTTTTCCAGAGTATCTTCTGGGGATGCTGGGTCTGAGGAATATTAATAGCAGGAAGCGGGGTTGAGGTGGGTTGGGGGGCGCACTTTTTCTTTATAGAAAAGAAATCATTTTGGAAACTCTGGGGTAAACAAAGTCGAACTCGTTGTTTTACTTCAAGGACTCCTCAGATTTTGTAGGTAAAATGTAATTGACTCTTTGAAGGGGAAGAGGCGTTCTAGAATGTAGCATGTCCCACCCTTAATGGACCTGGGAACCTTTTTATCATATGCAGAGTATCACACATGACTAGGATTCTGAGGAACAAAACTAGGGGGACCCTGCCCTGGAGAAATGACTGAGCACATGGCTTCTCCCCTTGTCCTCTTTCCTGCCTGCCCAGGAGGCTGTTGGTTCCCTCCTGACCTCAGGGACACAGATTGCAACTGGGTAAATGCGGGGAGGGATTCATGCCCATTGCATTGGGGCAGTCACAGCAGGACTGGCCAGCCTGGAGGGTGCCCAGCAGGCCACCTTTGTCAGGAACCCTTGGTTCACACTCAAATAGACCTGCCAGATGGCCTGGCCACAGACAGGATGCTGAGAGTAGGCACAGGGCGAGGAGGACTTGGGCCGTTGGTCTCTGACAGCTCTGGGTGCCTTGGGAGGACTCCGGAGGTGGGTCTCCTCCAGAGAGCTCCAGTGGGAGAGACGGCATAGAGGAGGGGTGCAGGGAAACATGAGCGGGCACCTAGGTGGGCAGCAGCACCCACAAGGTGATCCGGGCAGTATACAGGGTCAGGAGCTGGGGGCATCGTCCTCACCCCAGAGAGCTCAGCTTTCCTTCCTCTGCCAGCAGGGAATCTGGGGCCCAGCTCTCCTGGTTCCCCGGGTCCCCAAAGGCCTTCAGGAACTGAGGGCCTCAGCCAGAGTGAGGGACTCCTCAGCCTCCTACCCGCTCCGTCTCCCATTCAGGAGGAGCAGGCCAACACGCAACTGTCCAGGTGCCGGAGGGTCCAGCACGAGCTGGAGGAGGCCGAGGAGAGGGCCGACATCGCCGAGTCCCAGGTCAACAAGCTGCGGGCCAAGAGCCGAGACGTGGGGGGCCAGGTGAGAGGAGCCTTCTCCAGAAGTCCTGAGACCCGGGACCAAGGGAGCACTGGGAGGGAGAGTGTGGAGGGTGCCCTCGGTGCCTCTTCCCTGCTTGTGCACTCACAGATGCCACTGCTGTAGCCAGGACCCCGTGCTCCAGCTCGGGGGAGGGAGCAGTGAGGGACCAGGGGCTAGAGACCTTATCATCCCCAACCCTCCCTATTGTGAGAGATGCTGCCCAAGAAGCGCCTGCTTTCCAGGGGACTCGCCCTGTCTCCAGGGGACTCATCTCATCTCCAGGGGCTCAGCTGCTTGGCTCTGACAACGCGCAAAGGGAAATAACGCCATTCCTTGATATTTTCCTGAAGTTCCAGCCTCCCCAGCTGCCCCACTTGAAGACGATGCTCTGCCTCGCCTTCCGTTTGACTCATTTCCTGAGTCTGATTTTTTTCCTCCCACAGAAGATGGAAGAATGAGTCCTTCCCAATGCCCGTTGCCATGGGACACCTTGGGAGAGTGGAAGGAAGAAGTGAGAAATAAATTCTCCTTACTACCTGGACCTCCAGCTCTGCTGTGTTTATTATCGCGGCCCATTCCTCTTCCGTGGGGTGGTTTTTAGATTCTTACCGGCTCCATTGCACATATAAAGGGAGTGAGGATATGAAAGTGGAGCCTCCTTGCCCCGAGTAGAAAAGCTGGAAATCCAACCCATTGCCAGCTAAACCACCAGCTTCCTTAGCGTTTAAAAATAAAGACCGTTTGAGGTGACGGTCGCACTTTTTCTTCCTGGGAAGAAACTCCTAAATTCTTCCAAATTCAGTTCCCCATTTTCTCCCTAAATTTACAGACAGGGAAACTGAGCCCAGAGGGACTAAGCACTCTGACTTAGTTGTCCAGGGCAGGGCGGAGACTAGACCCCCAAGCTCCCAGCACCCCAGGCAGTGCTCTTTGCGCCAAGCAACTCAGCTCTCCCACCCCATCCCTCTTTGGGACTACATATACGCTCCTCTCAGACTCACCCAAAGCTCCCGATGACATCTGAAATGGTAGTGGGGGCTCTCCACCTCATTTCCTCCTGGGAAGACAATGCTTTGGAAGAGAGTGGATAGGGGCTCACCAGTCTTACAAGCCTGGCTCCTCCTTCTGGCTGGGGTCACTCCTTCCACCTGCGTAGTTCCTCCCCACCGTGCTCAGGGCCAAGGGTGAAGGGAGCAGCGGGGCCCGGAGAGCCATTCACATCCAAAGAGCAGGCTGAGGCTGGACCCAGGCACCAAAAAAGAAGCTCCTGCTGGTTTTAGGGCTCGCTCCTGGATCCTAGGATCCTAGGATGCCGCTGCTTCTGATTATGTTGATTTGTTTATCCTGAAGGGGTAGGGATGCAGCAGGATGGAATAAGGATAGGATGAGGAGCCAAGAATAAATTTGAACCTCAGCCTGACCACTTCATAGCAGTAGCTGTGTGGCCTCAGCTGGTCACACATACTCTCTGACTCTGAGTTGCCTTAATGGTCAAATTGACCTGTGTGGCCGGGAGCGTAGGCTTTGGGTTCCAGTAAACTTGGATGGAATCCCGATGCTGTCACACACCAGCCATGTGGTCTTGGGCAAGACTCTCTGAGCCTCATTTTCCTTGTTCTGTAAGGTAGAGATAACAATAAAAGTCATGGTTTTATTGGGACAGATGAAGATTTGGTTGATGGCAAGGGGTGGAGGCTTTCTTTTAGGGTAATAAAGATGTTCTAAAATTGATTGTAGTGATGGATGTATTTGTTGTTAGTGCCGTCAAGTCAATTCTGACTCCTGGTGACCTCATTTACAGCAGAGCGGAACCCTGCCCGGTCTTTCTGCGCCATCCTCTCACCCCCCAGCACTGTATCAGACAATGCTCCGCTGCTACTCACAGGGTGTTCATGGCCAATATTTTCAAGAGTGCGTGGCCAGGTCCTTCTTCCCAGTCTGTCTTAGTCTGGAAGCTCCACTGAAACCTGTCCACCATGGGGGACCCTGCTGGTATTTGAAATACTGATGGCACAGCTTTCGGCATCACAGCAACACACAGCCACCACGGTGTGACAACTGATGGAAGGTGGTGTGGTTCCCTGACTGGGAAATGAGCCCAGGCCGTGGCAGTGAGAGTGCTGAATCTTCACCACTAGACCCCGACATGGATGTGTACCTCTGTGAATATACTAAAAGCCATTGGATTGTATGGTATGTGACCTGTAGCTCAATAAAACCATTAACTGGCAGTCAGTACTGGCTTACTGTGTACCAGGCCTTGAGACAAGCGCACTGTCCTCTAGCATCTTGCATCACCCCTTCTCTCTGGCCTTCTAGGTCCTCCTTTCCATCTCATCACCAGCCCACCCCACGTGCCTTTGACACAGCGGGGTTGGAAGTTGAGGAGAGCTGGAGGCACTGGTGGCGGCAGGAAATGATTCTGAGGTCAGGTGACCTCAGATGTCTGACCTCATCATCATCACCACCCTCACCATGCTCATCATCACATTGTCACCACCACCACCATCATCGTCATTGTTAAACTTTAGGACCGGAAGAGTCTATTAACAATGAGATCTTCAATCTCCTCAATTTTACAGACAAGGAAACTGAGGCCATTCTCAAAGTCCCCAGAGACCAGCCCCTAGTCCAGCCTTCCAGCCTCCCCATGTCACCTCCCCAATAAGAGCGATGACACCATTTCACATACACAGAACAATTTTGTGTTCCTGAGTGTTCACGTGGCCGTTTCCATCTCAGCCTCCAACAAGCCTGCTGGGAGATTGGGCAGGCATCAGCACCCTCGTATCTAGAGGTGCTGCAGACAGGCCAGGGCTCACCAAGTGTCGAGAAGCAGATGAGACGGCCGCTCTTCAGCTCGCCCTACAGCACAGGGGGTTCTCACCATGGTGGGCTTTCCTGCTGTGTGGGCATGTGCTGCAGAGGTCAGAGACCTGGATACCAACCTACCCAGTCCAGTGCTGCCCACCACTCACTAGCTTTGTGATTTGGGACAAGTTACTTCATGACTTTAAGCCTCGGCTTCCTCATGTGTGAAGTGGGGTGTAACAATGTAGGTTACAGGATTGTTGTGAGAAGTAACTAAGAATATGCAGGAAGCACCTCTGTCTAGAGCCTGGCACAGGCTGGCACTCTGGGTACCTGTTATCATGATGGAGAGGGGTGAGACACGGCTCAGGAATATGTGGGGCGTAAGACGGGGGTTCAGACAGACAACACTCTGGGGCTTTGCCTGTGTCGCTAAGGGGCTTCCTCTGATGTGAGGAGTTAATACACCATGCAGTTAGGGGTCCAAAACAATTCCTATGGAATCACTCCTCCCGGCTACCCCAACCAAAGCAGATCTGAGGTCCATCTGCTCAAGCACTCCCCACTTCTCTGGGGCTCCCTAGAATGGAGACACCCCCAAGTGTCTCTGCACTTACCTGGCCCCCCACATCCCAGCTCTGGACCCCCAGATCTCTGAATTAGAATAGAAAGAACATTCCTCTATTCTTCACAGTTAATACCAGTGTCTTATACTACATTGGGATCCTGATTATTGGATGAGGGATGAGGGAATGAATGAGAGTCTTTCATACCTAGACAGCAGGTGTGCCCTGATGAGAGTAAAATAAAGATAAAATTTTTTTTTCAGGAAAAGATATGCCTTGCAATTGCTCTGATTGCTCTGTTGTCAATCGTCCTAATTTTTTTTTTCCTCTGCAAAGTTCCAGTACGTGGTTGTATATTCTAGTTGTAAGTCCTTCTAGTTCTTCTCTGTGAGCCACCACCACAGCATGGCTACTGACAGACGGGTGGTGTGGTTCCACAACCAGGAAACGAACCTGGGCCACCAAAGGAGAGCGTGTCGAACTTTAACCACTAGGCCATGAGAGCTGACTCAATAAAGATAAATATTTTTTATTTTCTTTTCTGAGGCCTGGAAGAAAGAGAAGGAAATAAAGATGAGGGTCCTGTGCTGAGTCTTCTTCCGAGCATCTGCATATCGAATCCCAGCTGGAAGCCAAATTCAAGCCCTCTGGCTCTTTGGTTGGGCACCAGGGCCCCTCTAATTCTCTTGTAATATGAAGAGGGAGGCGGAGGACCTCACCTTGGGTCTCCCACACAGTGAGAGAGTAGAGTGCACAGGACCAAAACTTGGATTCCTGTCCTGGCACATCATACTTTCCAGAAGGCTTTGGGCAAGTCAGGGAATATCTCTGAGCTTCAACATGCAGCTGAATGTCCTGGGACTCCCCACCTACTCCACAGGGCTGTTCAAAGATTCCTATGTGATCCTATGCAAAAGGTGTCCTCAACAACTCAGCACAGGGGCTGGCCCCATGGCCGAGTGGTTAAGTTCGCGCTCTCCACTGCAGGCGGCCCAGTGTTTCGTTGGTTCGAATCCTGGGCACGGACATGGCACTGCTCTTCAAGCCACGCTGAGGCAGCGTCCCACATGCCACAACTAGAAGGACCACAATGAAGAATATACAACTATGTACCGGGGGGCTTTGGGGAGAAAAAGGAAAAAATAAAATCTTAAAAAAAACAATGTAGTACAGCCCAAACTGGAGAGGGCATGTGGCTGCTGTCTTCCTAACAGTAATGAAAAGAATGGTATTTTTATTATTGTTATTGTCATCACCATTACTATTCAGCAGTAAAACCTAGCCACCAAACCTGGACTTTGAGCCCCTTCCAAACAGAGCTTTGCTGCCACCTCCTGGCTGTGGAAAGATACACTTTTCATTATGCAAATAACCTAGAGATTACACTCCTTAAGTCTTGAAATTAGACATTGGAATCAGAGGTGTCCCTTGGAATCATGATCATCTGGTCCAGCTCTCTAATTATGCAAGTGAGAAAATTCAGATTAGTGATAAAATCTGGTAACCCTTCAGAATATAGTGTCAGAGCCAGACACCCAGGTCTCCTGGATCCCGGGCCAGAGTTCCGCCAACTGAGTCTCGGTAAAGGAGGCCCCTGAAGGATCTCGAGATGGAGGACCAGCCAGGCAGAGAGTGGTCCCTGCTGGTGGCCCTGGCAGCAGAGGGTGGGACCATGGACAAGGGTCTGCTCCCCAGACCTCATTCTCCTCATCCCAGGAACGTTTGCCAGGCTAGAAGACACATGTTCGTCCAGGGTGGGAGTCAGTACACCCACACAAACAGCCTCCTGCCCCCAGACCTGAATGTCTCTGAGATGAACATGGCCTGTGGCAGTTCCAAAGGTGAGGCTCCTTTTCCGAGGCCCAAGACAAAGGGTCAGCGTGTCTACTCTGTGGTGAGAAATCCAAAGTCAAGACCTGTGCCATGTGACCCTTCAGACCCCTTCCGCCTTTCTCCAGTACCCCCAAGAAGTTGGCAACAGTTGGCTTCCTTGCTCTCTGGCCTTTGGGTGGGTCCAGCCAATGGGGAGCTGGGATGGAAGAGCAGAAGGAAGGAAAAGAGCAGGGTCCATGGTGTTCATCCCCCATCCCTCCCTGCAGGCAGAAGTCCCACTTCCTGTCAGACTCCCACCCCTCCAGCCCTCTGCCTCCATCTCCGGGCACCGGTCCCCGCAGCCCTGCTTGCACCTTCAGGCCTGGGGAAGGTAACTGAGTCGGGGGATACTGGACCTGGATTCTGCCTTTTGTGTCCCTGTGGTTTCCCGATACTGGCCAACCTTCGTGTGGAGTCTCTTCCTCAAACGCTCCTCACATTCTGGTAAGCTGGAGTGCCATCTGTTTCCCGCTGGAGCCCTGACTGAGCCCTGACTGCCACAGAACCCCGGTCCCGCATGTCTATTTCACCGCTTAGGGAGCGGGACCAGCTGACCATGCAAAGTGAGAGCACTACCTGTCTGCACCGTGCGGACCTCCCCGGGGCATAAAACCCATTCAGATGGCTAATTACACATTGTTTCATTGCCCACGTCAACTTGGCGCAGGCCTGCACCAAAATCAAGCTTTCAGGAGTGCTTCCAGTTCCCCTTTTAAATTTAAATCAGAGCTCACACTCATAGTTCTTGAACCCGTGAAGAAGCGGTCATTCTCTCTAGGATCTAGGTGGAACCAGAGGTGTATCGAAATCAGCTTGTAACAGCTCACAAGAGCCGATTATAAAATTTTCAGGAATTTTGTGAGCTGGTTGTTATACACAGACGGTAATAAAAATTAAATTACATAAACTTACAATGAAATTAATTATATTAAAAACAAAGCTAATAAAAATTCAGAACATAACTTCCTAATTAATTACTACATTGCATTATTATCTATGCTCTTGAGGTTATTTACAACTATCATATCTGTTTGGTGGAAATACTATTGAATGGGATGCTGCGCGCGTCTCTTCCCACCTCCGCATTCAGTGATGTCATGTTGGCAGCTTGAAATTGGCCGTGGTGGAAATATTTACACTACAGAAACTGGCGAACGCTACAAAGCAGGGCTTTTTATTTGTTTGCGTGTTAAACATTTAACATCACACCATTAAGTGGAACCAAGGAAACCCAAGCAAAAATCAGTCTGCAATTCTGTATACCTTGGAGTATGTAGGGCCAAGCCACCCCCAACCTCCCACCAGTCCTGGTAGGTCAGCTGATGCAAGGCAGCAAGTTGAGAGGACCCTCATGGCTAGGGATGTCCACCCTGCAGGGAGTGGGGAAGGAAGGTGTGGACCATGTGGTCCAGGTCCCAATTCCACCGCCATACCCTGGTCATAAGAACTCATTCAGCTGTGACAGAAAGTCAGCTTCAAGTTTCTAGGCAAAAAAGAAGATTTATTGGTTCACTTAAATGAAAAGGCCAAGGGCAGTCAATCTTCAGGCTGACTGGAGGCACGGATATGTGGCTGGATGTAGGTTTTCAGAGGATTTCTCATTTTTCTCTTTCTTTCCATCTCTCAGTTCTGCTTTCCTCTAAATTAACTTTATTCCCAGGAAGCCTGCCCCTTTGTGATTACAAACGGCCAGGCTTATATCCTATATCTTAAAATCTTACACTAGCAGCCTGAAGGAAAGAGCTGCTCTCTCCCAGGAGTCCCTGCAAGAGCCCCAGGCTGGTTCTCACTGGCTCTGATGGCCTGGGATGGGGGGACTCCCAATCCTGAGGTGGAGGGGATGTGGGACTTTGGTCAGGTCTGAGTAAGGGGCACCAGCCCCACCCAAACCCCATGAGCAGAATAAGGAGGGGGTTTCCTCTCCCTCCTCCAAGGTCAAGTTCCCGTTCCCAGAGGCGGCAGTGTGGGGGAACGGCACCAACTCTGCGTTCCGAGGGCCTGCTAGCAGGTGGCTGTGGGCCTTGCTGAGTCTGCGTCTCATTTTTGAATTGGGCTGACTGTGCTTTCCCGCAGGGTCATTGTGCGGACAAACCCATCCGATGGCTGTAAACCCCCGGCACAAAGTGGGCTGTCTAGGAATGCCAGTTGGCATTTTCCTTTCTTCCTTACTTATCCTCCCTTGTCTCTTTCCCACAAAAGAGAAACTGCTGCTAATATAAGATTCTAAGATATCGGGTACGTACATCACATCTTTTCCCGCTCACGGTTGAACCAGCTGGCACTCAGACCCAGCAGACACCCTCGTCCTTCAACACTCCTGCTAAGAGTCTAGCTTCCCATAACATAACATCATTTCCTCTCCAGCCAATGCCCCAAATTCCATGGAGAGCCTCTCACTGCTCACAGGAGGAGGGAGAGACTGTTGCTCAGGGGCGCTGCCCCGCAGCCAGGAGCTTCCTGTCCTGTGAGTCAGGAAGGAGAGGTCCAGACAAAACATCTGGGGCCAGACGAGGACATGGCTGGGATCCGAACCCAGGGCCGGCCCACAGCAGGCTGGTCGCACTGCTGGGGCATTGCTCCTTCTGGAGAGCAAGCAGACCACTCATCCATCCCCAGGAAATTGACTGAGGCCCTGCGACAAGCCAGGAGCTGTTCTAAGTGCTGGGAGTGCAGTAGTGACATAAATAACATGTGTTAGACGGGCTTCCTCTCAAAGATGTTCAAATTCATCTCAGATGTCAACTGCTCCCCCAAGCGGTTCCTGGCTCTCATGTGCCTCACTTGCTCGCCCCAATCCCTCCGCAGACGCACCCCACTTCCTATCCAGCCCTTGGATCACTGTCATCATTCATTCCCCAGTTTCTCTCCGCCACTAAACTGCCAACTCCACCAAGGCCAGCACTCTCTTCATCATCTTAGAATCTTCTAACGTGCGCGAGGCAGTCCACAGAGGTTGTTGGTAAAGGATGAATGTTCATAACAGCATTTTCATAATAATAAAATAATTGCAAATAACCAAAAATGCTTAGGAATAGAGGACTGCCTGAATACCTTATGGTTATACTATAATAATACCAGCTAACATTAATTGAGCATGTTTTATGTGATAAGTACTGCTTTAAGAACTTAACTTGTATCATCTCATTCAATTCTCCCAAAACTCCTATGCCGTAGGCTCTTATTTTATCCTCATTTTACTGGTGTGGCTCAGAGAGGGTAAGTATTTGCCCAGTGTCACACAGCTAGTAAGTGGCAGGGCGGGAGCTTGCACCCACCATGCTGGTCTAGGACTACTTGGAGAGTTTGTATACTTTAAAAGGCAAAAGCAAAAATGACATTTGGCTACATTGACTTGTATTTATTAATGCATTTACTAAAAGAAGTTAAATGAAAGAAGTGAAAGTTAATATATACATACTGATTATAGCAGTGTGAAAACGTGTGGACGCATCAGACAAGCCCACGATTGGGGTAACGAAGTGGAGTTTCTAAACTCCCTGAGGCTTCATTTCTCTGTAAAGCTATCTACCTGTCAGTTTGATGCCCTGGGGCTGCACAAACTATTCACTGATTTGATAGATGAATCCTTGCTGAGATGTTAAGCGTGGGACCGGCTCCACATTTCACAGGGACCTTCTGGAACAAAGCCTCGGCTGAAGGCTGGCTTTGGGGGAGTGGGGTTGGTCCTGACAGATGGAGTTGGAGACTTCAGGGTGGTGAGGACAGGGGATCCTCGTGAAGAGTGTCACAAAAGTGTCAACTTTGCCACAAAAGCTACTTCTTCTTGGCCTGGGAGAAACCCCTGTTCCCAGCGAAGAAAGGACCACTGTCTGCTCTGTGCTGCCTCCCCAGCCCCCCAAGTGCCCGAGGGTGCTTTAAGGGGCAACAGAGATCGGAAAGTCCAGGTTGCTAGTGTTGTATTGAGGCGACTCTGGCAGGGGCAGGCAGGAGTCCTCAGAGAGGTGGAAGCAGGGGCCGCGGGGCATGAGTCCAGGTTGGGCAGACGCATACTGCACTGTCCAGCTCTTGAGTGATTTCCTTCCTCTGGCCTGAAGAGCTTCCCAGAAGCATGAGCGATCTGAAAATCCCCCAGGACTGGAGCCAGCCTGGGAAATACTGAAGGTCCAGTGCCAAGAGGAGGTGAAAAGGATGATGAGAGAAGAGAAGGCTCATGCCGAGGGGCAGGGAGTGGATGGTACCCATGGGGGCAGCCTGATAGAGGGGTAGGATGTGGAAATATGGCTGTCTGAAGAGCAGTTGAGGGAACTGGCCATATTTAGCCTTGAGAAGAAGGCTGGGAGTGGGAGCACAATGGCTAGCTTCAAATATTTAGGTAGACGCTCAAGAGAAACGAGGTAGAACGTGCTATGTATTACTCTAGTCTAGAGCCTTGTTACTCTAAATGTGGTTCACGGGCCAGCAGCACCGGAATCCCCTGGGCAGAATCTTGGCCCTTCCCAGACATGGTGAATCCAGTTGTGCACCTTAACTAGATCTTCAGGTGATTTCTGAGCACATCAAATTTGAGAAACACAGATCTAGAGCGATTCCACTCACACTGTGTTCCAGGGACCAGTGCCCATCTCTGAACGGTTTGTTAATGGCCTCCCAGGATAAGTACAGAAACTAAGATGGGAAGTTTTAAAGCAGCTTGACGCTGCTGTGACACCCAGGTTCATGGTCAGTGGACCCATCCATTGAATAGGACACATCTTCAGTGTTGCAGAACTGGCATTGTAAGTTTGGCCTGTGATGTGAGGTGAGTAGTAGCCACGCCCCCGCTAGGTCCATGTGGATTGGAGAAAATAACTCCTTCACCACAGACAGTTTGAGAAGCTGTGCTCCAGATCAGCGGTCCTCAAACTTTAGCGAGTCTCAGAATCACCAGGAGGGCCTGTGAAAGTGCAGACTACTGAGCCCCATCTCCAGAGTTACTGATTCACTGGTTCTGGGGTGGCGCCTGAGAATCTGCATTTCTCACAAGCCCCCGGGTGATGCTGATGCTGCAGGTCTTGGGACCACATGGTGAGAACCACCACTCTAGACTAGAAGACAGGTCCAGATGGTGGGCAAGAGTTACAGGACTCAGATTCTTGCTTAATAGAAAAAAGAATGTTCTAGTGTCATCTAGCACAGAAACAGGTGAGCTGACAGTTTACAAAATGCTTTAACACACCCTGTCTCCCTTAGAGCTCACAATGGCCCTGCGAGGTAAGTCCTTATCTTTTCTGCTTTAGAGATGAGGAAGCTGACTTGCCCGGGGTCAAATGGCCAAGCAGGTCCACATCACAGGGGTTCAGATGGACCCCGAGCGATCACCCTTCAGGCAATGCTGAAGGGATTCCGGCATTGGGTGGGAGCTCGGGTCTGATGGTTTTAAGGCCCCTCCTCCCTTGAAAAAGCTGGATCTTCTTCTTCCACGAACTCCAGCCATTTGCTTCACAGGAGCTCATGCAGATCCATCAGCCTCATTACCTGTCTTCCTGGGGGAAGCTCTCCTTGCACTGGCAGTCAGGCACTGCACTAAAGTACTCAACAGTCTTGAGCCTCAAACCCTATAGTGGATGCTGTGGTGCTCCTCCCAGGATCCCTCCGGATACCCAGGCACCTGTTACTAGCACTATTGGCAGTGTTGGTGGCTGACAGCACTCAGCTAACTCTCTCCCCAGGAATTGCTTTCCACCCAAGGAAGTCACCTCACCCAGGGCCATGCCCCCTTACCCAGGGCAGTCTGCATCCAGTGACTGGGCAGAGAGAGGATAGAAGATGATCCCTTTCCCAAAGAAGATAACACTGAAGAACCAACCCAACCCCAGAGTCACACCCCATCGCCCCACACCCATGGGAGCGACTGAGACCTCTGTCGTGACTGCATCTCAATTCACCTTCTCCCAAGACCAGTCCTGCTGCTTTCATGCCCCCAGTAGGTTGTTCAGGAGAGCTGAGGAGATCGCGTTCACAGGTCTCCAGCTTCCCAGCTGGATGGTCTTGGATACAGCAAACTTGCTTTCCCATCTGTGAAAGGAAAATCATAAAGTCGATCTCATAGGATTGTTGTGGGAATCAAAAGAGACAGTTCATGTGGCGTGATCAAACGAGACCAGCCACACATTCAGCTCAACACATGGGAGACATCATCCCCGTCATCATCATCATCATCATCATCATCACCAGCACCAGCACCTTGAGGGCTTATTGGTCCTTGGGAATGATCAAGTTTCTGTAGGTCCAGCTGAATTGAGGTCAGAGTGTGTCATTTCTCAAAGTGTGGTCCGTGGACCTCTGGGAGTCTTGAAGTTCCTTTCAGGGGGTTTGTGAGATCAAAACTATTTTCATTATAATTCCAAGATGTCATTTCTCTTGTTCACTGTGTTGGCATTGGCACTGACGGTACAAAAGCAGTGGTAAATTATTGATGCCTTAGCCCAAACCAAGGCAGTAGCAGCAAACTGTACCAGCAGCCATTGTATTCCTCTCCGCGGGGCACTCAGAAAACACAAATCCAGTTTTACGTAAGCCAGTCCTTAACAAAGCAGTGCAAATTATTAATTTTACTAAACCACAACCACAATACATTTTTTAAATATTCTGTGTGACGTAATGGAAAGAATACAAAAACACTTCTGCTGCAGACTGAAGAAGAAGGAGGAAGGAAGAGCACTTGTGCAATGGAATTGCAAGTTACACTAGCCAAGGTTGTTTTTTTTTTTTTCCCAAGGAAGATTAGCCCTGAGCCAACTACTGCCAGTCCTCCTCTTTTTTGCTGAAGAAGCCTGGCCCTGAGCTATCATCTGTGCCCATCTTCCTCTACTTTATATGTGGGACGCCTACCACAGCATGGCGTGTCAAGCGGTGCCATGTCCACACCAGGGATCCGAACCGGTGAACCCTGGGCAACTGAGAAGCGGAACGTGCGCACTTAACCTCTGTGCCACCAAGCCGGCCCCTAGCCACGTTTTTCATGGAACACTAATTTCACTTCATATATGGGGCTGGATTTTACAAATTGCGGGTATTTAGCAAACAATATCTTGAAAGTGGATCAAGGGTGCTTATCACTTAAGAAAACACAAATGACAGGCCGGCACTGGTGGCCTAGTGGTTAAGTTCAGCACACTCCACTTCATCAGCCCAGGTTTGGTTCCCGCTCACAGACCTACACCACTTGTCTGCTAGTGGCCATGCTGTGGCAGTGGCTCACATACAAAAAGAGGGAAGATTGGCAACAGATGTTAGCTCAGGGCAAATCTTCCTCAGCAAAAAAGAAAAGCAAATAAAACACAAATGACAATATTTGTGACCAACAATAAAATTGGAACTTTCAAACGAAAATTAGAATTTTTGAAAACTTGTATCTGCTACTCTGAGCTTGATAGTTTCCCACTACTTAAAGACATTTCTGATGAGATTGGTGGTGATATTAATAAACGTGATTTTTTAAAAATATTTTACAGTGAAATGTGTTAACATTTTGTGATATCTGTATAACTCCATGAACCAATATTTCCCTCATGACCAGTGCATGATGTTATAAATCATATGTGGGTAAAAGATCTAGTCAAAGTGCAAAATAGACCAATAGATTTTGATGTAGCAAGGTCTGAAGAGTTTAAGGCTATGGTTTTAGATTTCACATTGCACCTGACTTTTAGGAAACTACCAATTGTTAAGCTTTGGTGAACAATCAAAAAGATATTCACAATTATCTGAAAAGCTGTTAAAATATTCCTCCTTTTCCAACTACATATCTCTGTGAGCCTGGATTTTCTTCACATACTCTAGCAAAAAAAAAAGAAAACTTATTGCAATAGATTGAAAACAGAAGCAGACATGAGAATCAGCTGTCTTCTAATAAGCCAGAAATTAAAGAGATCTGCAAAAATGTAAAACAATGTCACTCTTCTCACTATTTTTTTTATTTTGGAAATTACAGTTATTTTTCAAAAGTATATTATTTATTTTAATTTTAATGGGTTAATTCTTCTTTTTATCTCTCTTTTTTGGAGGTAGGGGTGAGGAAGATTGGCCCTGAGCTAACATCTGTGCCCATCTTCCTCTATTTTGTATGTGGGATGCCACCACAGCATGGCTTGATGAGCGGTGTGTAGGATCCGAACCTGCGAACTCAGGGTCCTTGAAGTGAAACGTGTGAATTTAATCACTATGCCACCAGGCTGGCCCCTTAATGGGTTAATTATTGTTATTTTAAATGAATTGAATATTTTTTAATTTCTCAGTTTTACTTTCTAGTCCAGCAAATATCAATAGATGGGATCCACAGAGATAAAAGTTCTTGGGGGTCCTCAATAATTTTCTGAAGTATAAAGGGGTTCAGAGAACAACACTTTTTGAGACCCACTAACACACGAGTTTAGCTAAAGTTTAGTGAAGGGGCCTGCTGCGGCTGGAGCTTTGGAGAGAAATGTAGACACCTCCTTCCACTCGTTTCCCAGCGCAGCCCCGACCTGCCCCCAGTGAGGCGAACATCCCCAGGGTGCAGTATAGGAAAAGGGAAAAGGAAACCTCCCGCTTTCTTTCCTGGAATGTGTCCTGACGGGCCCCCTTGCGGAGTGTCACACCCTGTCCTCCCAAACAAATGGCGGTCGAGGTTTCCCGTCACAGACGGTAATGAGAATGTCCTGGCCAGCTGGGAGAGGCGAGAGATGGAGGGAGGCCACGGAGCCAGAGAGCAAGGAGAGCTTCTTGTCATCCGCACGCTGTGATGATTCTGCTGCTGGCCAGTTCTCTAGTGCACAGCTTTGGGGTGAACGGGGGTGTAGCTGCTGCACTGGGTCGCTGGGGTTCCACATACCTCAGCTTTCTGTGATCCTCCAGGCCCTCCCCACCCCGAAAACACAAGCCCCGGGGCACCTCCTCCAGCCGTCACATGTCCCAGGAGCTTCCAAAGCCAGTTTTCCGCTCAGCTGAAGGAGAGGCTGCTGCAAATGATCTGTGGCCTGCTGGCTGCTTCCTGCCTCGCAGAGCCCAGAGAGGACAAGCGATATACCTGTGCTCCGCTCATTTCTGTGAACCGTTAGTGCAGTCACACGGGTGCTCCGGGGCTCTGCAAGGAAGCAGCGTGTTTAAGACAGCTGTGAGACCCTCAAGTCAGGATCCCCATATTTCTGGGCTTTAGACATTCGTGGAAGTGAAACATTTAAAGGAGAAATAATTACAAACTTATCCAAATTCTTCCAGAGAACGAAAAAAAAGAAATTTATGCTCCACCTCCTTTTATGAAGCCAGTGTAACCTTGCATATCAACAAAAAATAATAGGTCAAATCTCAAACATGGACACGAACATACATGCAAAAAAATTCTAAAAAATATGTTAAACTGAATCCAGCAATATATAAGAAAGATAATATATTGTGGGATAAGATTGGGTTTATTCCAGGATTGCAAATTTGATTTAATATCAGAAAATCAGTTAGTGTTAACACTCTACATGAACAAATTAAAGGAAAAAAATCATATGATCATTTCAACGGGAGCAGAAAAAGATGTTTGATAAAATTCGACACCCATTCACCATTTTAAAAACGCTGCTTCTTAAACTGGGAATGAAAGGGAACTTCTGTGATCTGATAAAGAGTCTCTACAAAAAGATTTACAAAAACATCAGACTTAATGGTGAAATGTCGAAAGCTTTTCCTTCAAGATCAGGAATAAGACATAGATAACCACCATCATCATTTTTATGAATCCGAGTACTAGAAGTCCGACCAAAATAATACCACAGGAAAAAGAAATAAGAATACAGGGATTGGGAAGGAGGAAATAAAATCATCATTATTTGCTAATCGTATACATAAAATTTTCCAAGGAACCAATATATAAATATTAGAATTAAAAGGAGAGGGGCTGGCCCCGTGGTCAAGTGGTTAAGTTCGCGCGCTCCGCTGCAGGCGGCCCAGTGTTTCGTTGGTTCGAATCCTGGGCGCGGACATGGCACCGCTCATTAAACCACGCTGAGGCAGCGTCCCACATGCCACAACTAGAGGAACCCACAACGAAGAATATACAACTATGTACTGGGGGGCTTTGGGGAGAAAAAGGAAAAAAATAAAATCTTTGGAAAAAAAAAGAATTAATAGGAGAGCTGAGCAAGGTAACTGTTTTCAAAAATAAAAACTCACTAAATGCAATGAGGTGTCCTGGATGGGATCCCGGAACCAAAAAAACACTATTGGAGAAGCTGATAAAATCTGAAGTTCATGTATTAGTCTTGTATCAGTGTTGATGTCTCAGTGTTGACAGAGGCATCATTGTTGTGTAAGATGTCAACATTAGGGAAAACTAGGTGAAAGGTAGACAGGAACTCCCTGTGTTATCTTTTCAACTTCTCTGTAAACCTAAAATTAATCCAAAATTGAAATTTTATTTATAAAAATTTTAAAAACCAAAATACACAAGTAAATTGTATTTATATCTAGCAGCGCCAAATAGGTACAAAATGATTTTTTAATTATGCTATTTGTAATTGAATAAAAAAGTCAAGTACCTAGCAGCAAATAAAGTAAGAACGTACAAGACCTCTACAGAGAAAATGATAGAACTTTATCACTAAGAGCTATTAAAAGAGACCTAAAACAAAGACGCAGCATGTTCATTGATTAGGAGAATCAATAACCTAAAGCTATCAGTTCCTCCCAAAGTGATTTGCAGATTCAGTATAATCCAGGTTAAAAATTTCGACAGGCTTTTTTCTTTGTTCCTTACTCCTTCCCTCCCACCTTCCATCCCTCTCTCTCTCTTTCTTTCTTTTGGCAGAAGTCGACAAGTTAATTCTAAATCTTACAAGGCAATGCAAAAGATCAAGAATAACTAAGGCATTCTTGAAGAAGAAGAACAAGGTAGAAAGATTTGCTCTACCAAAAGGGCCCCGTGGGGCCCTGGGAAGAACGTATTTTTTAAAAAGAAGCAGTTTCCCTTTAACAGATGGTATGCTACAGAAGATCGCTAATGTTTACTGAGAGCTCATTATATACCAGGCACTGTTCTAAACGTTTTTGTGTATATACCCATTCAATCGTCACACAACATTTCAAAGAGGAGCTACTGTTATTACCCCATTTAACATCACTGGGAATACCAATGAGAACCAGGCCAGGCCAAGGCCCACAGTGGAAGCCCTGGTCCCCAAAGGGCTCCGCCACCAACACCCCAGAGAGACTCAGACGCACCCTGAGCTCCCCATCTGAGCTCCCTGCTCTATGAGAGTTATCTCCAGAGCTGGACCCGAGGGACCCATTGGGACCTCCAAGGCCTTGTTTCAGGCTCAAATTAGTCCCAGACACTCACAAAACTCTGGAAAGTCTTAGGAGGAAGGGGGCCAGAGGGGCGGAGGGGAGGGAGATGCAGAGAGAAACTTCCCAGGGAATTAGGGTTCCTACTGGTGCCAAGAACAGACTGGGAATTCCCAGAATATTTCCTTTTGTTTTTTCCTTTTTCACACTGTGCCCTTCACAAGACCCCTGGCATCTAACAAAAGCTGCCAAAATCCTGTTCTCAAATGTTATGCAAATCGTCCCCGTGCCCCTGCCTCCTCCCAGGGCCAGAGAGAAACCGAGCAGAGAAAGAGCGAGGGCTGCACCAGCTGGACAGAGTCTAGAAGGCACAATGTCGTGGTGGCAGGGCTTAGGAACTCCCACACTGTCTCCCCAAAATGAAGCACGGCCTTGTGGGGGGAGGGGGGCAGGCAGCTGATGCCCACATCACCCCTAATGTCATTCAGCTGTTACCTCTTCTGGAGGGGAGTGACAATCGGGCTTGTTTCCAGGCATGCCTCCTGGCAGTTATCAACCCAGGGTCATGTCCCCCCTGAGGGGCTTCTCACTACTGGCCAGGACAAAGGAGGAAGGAAGTGACAGCTAAGAGGTCCGGAACTTCATTTTAAGATTTGTCCTTAGACTTCACCCTGTACTGAAAAATTTTGGTTGCCCTTGAAACTAGGGAACAAGCAGAAATAGTATATTCCGAAGAGTGTGTGCGCTTCCCTTGCCAAACAACTCCCAGGGGCAATAATAATAATAACAACTATTATTTATGTTTATTGAGTTCTTACTATGTTCTTTAAGTTCCTCACTTCTCTTGTTACTGCACAAAGGGTACAATCTGCTGGCTGCAAGACAAAAGCCTGCCATCAAGAGGCAAGATGGTGGCAGAGAAAGGGCATTTATTAAGTGATAAGCTAGCAAATCTGAAGATGGGGGGACTAGTGTCCTAAAGAATCATCTTAAGGGAGGCACAGAATCTTGAAGCAGTTATACAGGCCAGTGGGCCATAGGGGAGGGGTTAGGAACGTTGACCCTCTGGTATTACAGACTGGGAGTCAGCAGAGCAGATCTTCCAGTTGTCATTGATGATGACTATCAGCATAGACTCTCTCTCCGGGGGTCACCACATTCCTAAGGACTCAAAAGAAAGAAGTTATCCACTTATCGCAGCTGGGAGGTATGCACACAAGCAGGGGTCATAAATCTACAGAGCAGGTGCGTCTCCTGGAGGGTGCAGATCCAGCTGGGTTAGTCAGAGGTCATTCAAAGTTACAGTGTGGTTTCTTTTCTACAATATGGCTTCCCTTATGTCAACCTTGTGTTGAGCTGCTGTCAGTCTTTGAACTCCACAGATACTGCTGTGCCCATTTTCTAGGTGCAGATACAGAGGTTAAAATTTGCCCAAAGTCACACTGTAGAAAGGGTAGGAGCCTGGATTTGACCCTGAGGGTGACTCTGGAGCCCACACTTTTCAGCACCTCATTACACAACCCTTCTAACAGTGAGGGATGGCTGGAAAGGGAGGAAATCCCGGCCTGGCGTCTCTGCAGCCCTTGGGTTACTCTCCAGACCTTACTTGAGTCAGACTTTATGACCCACCCGGCCTTTGAGGTCACAAGGAGTTCCCTCAGGGCAGCTGTGGCCCAGTGTTCACTGCTTCTCTGTCTTACCCAGAGGCCCTGGGGACAGGGTCTCAGGCTATAGTTGGTCTCTGTTTCTTCCTGTCCCATCCACACCCCACCTGGTGGGCTCTGGGATCCCAAAGCAGGGCCTCAAAGCCCCGCTGCTGATGTGGCAGGGTTGTGCCGGGTCACAGAAAGTCACATGCTGTGATTCAGGCACATGACGACATCCCATGCTTCATGCCCCAAGACCTGGCTTCACCATGGACGGACCTATGAGGATGGTTCCAGCCTCTCCACTCAGGCAGGTTCAAGGTACAGAATAGACACTGACAACCACTCTGCATTTGGGGTTAGGAAATGCCCCCTTACCCCTCAATCTGTCTCTTTCTCCCTCCCTCCCTCTCTCTCTCTTTCTCTCTCTCTCTCTCTCTCTCTCACACACACACACACACACACACACACAAGCTCCTTATTTCCTGCCAACCACAATGGCCTTCCTTATCCAACAGAAAAACAAAGCCTTTTTAAGCCTAACCCTGTACAATCGTCGCCAGCCTATTTCCAGGCACTTGTAAGAATCCCTTTCATTGCCACAAGCCCCCCTTTCTGCCCTGACAGTGTTGAAGGCTTTTCTGTAACCTCCTTTTTCTCTGCCTGCAGCTTGAATGCGCGCCCCTCACACCGCCATCGCTCCTTTCTGCTTTGCCCCCCCACTTTGCTCCTTCCTTTCATGGTGAAGATTGATCTTTGCCCAGCAGGTTTTGTGGGGTTTCCACTCCGACTCTTTCATCTTTAGCCTGCCTTGTCTGCAGTGTTTTAATAGTCACACCTGTGGTACGGTCCGTCCCCCTCTCGCTCCTCAGACCTGGAAAGCTCTTTTCTGATGCATCAGGTCTGCTCAATTTCTATAGATATTGGCCCATCAATTTATTTACTTCTTTGTTGACTTTCCTCTCCCTGGGACTGGACTGTCAACACCATGAGGACAGTGCCCTCCCTGTCCTGTTCCATACTACATCCCTAGTACCTGGGACAGCGCCAAGCACACAGTAGCGGTCCGTAAACATCTGCAGAACTTGTTAAATCCACCAAACATCGTTGACTATTCGTCATATCCCAACGTGAATACGATTCATTAGGGAAAATACGGGGTGGTTAAGAGAGCAGGATGTGAATGCTGACTCTGCCACACACTCGCTTCATGGCCTCAGGCAAGACACTTAGCCCTCCTGTGCCTTAATTTCCTCATCTGGAAAATGGGGTTATCAGTAGTACCTACGTCAGGATTATTGGGCAGAGTAAATGAGTCAATATAGGTAGAACACCTAGAACTGTGTCTGGCATGAAGTGAGTACTCGGTAAACGCTAGCTATGACCATCATTATTCACTCTACAAACCCAGTGTGTACTAGAGGCAAAGGACGGAAGGACAGAATTCTGGCATGTGAGGCAGCCAGACAAGCTGCTATGGGAGACGCGGGAAAGAGGGGCTGTAGGATCCCCGGGACCAGAGCAGCTATCCCTACTTAGGGGGATTGGGAGAGGCCACGCTGGGCCCTGAGGGTCAACTAGGAGATAGTCAGATGAGAGGCGGGAATGAGAATTTCAGGCACGTCACAGGTGTGGGTGGGAGATGGAGATCGGGCTGGAAGGGTAGTTTCAGACCAGACTGTTAAGACTAAGTGCATTATACTTATTGTACAACTAAGATAAAATAAAAGAAGCTGGCCACGTGGGCTATTCAGAACTCTGCCCTCAAAATATCTCTAAACTAGGCTCACCCATTCCTGATCTAGTCTCAAATTCTAACAGAATTTCCTCTTTTCAAAAGCATGGCTGGAAGGTCTCAAGGGAATAGTCACTTTCTCTGAGTCCTTTTCCAAAACTGGTACCTTTTTGACTACTTTTAAGGTATATATTGACATGTTAGAGCTTAATTCTATTATAAAGAAGACTTCAGAGGAAGAGGAGTGAAATCTACAGTCGAATCGTATGATCTGATCATAAGCCTCATAGCTTTTCATTGGCTAACCCTTCTGCTTTTCAAACTTACAAGAGTCTCTTAAGGCAAAGTTTCAATAATTCACTCATCAACAAATATTTAATGAGTAGTTACTATGTGCGAGGCACCGTTCTGGACCTCAGGAATAAAACACTGAACAAAACAGCCCAAAATCCATACCCTCATGGAGCTTGATTCTAGGGGAAGATAATTTTTAACTTGCTACTGATGTAGGTACATAGGGGGTTTTGCAACAACAATATCTCACATTCCTATAGGGATTTAACACATTAAAACTCAAGTCAACAGATATTCAAGATAGAAGAAATTAGGGAAACTGAAGAAGGAAGATGGCTACAGGAATGGCCTTTTATCAACCCATTCTCCAGGTTTCCGGCTCCCCATACTGTTGGTTCTATCCAAGATCAATCTCTATGATCCATATTTCCACTTTTTATTCCTCACCACCATCCTTCGGCCAAGCTCTGGCAGATCAGACCAGTTAGGAATGTGTTCAGTTGCAAGCATCAGAGAACTCAACACCAAAAGTTTAAATGATGTGCACATCTCTTGGAAGTGGTCTCACTGTTTGTCTGGCAGCTCAACTGTGTCGTTTTAACTCTTTTTGTCTTTCTATTCTTCCATTCTTAGCGTGTTGGGTTTTTTCCCACATGCTTACAGCATTTAGGTCGCAGGATGGCCACCCCAGCTCTAGACACCCTGCTTCTGCATTCAAGATGGGAAAACAGAGGGAAAGGTGACATCAGTGAGCATTCAACTTGTCTCTTACGTAAAGAAAAAAGATTTTCCCAGAAGCCCCAAGTAGACTTCCTCTTCTTATCATCGGCCCAAGCCAGGTCACATGGCCACGTGGCCATTTCTCAAGGGAGACCGAGAAGTCTGCGTTTGGATTTCCAGCTTCCATCATGGAGGCAGCAAGAGAAAGAAGGGGGCTGGGAATGGCTTGTGTAGGCAAACAACAGTGTCTGCCAGAAAAGCCTTCACAGAGAACCCACAAGACATCAGACTGAAGATTGCTCAAGCCATTTTAGGCTGGGAAATTTTTTAAAACTGAGAAAAAAGGCACATTTCAGGCTGAATCCAAACATTGTGAGTTAGACCAGAGCTAGGTCTGTTTGAGGAAAAACCAGAGGCTGGAAAGCCCCTGGGCTGGAGGGAAAGCCTGTGTGTGCAGATGCACAACTCGCAGCCCTGCCGCCAGCCAGAAATCCAGCACCAGGAGCCCAGATGACAGCCTGCGTTGTGGAGTAAGGCAGAAATTGAAGACATTGTGTTAATAATGTGGCTTCCTCACTTGTTAGGGATTGAAAGCTAGAAGAAGGGGCAACTGCCACCTCGTGTTGGTCACATAAGCCCATCAACTAAGGACATGATTTTGTCAGGAATAAGGATGGGACTGAGGAGCCAAGTCCACTTTCCCATCAAGAATATCTGTTTCCCTAACCAGCTGAATTGTATCCTTTACCCAAGTTATGTAAACACTCGCTACCACCATTATCATGGGTCTAAGTGTCTCATTTACGCCGACTCACGGGGCTTTGGCCTCCCACACAAGGGAAGTTGGAAAGTGACAATTCAATCAAAACAGAAGTTTGGCGTGTCACAGTAAATGGAAAAGAAAAACCCCAAAGTTTTGTGTGTGTCTCTGCATATGTGTTTGTGAGAAAACACCCACACATAATGTTAAAAAGCCACACTGGCCTGATTACATCCTAAGCCTGGCCTGTCCTTGTAACTCTGACCACATTCAAATGTTTTAATTCAACAAGTGACTTCGGATATCCACAATGCCTTTCTTTCATCTGGACAAGTTAAACCAAGTTGCTCTGTGAAGAGAATATGATTCATCAGCATGCTGTTATGTTTGGAGACATTCTCACTATTGTGAGCCCCAGTCTCTGCAACCTACAGATTTATCCGTTTATTCATCTATCCACCCATCCACTTATCTACCTATCTTTCCACTCATCTAGCCATCCATCCACCCACCCACCCATCCATCCATCCACCCACCCACCCATCCATCCACCCACCACCCACCCATCCATCCATCCATCCATCCATTCATCCATTCAACAAATATTTCTTCTTTTCCTTGGGGTTTTCCTTGCCTAGGAAAGATGCTCTTTCACCCCACTCAACCTTCCCTTTTCACAGGGAATGCTTTTCCCCCTTCTCCATTTAGTGAAATCCTGCTGATCCTTACAATCCAGGTTCCATTTTGTTTTGGAAGGTCCTTCCTGGACTCCATTGTAAGCCCACGGTGTCGTCTTCCATCTTGATTCTCACGGTACTTAGGTTTGTATCCCTCTTTTATTATGTAATAAATTACTGCCTTCAACATCTCTTCACTATTGTATTGCATTGCTCTTTTCTCTTGTGATTGAAATACTCTGCCTTATTTCTTATCTTCTCAAGTAAATTGTAAACTCTGTGAGGAGACCGGCTATGACTTTACTTCTCTGCAGCCTCCCTCTACGGCTGGCCTCTTGCATAATATTATACAAATTGTAGGTGCTCAACAAATATACTTTGAGTGGGTGCACAGCTTCCTCATCTGTGAAGTGGGGATAATCTGACGTCATAGGAATATTGTGAGGATTAACTGAGATGGTGTATATTAAAGAGCTTCTTAGGGCCAGCTCTGGTGGCCTGGTGGTTAAGTTCAGCGTGCTCCACTTTGGCAGCCTGGGTGCGGTTCCCAGGCGCAGATCTACACCACTTGTCTGTCCGTGCCATGCTCTGGCAGCGACCCACATACAAAATAGAGGAAGATGGCACAGATGTTAGCCCAGGGTGAATCTTTCTTAGAAAAAGAAAACAGAGTTTCTTAAACTGCAAAGGCGTAAAGACATTATTGATGATAACATTGCTTTATTTTTGTTTAAAATGAACAACAGTTAATAGTCGTATGTTAGGTTATCCACAATCTGAATGAACAAGGATATATTTACTAAACATTTCATTAGCAGTTACAGAGTCGTCAGGTCCTGTGCAAGGTACTGGAGCTCCAAGGTGGAAGGAACATACACTCTGTCTTTAAGGAGTCCATGTTTTAGCAAAGGAGCGGACACGGAAGCGCCTGTGATTGCATGTGAGGCTGCAGAAAGCACCACAACACAGACACGAAGTGCTCAGAGATGCGTAAGGGACTCCTTAACTGCCTGAGACACTAGGAAAAACTTCAAAGAAGAGTTGTCACTTGAACTGACCCTGAAAGGTAAATAGAAGTACCGAAGATGGAGAAAGAGAAAAAGAACATTCTAGAGAAGTAATAGCATAGAAATACAGGGTGTGTTTGGGGAAGAGGAAGCAGGATGGTCTGATTGCAACCTAAGGACCTGGGGAGAAGGGGTGGAAGACGGATTCTGAGACCCAGGGGCTGACGCGTGGACCGTGAGCCCAGCAGGGGCCTTGTGAACCGTGTTAAGCCACATGCACTTGATTCCAAAGGCAATGCAAAACCACAGAAGAGCGAAATTACTAGATTTGTATTTCAGCTAAAAGACTATCAGTGACAATACTTTCCTCTGCAAATAACAGAAACCCAATTAAAACTGGCTTAAATAACAAAGACGTTTATTATCTCGCCTAACTGGAGATAGCAGTTAGGTGCAGGTAGGCAGGTCGCAGGCATAGTATACTCAGCCCCTCAAAGACCCACGATCTTTCCATGTCTCCATTCAGCAAACACTAATTATCGCTTTACTATTGAGGTGGCTACAAAATGGCAGCTCCAAGAACACATTCAGGCACAACCAAATCCTGCAGCATTCTCCCAGCAGATACCCCAGCCCACGTCTCACTGGGTCACCGGCCCTGCCTGAAGATGGAAGCATTTGCCATGGCTGGCTTAGACCAGTCATCTGAGATGGAGCGATAGCAGAGAGTGAGTCATGATGCTCCCTGCAAAGACCCTGGCTGCTGACGTGCAGATGGGCTCCCGGGGGAGACCGGAGACAGGGAGACCAACTGAGCAGATAGTGCAAGATTCCTGACATAAAGCAACAAGACCTGGACTGGAGATGCGGCTGTGAGCGTGAAAGAGGAGGAGAAATTGAAGACATATCTTGCATGTGAAAAACAACTTGGCAACTCATCACATGTGGAGTGAGAAGCTGGGAGAATGCTCTGAGCTTCCAAGCTTGGGTGACAGAGTGGTTAATGTCCTGTAGCCTGAGATGGGTGTCTGAGTGGTCACTTGGCATGCCCGCCGAGGTCTGCCTGACAAAGACTGAAAGCATGAGAAAGAGTCAGTACAAAGCAGCGACTGAAGGACCAACTCTGAGGCCATGCCACCTGCTTCCCACCACTTACAAACTGGGAACCTCGAGTAAACTTCTCTTTCCTTATTTGCCAAATGGGTTTAATAACACCTAGCTCATAGGGTTGGTGTGTAACTAGTGAAGTAGACAATCCTGGATCCTCCTCTCCCAGCCTTCCTTGAAGCTCAGTCATGGCCAGTGACCTAGGCTCAGTCAATCAGATACACACGCTCCCAGGCTTTGAATGAGGGTGGAGAGGAGATTGAAGCTAGGAAAGAGGAGTGGGGTGGGGTTAGGGGTGACAGTAATGTGCAAGTGGCAATGGTGCCAGGCTCAGTGTCCAGAGTCCAGGCCACAGGGGTCCGCAGTGCAAGCTCTGGCCTCTGGACCTTGATGACGCTGGCAACAGTTATTTTACAGAACCAGTCCTGTGGCATGGTTTTTGTTGTTCTGACTGCAAAGTCCCATTTTGTTCCTACCTATTTGTTCCATCTGGTTATCTATTCTTACTGAGAATTCTGTGAACCACGCAATAGCCTCAAAGTTGTTTGTTTCTGCTTTAATCTGCTTCAGTAATTTCTGTGCTCATAACTAGGAATCCTAACTACACAAGCACCTAGCACAATGCCTGGCACAGGGAGAGAATTCCATACCGATTCCTTTTCCCTCTTGGCTCCTTATTCTCAGCTTCTTTCCTTCCACTCAAGTTTCATTCTAACTACGTGATCCTCTGATCAGTGGGAGGAAAACCTCTCCCATGTAAAGAAAGCGTGGGGTCTCTGCATTCCATAATCGTGTGCCCCACCATTTCCCATGACAGATCATTCCACAGCCTCTAAACCCAGGGTGGAGCGAGGGAGCAGCTGGGCAATTTTTTTAAATTGCCATCGATTTTTTAAATGAAAGGAGTTTTCAGGGCAAACATACACTAGTTCACCAAACCCCAAAACATGTCAATAGGGGACACCTGAGAATGCTTAGAAGCAGAACTCGGGGGACCAAGAAACAGAAGGACTCATTTACAGGGCAGCGGTCTCTGGATTTCATAAACTCCTGGCCCCAGTGAAGCATCCAGTTAGGTAGAGTATAAAAAAATCTAAGGGTTCATGAAAAGTTTGTTAGTCCAGGGCTAATGGAGCCCCCTCAGATGGTAGAGAGGACATGGGGAGTTTCACAAAGTACATCCTTCATATCCTTCGATGAAAACTGTCACTGGCTCCTGCTAAATACCCTAAGTATGACTCAGAGGTAGAATATGGGGCTGACCGGGTTACTGAGGGACTGCAGAACTCACTGGGGCCACAGGCCTCTCCACCCCGATGTAGGGACCCCCCCGACAGCAGCCTAAGCAGAGAGTTCTCAGTCATCGGCCATTCGGCCTCTGGGTAAAGTCCTTCAGCAATAAAGCAAAAGCTTGGCCCACTGGAATGATGTGTTGGCATTGGTTGCCTTTGTCCCTACGATTCATTCTCCCATCTTATGGAAGCAGCCCTCTCTCTCTCTCTCAAATAACCCCTCACCCATTGGGACATCTCAGGGGAACTGTCAGTGAAGATGTCCTGCCTTCCCTTTGCCAAATCAGGCTCATCTGACTCTTACTCCATGAACTCTGGATCTTGAGCGCAGTGATGCCAAAACCTTTAAGGGGGAGGGAGGGTTAATTTATTCCAATAGTAGCATCCTGTTGAGTCATTCCTTCTACCTAGAATCCTAGACATCTCTTGCTTGTTTCGTTTTTCCAAGCCTGCTTCCCCAGGCTTATCTCCAGGAGACACTCCAAATCCTCCAATAAGTTTTTTCTTGCATGTGTTAACTGGAGTCTGTTACTATTTGCAGCAAAAGAACTCTAACTGATTTAACTTATGATGGCAACAGAAGCAAGCCCTAGTTGTTAGAAAGTTCCTCCTCATAGCGAACTCCTCTTCCATGTAACTTTTACCCCTTTTCTGTTTTCGGAAGCTACTGCTTTCTAGAGCAACTGTTTCCTGTTTTCTGGAGCAACTTTGAGCCAATATTTCCCAAATGATAGACACTCAAACATTCGAGAACAATATACTTTCCCTTAGTCATCAATTTTTTGGAATAAATAGCCCTGATTTCTCAATAGTTACTTGTAGAACATAATTTCCAAAACCATCAACATCCTGGTGCCACTCCTCTGAACCATTAAAATGGGACCCCCCTCAGGGGACCATGAAGGATATAATGGGATCATCATTTTGCCCAGTCTCCTCCCTAACTACATAAATGGGCTCTTTTTCAGCAGCAACATTACATTGTTAGATGATATAGATGTATTGCCAACTAAAACTAATTTTTAAAACTCACTGTTTCATCATATAAGCAATACATAATCTTTGAAAATTAAAAAAATACAAATAAGCAAAAGATAAATTAGAAAAACTCTCACAACTCGCCACCCAGTGATAATCACTATAAATATATTTTTGTAAAATCTTTCAGACTATTTTCTATGCTTATTATGTTGTCTTTTCTATTGGTTGTATAATATTTCAGTGTATGTTATATATTTAACTAGCACCCTCTGGGTGAATTCTTTACCGTTTTGTTTTGTTTTTGCTATCATAAACAATGTTGTTGTTTTTTTTTAAAGATTTTTTTATTTTTTCCATTTTCTCCCCAAAGCCCCCCGGTACATAGTTGTGTATTCTTCGTTGTGGGTTCCTCTAGTTGTGGCACGTGGGACGCTGCCTCAGCGTGGTCCGACGAGCAGTGCCATGTCCGCGCCCAGGACCCGAACCAACGAAACACTGGGCCACCTGCAGCGGAGCGCGTGAACTTAACCACTCGGCCACGGGGCCAGCCCTATCATAAACAATGTTTTGATAAATATAAGAATACACATCCATCTTTGTATACTTCTCTGATTTCTTTTTTCCTCAGCTTTATTGAGACACAATTGACCCATAACATTGTGTAAGTTTAAGGTGTACACCGTGTTGATTTGACACATTTATATATTACCACCAAAGCATTAGCTAACATCTCCATCTTGTCACATAATAACCATTGTGTGTGTGTGTGTGTGTGTGTGTGTGTGTGTGTGTGTGGTGGGAACTTCTAAGATCTACTCTCTTAGCCACTTTCAAGTATGTAATACAGTGTTATTGGCTCTAATCATCATGCTGTGCACTAGATCCTCAGAATTTGTTAATCTTATAACTGGAATTTTGTGTCCTTAGACAAACATCTCCCCATTTCTCCCATCCCAAGCCCTTGGTAACCACTACTCTGCTCTGTTTCTGTGAGTTTGGTTTTTTTAGATTCCACATATAAGTGATATCATCCAGTATTTGTCTTTCTCTGTCTGACTTCTTTCACTTACTATATCTGATGATTTCTTAATAATTCCTAGAGGTTTAATTGCTAGGTCAAAAGTTGTGTGTTTTCTTGTGAGCTTTTAATTATATATTACCAAATTACCCTCCAGAAACCAATTTATACTGCCATCAGCAGATTATGAAAAGCTTTAAGACTCCTGGAATTTTCACATGAGAGCCTGCCAAGCCAGGTGTCTACAAGGAGTCATTGGTTTTAAGCTAAATGAAATACTGTCTTTATACTTCTTTAATTTTGTTTAATTGGCTCTAGCATCTCATTATCACCTGTTGAGATCATTACATTAGCGACTCAGTCTTGACTCTTGAGAGTCAAGTAAGAAGCTGAGGAGTCTTGAGGTTCAGTCAAGTATGAGATACACATCCATTCTGGTTTCGTATCACCTGCAAATCTGACTAATGTCCTGGCTATGTTTTCATCCAAACTACAGATAACATTGTTGAATAGAATAGAGCCAAGAGCTGGGCCCTGTGGCAATCCACCAGGTGTGCCTCGGCCTGAGAGATAATCGTCTACAAACCTACCTAACAGCTCTGGTGGCAGCTAACATTTCACCCGGTCCTTTCAAGGACTCACCCACGATCCAGCAGCTAATGAGGTGATGGCTGGAAGCGCAGGATGGAGCTCCAACATGGCAGTCAGTGTCTGTTCTGTCTGGTCAATACCCAGGGTGTGTCAGTGGTTAGGTATTACGAATACCAACCTCACATCCATGCACCCACTACCAAGATGCAACAGAGGTTAGTAGTTTCTCATAATTGTCTCAGATATCTTTTCATTTTTTGAGGAAATACAATGTGTCAAATCAGCTAAAGCCCCACTCCCATCCCCCTCCCACCCCCAAAAGAAGGCGCTTGTAATTCCTTTGCATTTTATACTTTTAGTACTCTCATATGTATCCACAAACAATGTACATTACTAGTTTTTCATTTGAAAATTTTGCGTAAGCAGCTTTACATGTACATTTCTCCCTAAGACTCTTCAATAGTATGTATTTTTTTTTAAGATTTTATTTTTGCTTTTTCTCCCCAAAGCCCCCCAGTACATAGTTGTATATTTTTAGTTGTGGGTCCTTCTAGTTGTAGCATGTGGGACGCCACCTCAGCATGGCTTGATGAGCAGTGCCATGTCCACGCCCAGGATCCGAAACGGTGAAACCCTGGGCAGCTAAAGCAGAGCACGGGAACTTAACCACTCAGCCACGGGGCCGGCCCCAATACTATACTTTTGAAGTGTGTCCATATTAATGCATATAGATCTAACTCATTCATTTTAACTGCTTTATAATCTCCCATTTAAAACAAAAATTCCCTGCTGAAGGACAATTAGACGATTTCCACAAAGAGCGTTGCAATGAATATCCTTAAGCGTGATTCCTCACGCACATATATCCGAGAGTTCCCCTCGGATGGATACACAGTGGAATTGCTGGGTCGTGGGGTATGAGCGTCTTCAAACGTATGCTGCCCAGTTGCTCTACACGGCAGTTAGTTCCAACGTATATTCCCACCAGGACTATACAAGTTCCTTTTTCCCACATCCTCCCCAACATTTGGTATTGTCTGACTTACTAACAGTTGTCAAACTTTTGGGTATGAAATGCTTCCTCAATATTTTAATTTGCATTTCCCTGGATATCAGTGACAGTGGGCATCTTTTTCATAAGTTTATTGGTTCTTTTGAGTTTCTTCTTCTGTGAGTTGCATGTCCATCACTGTGGTAGCCAACTTCCAAGGGGTCCCTGGTAACCCTCACCTCCTGGTATTTATACCCTTGGGGAGCCCCCTCCCACATTGTGCTGGGGTTGGTCTGTGAGACAAATGGAATATGGCAGAAGATTGGTATGTCGTTTCTGAGATTCGATTGTAAAAGACACCGCACTTCCATCTCGCTTGGTGTCTTTCTCTTGGATCACTCAATCTAGGAGAAGCCAGCTGCCACGCTGTGAGCAGCCCTGTGGGGAGGCTCACACGGCAAGGAACTGAGGCCTCCTGACAACGGCCAGTAAGAGACTGAGACCTCCAGGAAACAACGACATGAATGAACTGGGAAGCGAATACAGCTGACGGCAGCCTCAGGGACATCTTCCGCGCAACCTCACAAGAGACCCTAGAACCACCCAGCTAAGATACCTGAATTCCTCACCCACTGCGAGATAACAAGTGTTTGTTGTTCTAAGCTGCTAAATTTGGGGTAATTTTTATGCAGCCACAAATAACTAAAACAACATATTTTGGACATTTTTCTATTGAGTTTTTTTTCTCTTTCTAATTAATTTGTAGGAATTTTTAAGAATATCCTAGACACTAATCTCTTGTTAGTTACATAGGGTACAAATATCTTCTCCCAAACTTTCGCTTTTCTTTTTGCTTTATTTGTGGTGCTTTTTGATAACAAAGGTTTAACATGTAATATAATCAAATTTACCAGTTTTTCTCCTTTATAGTTTATGCTCTTTGCATTTGATGTAAGAAATGCTTAAATGATAAAAAAGATATTCTTCTATGTTTTTAATTAAATGTTTTAAAATTTATCTTTGTGCTTTTATTCCTTTAATCAGTCTAGAAATAGTTGTTTAATTGAATTGGCCAAAACTTCTCTGCTAACACTTTTGTTTGTAGTTTATTTTTTAAATTTTTTTTTTTTTTGAGGAAGATTAGCCCTGAGCTAACTACTGCCAGTCCTCCTCTTTTTTTGCTGAGGAAGCCTGGCCCTGAGCTAACATCCATGCCCATCTTCCTCTACTTTATATGTGGGATGCCTACCACAGCATGGCGTGCCAAGCGGTGCCATGTTCGCACCCAGGATCCGAACCAGCAAACCCCGGGCGCTGAGAAGCAGAACGTGAGAACTTAACCACTGTGCCACCGGGCTGGCACCCATTTTTAAATAATTTGTTGTGTGTTTTTCAGTTTGAAGATTTGTTCTTGGTTCTGACAAAGACCAGAGCAAAAGAATTATCAAGTAATGCTGCCGTCCCTATGGCCATCTTCCGACATAACGCCCTTCTTCCTTCTTGCTTCTTTGATTGCTCCAAACACTGGGGGAGGTTGTAGACACCCGTCATCCCTTTAGGTGGGTCAGCACCTGAACCCTTTCTCTATGTCTTGAGAAACCCTCACCCTGACAAATCTTGGTACAAAGCAGAGCTGGATCATGGCTGACACCACTTTCCCAGCCTCTCTTGCGACAAGGATGCGGACACAGCTTCTGCCAATCGGACACATTCCTCTCAGACAATGAATACAAAGAATCATTAGCGATTGCAGAGCAGTGCTTTTCAAACCTTACTGCCCTGAAGAATCACCTTGAAGTCTTGCTGAAATGCGGTTGGCTGGGTCCCATCCCCAGAAAGTCTGATTCGATAGGTCTGAGGTGAGGCACGAGGATTTGCATTTCTAACACACTCCCAGGTGATGCTGAAGCTGCTGATCTAAGGACCAGACTTTAAGGACCACTTTGAGAAGAACAACTCTCTGGTGATGACCGTGGTTCTCAGGGCCAAGATGGAGTTCCCAGGGCAGCAGAGCTGGCACGGCACCCAGTGTCAGCAGTGAAGCTGGGCTAGTCCTGTGCCGGGATTTGGAGCATTGTTTCTCACTGGAAGGTTGCTGACATTGGTCCTCCAGCCTTCCCGGCAACTCTGTGAGCTACCCTGTATCCTTTAAATAGATTGCCTTGCTGCTTAAGTCAGCCATAGTCAGTTTCTGTTGACTGCAACTAAGAATGCGGGCTGATCTGGAACCCATTGTGTTGTCCTTCAGAACTTCCTTAGAGCCCTAAACCATTCTTAGCTTTAGCCTTCCTGACATCCCTCTTTCAGGTCTGCACTGTTGTAATGCATCCCTGGGATTTATGCCTTTTAATTCATCTTTGGTATATGTCTGTTAAAAGTGATATTTTTTCTTATTTCAGGAATAATATATGTTTATTATAAATATATTTGGAAAGTACAGGGAAGCTCAAAGAAGCAAATTCACAATTATTTTTAATCCTACCACAAGAGACAACCACTGTGAATGTTTTGGTTATATTTCAGTTTTTCTCTATACACACACTTTTTATATATTTTATGACTCTCTTTTTTTTCATTCCAATGAGTAAACATTTCCCCCATCAAAAAGGATCGCACAATGTGATTTGCAATAGGGACATATCATTCCAGCATATGATGTACTATAATTTATTCAACTCACCTCTGCTATTTGACATGTAGGTTGATTCAAATTGTTCGCTATTATAAATAACGCTACCAACTTCTGATTCAAAATGGCACATGGTGAGCAATTCCTACCACAGCCTCTACAAATCCTTAAAAATTCATTCATCCAACAAATATTTCTTGAGTGTCTACCATGCACTGTTGTAGTTGCTGAGGAGAAAAAAATGAATAAAATAGACAAAAATCCCTACCTTCATTGTATCTCACATTTCAGTAGGGTGAATAGTAATAATACTACATGTCAATAATATGCACACAAATGTACATATACTAACAATATTCCAGTAATAAAATAATGAAGATGGCAGCTAACACTTCTTAAATGTTTGTCATCTGTCAGACGCTGTGTGAAGACTTTTATGTGCAATTAATCTGCAGATGACATTATCATCTCCATTTTTCAGAAAAGGTCGCTGGCGCTTTAACTTTCCCCTGCCCACCATTAACGCAGGCAGACCTGGTGCTGATCAGTTAACTCTGACCCCTCCCAAAGCCTTGGATGGGAGCAAGAGGAAGATGCCACCTCACAGGGCTGTGGAGTCCCAAGTAGGAGCCTATTTTAATCAAGGAAGTGGACCAGGATCTGTGCTTATCAAGCCTCACTTCAGCTGTAGACTGAGAAGGAAACGGACCACTGCCCCCGTGAGACACAGGCAATTTGCCTTCTACCTGTTGACAAGCATCAGATCATATTTTGTTGAAGAGTAGATGCATGATTAGAAGGCTAGAGGAAGAGGGAACCACTGATAACCATCTGCCGGACTGACAGGAAGATGTCAGGAAACTTTTCTGCATCCACCATAGGGTATGAGAAGACATGGCCTTTCTGAAATAGAGAATCATAAGGAGAAAACAGACTCAGGCAAAAGGGCAATAGACCGAGATAAATAAAAGTAGCATTCAAAGAGTGATAAAGGAAGAGCGCAGGGAGAATGAAAACAAAAGCAGATCACAATTCACGACTCTCTTCATAAATGGTAGAATTGATGTTACCAAAAAAATTAAATCAGACAATACCAAACATCGGTGAAGACGTCAAGCAACTGGAACCATTGCAGAATCCAGGGGAAACAATTTGACAACATCCAGTGCAACTACAGATGCACATAGCCCACAACCTGGCACTTGCACTCCCAGGCAGATACACTAGGGCTGTGGCTCTAAAATCCAGATGCCGAAGTCAGACCCTCTACCAATTAACTCAGACTGTCTTCGGGCTGTGAGCCAGCCATCAATAGTTTTTAAAGATCCCTGCATGATTCCAATGTGCAGTCAAGGTTGGGAATGACTGCTCTAGAGAAATCCTTGCATGTGTAAATCAGATGACATCTACTAGAATGTTCACAGCAGCACTGTTTGTAATTGCAAGTATCCAGAAATTTCTCGCTGTCCAAGAGCAGAATTGATACAATGTGATGCACTCATACAATGGAATACTACAGCACAGGAAAAATTGGCTGCAGCCACGTCCATCAACATGGATGAATCTCACAGACATAATGTTGGGAGGGAGGGGAAGCAACTCACAGAAGAGCATATGCAACTTGATTGCATTTACGTGAGGAAAAAATTGCAGTAACCAGGCAATGTATTGTATAAAGATACATGGCCGTTGTAAGACTATACAGAAATGCGAGGGAATGATAACCACCAATATCAAGATAGTGGTTATGAGGGAGAAGGAGGGAGCTTCTAAGATACTGATATTATCGATTTTTTAAACTGATAGTGGTAGCTTATATCTTATATATGTTGTGAATATTATTTGGTCTGCTCTAATTATTTAAATATATTTTAATTTAAAATTTTTAAAAGGTGAATACTCATGTGTAGAGACCAACTTGAAAAGTTCTTCGAAAATTCAGAGACAAAGAAGAGATTCAGAGAAAAACAACTGATGAAGAAAAGCATAGCTATGAAAGATACTGAATATTAATGAGGCTATTAGTTATACCTTTTCTGATTATAAAGCAAATAAAGCAGAAACATTTTTTGAAATCCCACCACTTAAAAACAAATTTATGTAATCTTAGATGAGGATAAGAACTTCTGGAACCAAAAGCCATACAGAAAAAGATTTCTAAACCTGAAATACAAATGTAATTTGTATTTATGTAAAACAGCATCAAGATTGTTGGGTAACGTGTTGGATTAAATTGGTTGTAGCTAACTCTTTGCTCATGGCTTTGAATATTTCCTTAAGTAAATTCTTGTAAGTACAATCACTGACACATAGTAGGTGTTCAAAAAATAGTTATTAAAAGCATGAACGAACAGAGAAAATTCTGTAAAAGTAACTATGTGTACAGAAGAAAATTCTGTAACACCATAATGTCAGGGCTTACTTTTGAATGGTGGACTAAAAGATGACTGCCTGCTTTTTTATTTGTCTGTATGTTTTTTTCCTGTTCTACAATTAGCATATATTACTTACATAATAAAACAAAACGTAATTTTATACTTGTGTGTATCAAGGGTAATTACAGCAAAGACACTTCCTGGATCTTTCCTGGAAAAGCTCATACAAGGCAAAAACAACTTGGCTAAATTCTAAAAGACTGAGTTAAAAGAGAGCTTGATTCCCAGCCAAATCCTCACTATCCATGAACCTCATCATGGTAGCCAGCCTCCAATGACCCCCAGGATCCCTGCCTCCTGGTATTCTCACCACATTGTGTGAAGGTTAGTCTGTGAGACCAACAGAATATGACAGAAGAGACGGTACATCACTTCTGAGATTAGGTTATAAAAGACACTTCCATCTTGGTCATTCTCTCTCTCAGATCAGTTGCTCTGGGGAAAGCCAGCTGCCATGTCTTGAGCAACCCTATGGGGAGGCCCATGTGGCAAGGAACTGAAGCTTCTCACCAACAGGCCTGTGGGGCGCCATCTTGGAATTGGCTCCTCCAGCCCCAGTCAATCCTTCAGATGACACAGCCCCAGCTGAGATCCTGACTGCAACCAAATAAGAAACTTTGAGCCAGAACCACCCAGTTAGGCCAGACCTGGATTCCAGACCCTTAGAAACTGTGTGAGATAATAATAGTTTGTTGTTTTAAGCTGCTAAGTTTTGGGTAATTTGATCTGTGGCAACAGATAACTAATATACCCTTCTAAACTAGGTTACTGGCTTTTAGCACCAAGAAGAGGTCAGGAAAAGGGCAGGAGACAAACAGGGATAAGGGACATCTTTGAGAGGGAGTAGAGCTCCTTATGAAATAATTGTTTCTTTAGCCAGTCCCCCACCTCCACGCAATATGGGGATTCTTGACCTGTCTCCTCAAATGGGGGGACTCCAAGGAAGCACCTGTGAGGAGGAAGAATGAGTCTGGAACCTGGGGCATGTACCACTTTCTTCTCTGGAGTTACTTACTGGCAGTTGGCAACTCACAGAGGGGCCTAGCATGGTGCTGGGGTGGCATACCTGGGTACAGAAAGAGTGGTGGTCTGTCCTCTGGGATTTCATAGAAGGGGACCTAGGAAAGTCCCACTGTCTTGGGCAAGTAGGCTGACCGAGGTGAGTCATTCCAGTTGACCAAGGACGGGGTCTCCTGATGGGGGTTGAAGTGGGGAAGGGTCTAAAAGCTTGACCACCTGCCTTTGAGGGTCCACCCAACCCAGGACCTTGGACAAGACACGCTGTCTGGGCCATCACTTATACCAAGCATGGCATCACAGCTGAATCTTCCCTGGAACCCCACAAAGGTGGATCCAGCCAAGTGCACAGCTACTACTGGACACCGAGGGCCCAGTCAAATGGAGAAGCGTGGCCTGGCAGAGAAAGGAGAGGTCCTCCTTCTTCACTTCCCATGAGGGGACTCTTGGAGCAGGCAGGAGGGGCTTCGAGGAGGAAGAGAAGGGGCGCCAACAGACGAAGCTGTCTTCTGCTTCCCAAGCCCGGGGCAGGGGCTCCAAACCAGATGGTGATAGAGAATAACAGTATCTGAATGCAATGGAATGCTTCCTCGAAATGAAACTATTTTAAACTAGAAGTGGCTGGACGTAGTTGATATTTATAAGATTGGACTAAACATCAGGTTTTCCACTGCTGAACAGGAATAGGATTTTTTTGGAGAAAAGGAAGTAACTTATTAAAAAAAAGCAAACTTCTTGTTGGCACATGGCTAAGTGGGGCCTGTTCAACTAAAGCTGTTAACTACTATATATATTCCTCTTCCTCTGGAATGTTAGGCTGGGCAAGGCCCCGACGTGGGCACGCTGCACTCTTTCAAGACCTTCCACAATTATACATGCAGACGTCTTTAATTGTCTAGGATCTCCTGCCCCTTGTAAATACTATTCCTTCTTAGACTCTAGACCAGATGCCCAATGGAAATTTCCATGATGATGGAAATGTTCTGTGCTGTCCAATACAATAGCCACTAGCCACACATGGCTACTGAGCTCTTGAAAGGTGGCCAGTGCAACTGAGGGACTGACTTTTACATTTTATTTAATTTTAATTAATTTAAATGTAAATAGTCCCATGTAGTTAGTGCCGTCACATTGGACAATGCGGTTTGAAATGGAGTTGTCCATATTTCTTTCTACTCAACTTTTGGAAATCTAGTTTTCTAAATTTGGGACACATCTTTGTTTGTTATTGCAAACTCCAAAATGACAGAGTCACTTTGGTTCCAGGTTTCTGACGCTTCCACACTACCCATCAATTCTTCCTGACGTGTCCTCAGAACCAAGTTGAGAATAACATTTACAATAATCTTTACACTGGGAAGATTTGAGCACCAACTAGATGTCTGATAATATTAAAGAATTACTAAAGTTGCATACTGAAACATTTACAGGTAAAATGATATGACATCTGCAATTTGCTTTAGATAATGGAGTGGGGAGTGGATGGAGAAAACGATATTGGTTGATAATCGTTGAAGCTGTGTTGGGGCTTCAAGGGCATCCCTTAGATTAGTCTCTATACATATGTGTAAATTTTTTTTTTTTTAATTTAAGAGTTTTGGGCGCGGCCCCATGGCTGAGTCGTTAAGTTCACACATTCTACTTCAGCTGCCCAGGGTTTCGCCAATTCAAATCCTGGGCATGGACATGGCACTGCTCGTCAAGCCATGCTGAGGCGGCATCTCACATGCCACAACTAGAAGGACCCACAACTAAAAATACACAACTATGTACTGGGAGGCTTTGAGAGAAAAAGGAAAAAAATAAAATCTTTAAAAAAAAAATGTAAGAGTTTTTAACAAAGTGAGTAAGTGCTCATATTATAATATTAAGTGGAAGGGAAAAAGCTGAAATGTTAAATACACAATGAAATGAGGAATTTATATAAGTGGAAGGGAATACATAATGTAATGTAGTGGTTAGGAGCCCAGATGGCTAAGTTCAAATCCTGGCGATAACATCAACTTGGCTGCGTGATCTTCAAGAATTTTTTTAGCTTTGCTAAACTTCAGTCTCCTCACCTACAAAACAAGGATCATACTACAATGTATCTCTTAAAATTGCTGTGGGGATTAAACGAGCCTATCTGTGAAATACTCAGCCAGCATCTGGCACAGCATGCAAGCCCCATCACTCATATCTGGGGAATAGATTTATAAGTGGGTGCTGTTGCACCCCCACATTATCCAGTTTTCCACAGAAGGGACGTCTTCCTTTTATAGTCAAGGAGGAAAATGATTTTTAAAAATCAATCAACAAAAGAACAGTTTCTTCCATTACTAATTCTGTGTTCTGAGAAACTGTTAGCAAAGTAAGGTAATAATTTATCAGATATTCTAAACTTTAGCAAAAGGAGAATCCCAGCTTATGTCTGGATAAGCGGAATTCCCCGGGAAAACCCTGTTTTGTGGCCTTCCTGATAGGTATTAGGAAAGTATCCTCTGGAAGCTTCCTCCGGCCCCGGGGGTGGAGTAGGGTCTGTTTCTCTGGTTCTCCTTGTTATTCCTGACCCAAAAGCTCTCCAGTTGATGGGCAGGCTTTCTCTGCAGATGCTTCTACACAATTTTCCGTTTCCATTAGGTTTGCATCTTTTGAACAACATACTTCCTCTCATTGTCACTTTCTAGTTATGAATCCTCTCCATGTGACAGTGATGCTTATGAAATTATATTTTTCTTCCTTCAATAACATGAAAATCTTGCCTTATTCGTTCCCTATACCCTTTGCGTTGGGAGATAGACATGTAAGGCCATCAATAAAGTTCTGGTCCAGTTGTCTTTATTTTTGCTCAAGAATAACAGCAGTCTCTAATATCCTCTTTCTGTCTATGTCACAAAGGCTGTTTTCCATTTTCTCCTCAACTATTGGTGATGGTAAGTCAACTGAAACTACGCTAAACCAGAGAGAGAGAGAGGGGAGAGGGAAGGACGAAGATATCGGCTCACATGACTGAACAGTCCAAGGGGTAGGGTTAGCTTCAGACATGGCTAAACCCAGGTGCTCCAAACTTTTCAGGAATTTCTCTCTCTCCATCATTAGGCTCAGCTTTCTGCTGTGCTGACTTCATTCTCAGTCTCATTAAGGCAAAGCGGCGCTCAGCAGCTCCAAGCTTATAATCTAGCCCTTCTCATAGAGAAAGAGAGCATACCTCATGCCCAATCATTCGAGCAAAGTGCTAGAGACAACTCTCATTGGTCCAGATCAGGTCATGTGCCCACCTCTGAACCAGTCACTGAGATTCTGATAGACTTTTTCTGGGTTATATGCTCACCCTTGGAGACAAAGGATGGCGACAATTCTCTGTGGCCACATAGATTATGAGCAGAAGATGAATGGTTTCCCTTCAAAGATAGAGAGGCTGTTAAAAGAAGATGGCAATGGATGCTGAGGAGACAAAAACAACAGCTGTCCACTATGCATCCCCTAACAATCTTTGTAAGTGCCCTTTGATGCCATTGGAAAATCTCCTGCCAAACACATTCTTCCCTGTCTTTGTGGTGCTCTCCATCCTTTGCCAGTAGCCTCAATTCTAGTTTCTTGGGCTCTTGCCCAGGAAATGAAATCCTCTTCAACACCATCAACATCACCAGCTGTTCACTCCCAATATCCTCTCCTTTCTCTTCCAAAGTCACAGCTATCAGCTAGATGAAAAGATGGGACACAACCTGTGTCCCCAAATACTTCAAAGTCCTTCTTAGAACTTTAAAACTTCCAGAGTCGTATTTCAGATTTCTTTTGACTGCACCATGTATCTGTATGTGAATCAGAAGAATGGCTGGAGATTCGTGCAAATATTCCATCACATCTTGGATGTGTGCTCCAGAAACACAGTGCCCCCCCCCCACCCCCAACATGCCACACCTGGTCTCAGGACAGACTCATCTCACTTTGGGCATGCACAAGAGTTTTTTTCTACTGACTGTGGTGGCTGCTTCAATATGCATACACTACAGTACCTGGGACAGGACTGAGGACACAGGAGACGTTCCATGAAAAACGTCCTGTTTCCACTCTTACTCTTTCCAAAAGTCCTTAAAAAAATAAAAACAAATAAACAAAAAACTAAGCTGAAGATGGGATCAGGAAGGGAATACCAAGGACTTTATCTGTAACTTTGTTTTTTTGAGGAAGATTAGCCCTGAGCTAACATCTGCTGCCAATCCTCCTCATTTTGCTGAGGAAGACTGGCCCTGAGCTAACATTCATGCCCATCTTCCTCTACTCTTTCTGTGGGACACCTACCACAGCATGGTGTGCCAAGTGGTACCATGTCTGCACCCGGGATCCGAACCAGCAAACCCTGGGCCACCGATGCGGAACGTGTGAACTTAATCACTGTGCCACCGGGCCAGCCCCTGTAAACTATTTTTCAAGCTACGTGGTGGGTACATGAGTGCTCTTTGTATTATTGGCTAGTCTTCTGAAATAGTTTATAAATTAAAAAATTTCCAGGTTCCAACTCAAGCTGACAAACCAAAAAGCTAATCTGCTCATGTCACTCCCCAGCTTGGTCCGCTACAGCCCACAGGATGACACCCAAGTTCCTTGCCTGGCATGCAAGATCCAAGATGTGGCCAGGCTTCCTTCTTCTCACCTGTTACGGACTGAATGTTTGTGTGTCATCCCCCCTGCCCATTCATATGTTGAAGTCCTGACTCCCAATAAGACGGGCCTTTGGGAGGTGATTAGGGTTAGGTGAGCTCATGAGGGCGGAGCCCCTGTGATGAGATTAGTGCCCTTATGACAAGAGGAAGACAGCCTAGAGCTTCCAGTCATGGCCGTGTGAGGATACACCAAGAAGTCAGCCGTCTGCAAGCTAGGAAGAGGGCTCTCACCAGGAACTGAGTCTGCAAGCACCTTGCTCTTAGACTTCCCAGCCTCCAGAACTGTGAGAAATGTATCTATTGTGTCAGCCACCCAGTCTAAGGTATTTTATTGTAGCAGTGGACGAGTGGACCAAGACACCGCCCTCCCTCCCACAGCCATCGCTCCAGGCATCTTGAGCCATTCCCAGTTCCCTGAACGTGCCATGTTCTCTCTCACCTGGGTGCTTTGGAGTGTCTTCTCTCCCTCTTTTCACAGGGCTAACTCCTACTTACTCAGTGTATTTGGTAGAGCAGGCTGACAAGGAGATTCCAGAACGCAGCAGTGGAAAGGATATCAGTTTCTTTTTCGCTTATGTAGCAATTCTGAGATGAGCAGTCCAGGTAAGTGGGAAGCTCTCTCCTCGTGGTCGTTCAGAAACCCAGGTTCCTTCCACTCATTGCTCTGCCAGCCTCTAGGCCCTCATGGTCCTCTGCCTGATTGAAGCTGGGTCACCACCACGAAAGGATTCCATGTGCAAGGAGGAGGAAGAGAAGTTGGAGACGGCATGCAGGGATATTTTAAAGTCCAGACCCAGAAGCGAGCCACGACATTTCCACTCATCTGATTGGTGATAACTTAGTCACATGATCATAATTTATCACTGAGGATGCTGGGAAATGCAGTCCCTAGTCAAGCAGCCATGCACCTGCCTAGAGTACTCTTAGAATGGAAGCGTGGAAGAATGAATTTCAACAAACAATTGAAGCCCAGGTCTTTATCCTTCTGAATAGCTGTCTCTACCCACTGACCTCTGTGTCTAGGTCAGATGCCCCTCCTGCGAGCGCTCATGAGTCACTACATAGCAGTTATCTTAGTGGTGGTTTATCTCTCAATTCCACCCATCTCTCTGCCCTCAACTAGACTATGAACACATTGGGTGTGGCTCGGTATGCTCAATGTGGCACATGCTAGACATGGAAGACATTTTGAGTAAAAGTGTGGAGGACCAGCTACCTCATTTGCAGAGTACAAAATAAAAACATGGGGCCCCTTATTCAAAAATGATTAACAATTTTAAGAAGTTGACAGAAGAGCATTAAACTAAACATGGGGTCCTTCTGAACGCAGGTCCCTATGTGCAGGTTGCATGCCCATGAAGCCAGCCCTGAAAGTATGACTGAATAAATGAATTGAGTTTAATAGCCTGAATCATCCTTTATAAGAAAAGCCATATCTGTTGTGTACTCCTAGGCACCGAGTGGAGATGAATCAAATCGTGCTTGGGAATATTTGGGAAATAAATCTTTGCTCTCCCTACAGGCTAAACTTAATAGAGGTCATCTGGTCGGTGAAGGCATTTCTCATTTCCCATTGCCTTGTCATTTAGAGGGTGGGGACACTGCAGCTCATAGGCTGCTAGTGCCCCAACAATCCAGATGCATAGCGTCTCGCCTTCCTCCCAACTCCTACGGGGCCTCCTTTCAGCAAGTCACCGCAGCAGCGGCAGTCATCCTGGTAGTTTTCCTACCACCGCAGAGACTCCTGGGTTGGGAGACCTTAGAAGTCTTTGCCAAGCCGTTCTCCAGCATCTGCTCAAACACCTCCAGCGACAGGAAACTTCCTACCTCCCCGGGCAGCTCCTTCTGTTTTTGACAGCTCTGCGGATGGAGTTCTTCCTCAAGTTGAGCCCAAATCTCCTTCCTCGTGACTTCCGCCCTCTGGCTCAGAGCCTCACAGAGGAATTGTAATACCGCCCCCGTGCCCATCAGAGGGCTCTGCCGTTCACCTGAAAGCGGAGCTTGCCAACGAGCGGCACAAAGATGGGATGTGGGCCACAGGTGTATTGTGTTTGGCCCAGGCAAGCTTAAATACTCTTTTTGATTGGTTGCCAACACTGAAAAATCTGGAGGGTTCATATAAAGTATAGAATTCAAGCCTCTAAAACTTGGAAGCTCTGGCAGTACTGGGCTTATGAAACCACAATCCTACTTGCTACTAAGAATGGTAAAGAATAGATATTGGGTGGGCAACTACCACTCTCCACCACAGACCACGGCTTTGGCTACTTGATATCCTTGCACACACATTTAACTTACTGTCAGAACCCCTAAACTGACAAGTGTGTTAATATGCCCAGCCTCCCTACCACAGGAGTAGCAAATGTATTATAAACCCAAGTTTTTAAATTGGCTTCAGGGAAAGTTATCTAAAGAGGGATGACTCCCTTTTTACCTTTTTTTCCCCTGTTCAGAATGCAGAGGTGTTGGCTGGTGTTCCAGCAGCTACCTTGTGACCAGGAGGCAAACTTGTGGCTAGAGGCCACATGTAGGAATGTTGAAACAGCTAGCAGGATCCTGGTTCAATAGTGATTATAGAACTGCCATATCAGCTGTACCTACCTCTGAACATTTTTACCTAAAATAAATCAGTGAAAAAACATAGGGGCCGGCCCAGTGGCGCAGCGGTTAAGTGTACACGTTCCACTTCGGCGGCCCAGGATTCGCCAGTTCAGATCTCGGGTACAGACATGGCACCACTCGGCAAAAGCCATGCTGTGATAGGCGTCCCACATATAAAACAGAGGAAGATGGGCACGGATGTTAGCTCAGGGCCAGTCTTCCTCAGCAAAAAGAGGAGGATTGGCAGCAGTTAGCTCAGGGCTAATCTTCCTCAAAAAAAAAAAAAAGCCATATGAGAGAGAATTAATTGGGACCCCCTACCTCACATCATACCCCAAAATTAACTCAAAATAGATCATACACCTAAATATAAGACCTAAAACAATAAAATTCTAACAAGAAAACATAAGCATACATCTTCATGAAGTTAGCTTAGGCAATGATTTCTTAGACATCACACAAAAAGCGTAAACAATAGAAGAAAAAATAAATTGGACTCCATCAAAATTAAAAACTTTTGTGTTTCAAATAACATCCTCAAGAAAGTGAAAAGACAAAACACAGAATAGAGGGAAATCTTTGCAAATCGTATATCTGATAAAGGACTTACACCCAGAATATATAAAGAAGTATTACAACTCAATTAAAAATAGTTTTAAAAAAACAATTTAAAAATGTGCAAAGGATTTGCATAGACATTTCCCTAAAGAAAATATACAAATGGCCAATAAGCACGTGAAAAGATGCTCAACATCATTAGCCATCAGGGAAATGCAAATCAAAACCACAATAAGATACCACTTGACACACACTAGGATGGCTAGAATCAAAAATAACAAGTGTTGGCAAGGATGTGGAGGAATTGGAAGCCTTGTGCGTTGCTGGTGGGAACGTAAAAGGGCGCAGCTGCTGTGGGAAACAGTCTGGCAGTTCCTCAAAAAGTTAAACATAGAATTACCATATGATCCGGCAATTCCACTCCTAGGTATAGATTCAAAGGGATTGAAAGCACAGACTCAAAGAGATACTTTATACCAATGTTCACAGCATCATCATTCACAATAGGCAAGAGGTGAAAACAACCCATGTCTCCATCGATAGATGAATGGATAAACAAAAAGTGTTATATACATGACAGGGAATATTATTCAGTCATGAAAAGGAATGAAACTCTGACATACCACAACATGGATGAACCTCGACAACAGCGGGCCAAGGGAAATAAATCAGACACAGAAGGAGAAATCTGTATGATTCCACCTATACTAGGTAGCTGAAATCGGCAAATTCATAGAGACAGAAAGTAGGGGGCTGGTGGGGAAGGGGAATGTGAAGTTATTTAACAGATATAGAGTTTCTGTTTGGGATGATGGAAAATTCTGGAAACGGTGGTGATTGTTACGCAACACCGTGAATGTATGTAATGCCACTGAATTGTACATTTAAAATGGTTAAAGTGGAACATGCTGTTTTATATACCTTTTACCGCAATAAAAAAAATTAAAAAGAAATGAAAAGACAGATAAGGACAAGTCTTGGTGAGAACATAGAGAAATTGGAAGCCTCGTACGTCACTGCTGGCAATGCAAAATGGTGCAGCCACTTGGGAAAACAGACTGGCAGTTCCTCCAAAAGTTAAACATAGAGTTACCATATGACCCAGCAATTCCAGCCCTAGGTATCTATCCAAGGGAAATGAAAACATAAGTCCACACAAAAACCTGCACATGAGTGTTCGTAGCAGCGTTTGTCATAACAGCCTAAAAGTGGAAGCAACCCAAATGCTCATCAACAAATGAATGGTTAAACTAAATGTGATATATACATACAATGGAATATTATTCGACAGTGAAAAAAAGGGCTATTGATACATGCTACAACATGAATTAACCCAGAAAACATTATGTTAAGTGAAAGAAGCCAGTGATAGTGTATGATTCCGTTTATATGAATAGTCCAGAACAGGCAAAGCTATAGAGACAGAACGGAGATTCCTGGTTGCCAGAGGCTGGGCAGAGGAGGAAGGGGCGTGACCGCTAATGAGTACGGTGTTTCTTTTGGGGTTGACAAAAATGTTCTAAATTTAGATTGTGGTGATGGTTGCTCAACTCTAAATATACAAAAAAATCACTGGATTGTATACTTTAAATGGGCGAATTTTAAGGTATGTAAATTATATCTCAATAAATTTGCTTTTAAAAATAGATTAGTGAAAAGAACTCTCATTTATCTGCTCCAGCTTCAACAATTATTAACTTGAGGCCAATTTCTTTTCATCTATACCCCCATGTGCTCTTCCCTCTCCCATATTATTATTTGTGTGTGTGTGTGTGTGTGTGTGTGTGTGTGTGTGTGGAAGATTCATCCATTGCCAATCCTCCTCTTCTTTTTTCTTTTGTTTTTTGCTTGAGGAAGATTGTCCCTGAGCTAACATCTGTGTCAATCTTCCTCTACTTTGTATGTGAGATGCTGTCACAGCACGGCTGATGAGTGGATTATGTCCTCACCTGGGATCCGAACTTACGAACCAAGGCCACCAAAGCAGAGCACACGGAACTTTAACCACTCAGCCGCAGGGCCAGCCCCTCACATATTATTTTGAATCAAATCCCAGACATCTCCTAATACAGAATTAAAAACCAGAAAAGTTCTACAATGTGGTTAGCTGTCTGTGTTGTTCCTGGCTGGGTGATGCCCAAGCTTGGGTCTCCAGCCTTCTTGGACATGTTACAAATGGCAGAAGACCCTAGTACACCGCTTTTTGCTTAAACTTTTCTGCAACTAAGAACCTCAACTGTTGTATCCACAACTGGACCTTCAGTGCATACTCATCCTCAGAAGGCATTTTGTGAAAAAACAACGTTAGGGAATCTTGTATCCTTAATGAAAACCTGCTAGGAAGCCCAGAAGCCTTCTGGAGACCATGTGTAAATTTAAGTCCATTTGTAGGTGATGATGGATTGGAGGAGGGGGCGTTCCTTCCCAGGAAACCCCAATGATAAACAACCGATCCTATTAATAAAGTTGCACGTGTTCTCTACTATCTTGGATTCTGACTGATCCCCTAAGAAGAAATTTGCCTCCTTCCCCAAAAGGTCATGGGTGAAAACATCGTTCTCCTGCCCTTGGGAGCTGGCTGACTAGTGATCTCCTCTTGTAACACCTTCTACAACTTGGATTCTCCCACAGCTCCTCCCTGTCCCATGAGTAAGCGAGGTAGGCTCTGGTTAACATCACCACCCAACCAGGTTTTTAATGTAGAATAGGATCAATGGCTTTGCCAAGCCTTGGGTAAAGACCTGCATTCAATTCCTGCATTCAATTTCTGGTTCTGATTCTTGTTAACTGCATGACTTCTAGCAACATACTCGACCTTTCTGGATCTCTGTTGCTTCATCTGTGAAATGGGAATAACAACCCCTATCATTTATGTGGGTTGAAAGGATGGCATGAAGCTAGCTTTGTAAGGCACCCAGCTCAATGCCTATCATGAAATAGCCATTCAACTTCTGTGGTTCCCACAGTGCCTGCTACCTTTTATTAGCAAATGTGAAACTGAGTTAGAGCTTGAGCTGGCATCTCCTCAAACGAGAAGATGAGGCTCTTTTTGCTGTTGCTGTTTTGATTTTAAGGAATGGACACATTTTCCTTCCTAAATGCATTACTTCTATGTAATAATAATGATAATAAACGTTTATTAAGTGCTTGCTCTGCAGCGGACACTGTGCTAAGGGCTTTTAGTATTTCGTTTCATCTTCTCAGCCTCACTATGAGTTAAGCATTATCTCAGGGAAGAGAAAACTCAGGTTTGAGGTCAGTTGACTCACCCAAGTTTCCACAACTAGCAAATGGCTGGGTTGGGATGTTAAGCCCACCTGCCTGGTTCCAGAACCTTCCCTGTGCTGCTTCCCCATCTGCTCTGAGCTCTGCCACTAGGCTGCCCAATTCCCATCTTTCCTAAAGAGGATCACAGCTCCCACCTTCAGGCCCTGGGCCCACCAGGGTCTGGGGTCGATCTGTGAGGGAGGTTGTGTAAGAGGCTTCCTGGCTGGGAGAGCCTTTCCTGAGTTTTAGAATTTTCCTACTGTTCTGACCCATCTCCACTACTGGGGCTGCTTGGCCAAGGAGCCTCCCAGTGTCCGGGGCATCCTTCCTGACTTGACCCAACACCTAGCTTGGAATTCCGACTCCTGCAGGTGCCTGATTCCCCGCCACCGTCCTGGTCCCAGCCCATGGCTTTGCCTTAATCACAGGTCCCCAGCTGCTTGCCTGATTGTTGACCATCCACCCTACCTAGACCACCCATGACCTGACTTTTGTGACCTGTGTGTTCCCTGATTTCAGCTTGATCACTGCAATAGTCAGCTTTTGAAATGGCTCCCAAAGATCCTACCTCCTGGTACCCACCCAGTGACTCCTAAGGAATGGAACACTGCAACAGTGATGGGACCTCACTCCTGAGATTAGGTCACAAGAGACCGTGGCTTCTGTCTTGCTCACACTCTCTCCCTCTTGCCCTCTCCCATGCTCTCCTCCTTATCCTCCCCCCAGCTTCCTCTGTCTTTTTCTCTCCCTCTCCCTCACTCCCCCTTCTTTCTTCCCTTTCTCCTTCTCTCCCCTTCCCTCTCTCCCTCTCTCACAATGATGAAACAAGCTCCCAAGTTACAAGCAGCCCTATGGAAAGGCCCATACAGCAAAGAACTGAGGGGGCCTCCAGACAGCAGCTATTGAGGAACTGAAGTCCTTAGTCCAACAGCTCACAAAGAACTGAATCCTGCCAATGGCCCATGGATGAGCCTGGAGGCGGATTCTTCCCCAGCTGAGCCTGGGATGACTTCCGCCCTGGCCAACATCTTGGTTGAAGCCTGTTGGACATCCTGAGCCAGAGGACCCATCTGAGCCTCACTGGGATTCCTGACCCACAGAAACTGAAAGGCAATGTGTGTCTTAAGTCACTAAGTTTCAGAGAAACTGTTATGGAGTAACAGATAACTGATAACCCACTGACCGACAGTCTTCCTTCCGTGTACCCTCCACCTGTGCCTTAACCTTCCAGCACCAGACTGAAGGGCTGTGCCAAACACTCCCCAGGAAGGATTGCACGGCTTTACACAAAGACACACTGGAGCAGAGCCAAGGGTGATTATATTGCCAATCTGTGGAAAACGGGCTTATTCTTTTAGGAAGAACATTTTCAACCAGAGGCAATTTTGCCAACATGGAAGCAAAAATTGGTTCTTGGGAGGTAAAAGAATCTTATTCTTTTCATGCACAAAGCACAGATACGTGTACAATACATAAACAGATATACCATACATCTGTGGTATTGAAATTTCCCGGAGTGAGTGGAGGGAGGTGATAACAACAAAGAGGGTGAGAAATCGTTTTAGGATGACGACCTGGCCACCCCATGCAGGTTGGAGTGCCGTGGGGAAGAGTGAGGCAGCAGAAGCATTACAAGGCAGTACAAGACATTAGAAAGGAGCTAATAAGGCTTCCAGAAGCCCAGTGAGGGGCCTGCCCCTCCCGAGGGATGTCTTGGTTCCCTGCACGTCCCCCGTTGTAGAACTTCGAGCACTGCTTTTAATCTCCCTTTTACTTGTGGGTAAATCTGTCGAGGGCACGTGTGCAGAGCGAGCCCCAGCCTGGCGCACAACCGGAGGTCAGCGACAGACTTTTGTGGGCAGCTGGTGGTGTGCCTGGGGCTGTCATGCCTCAGGCCCAGAAGACGCCGTCGGCACGGGCACCCGGTCAGCTCTGTGCTGCCCTGGGATGCTGGGGCTGCTTTTCTCTCCAGACCAGTTTGGGAAAGAGTGCCCCCTCCTCGCTGTTCAGCTCCCCGGCCTGGGCTCATGCACAGTCAGATCCCCTGCCGCACGCAAGCCTGCAGGCGCTCCTGCCAGGCTCAAATTCTCTCCATGGGGCCCCGCGGTCCGTGTTGAGGGCCTTCCTCCCGGTGGTCTCCCTGTCCAGTTCACAAGACTCGTCTGGGAACAGCTAACCCCCAGTCTCCCCACCGCTTGCCGCCCCCTCTCTGGAGATGATCTTTCAGGCCCATGTGAAGTGATGGGGGCAAATTAGTCTTCAGATTAGATGGGGCCGCTGACCTCACAGGCCAGCTGATCTGACCATGCAGCCCCGCTCCCCAACGACCACTACAGTTTGAACATGTGCATTCTGGACAATTTAAAAGATCTTATTACTTGGTGGTCATGCCTCAAGAGACAGATAGATAACCAAACAACCTCGTGACAAGTCAAAGGTACTCGAACTTGGGGTGCGAGTCAGGACAAGGAAGCCCTTGGAGATGAGCTGAGCATCCGCCTGTGTCCTAGTGTGAAGACTCAGTCTGCTCTGATTCAGATCAAATATCTCAGCCGCAGTTCCCACTGGTCGTATACCCTCGGGCAAGTTTGTTTATTAACTTCTCTATGCCTCAGTTTCCACATCTATCAAACAAGGATAGTAGTAGCACCTCCTCATAGCGTTGTTGAGAGGATGGAATGAGACGATGCGTGGAAAACACTTAGAATGATGCCTGGTACACAGAAAGTGCTCAATAAATGTCACCTCCACTAACTAATGGGTCCCATCACTGTACGCACCCACACATGTTACGGTGGCGGGTCCAGGGTGTTTCTGACCCCAAGGTCATTCTTCTCACCCTTCTTTCTGGCTGTTAGAAGTAGCTTCCTCTGTTAGCTTTTGGAAACGCCTGGGATTGATCTCCCCAGACTAGCCCCCAACCACAGACGGCCGTGGCCGGTTCTGGCAGGTGCACGCAAAGGGAAATCTGTGGGAGGTGTTTGAGAAATGTTTCTTCCTTGATAACAGAGATGTGAGAAAAGAGTCCTCTTCCTCTCTTCCTTCGTGCTTTGGGTGCTCTGGTGTGAGGGCGTGATGCTTGGAGCTGGATTAGCCGTACGGCCACCATGAGGGAAGAGCCACATGGCTGCAGAGTATTGGACTCGATATAGACATGCTTCGCTTAAGGACACAGATAAGTTCTGAGAAATGCATCTTTAGGTGATTTCATCATTATGCGAACATCATAGAGCGTACTTACACAAAGCTAGACGGAACAGCCTGCTACACACCTAGGCTCCATGGGGCTAATCTTACCAGACCGTCATCACACCTGCAATATATCATTGACCAAAATGTCATTATGCAGCGTATGACTATACCTTGATATTACTGATCACTGAAATCATTGATGGGACCCTGGAACCACCTACCTCCTGCCTTCTCACTAACTAGGAAACGTCAATACCTTTCCTTTTCAAGCTACTCTAAGCCTCGCTTTCTGTTGCTTACAACTGAAAGTACGTTAAGTGTCTTAAAAATAGCTTAAGTTGGGGCCGACCCGGTGGCCGAGTGGTTAAGTTCGCATGCTGAGCTTCGGCGGCCCAGGGTTTCGCTGATTCAGATCCTGGGCGCGGACATGGCACCACTCATCAGGCCATGCTGAGGTGGCATCCCACATGCCACAACTAGAAGGACCCACAACTAGAAATACACAACTATGTACCCGGGGGTTTTGGGAGAAAAAGGAAAAATAACATCTTAAAAAAAAAATAGGTTAAGTAATATCATAAACTAAGGAATCCTTCAACATGACATAACCCTTTGACAGAAGTATTGTTCCCATTTCACAGGTGAAGAAGCTGAAAGCAATGTGCTTTTGAAGATATCCTACCTAATGTAATCCTCATAAAAACTCTGTGAGGCAGATTTATCTCTATTTACGGATTTCTCCACAAGTTTGGAAGGTTAAATAATGCCAATTCACACAATTAATAAAGGGAAGAGGGACCGGCCTGGTGGCGCAGTGGTTAAGTGCACATGTTCCACTTCTGCGGCCGGGGGTTCGCTGGTTGGGATCCCAGGTGCGGACATGGCACCGCTTGGCAAGCCATGCTCTGACAGGCGTCCCACGTATAAAGTAGAGGAAGATGGGCACGGATGTTAGCTCAGGGCCAGCCTTCCTCAGCAAAAAGAGGAGAATTGGCAGCAGTTTGTTCCGGGCTAATCTTCCTCAAAACATAAAATTAAATTAAATTAAAAATAAAGGGAAGAGCCAGAACTAACACAGGTCTCTCAAATCTAAATACAACATTCTTGGGGCTGGCCCCGTGGCCAAGTAGTTAAGTTTGCACACTTTGCTTCAGTGGCCCAGGGTTTCACCGGTTCGGATCCTGGGCGCAGACATGGCACCGTTCATCAGGCCATGCTGGGGTGGCGTCCCACATGCCACAACTAGAAGGACCCACAACTAAAAACACACAACTATGTACCGAGGGGCTTTGGGGAGAAAAAGGAAAAATAAAATCTTTAAATAAATAAATACAACATTCTTCCCAAAGTTCTTTGGTGCTATTGTTTAACCCCAAAATCCTCCCAGACATTTTACTCCGTGACAATGTTGGGTAAATAAAAATTTGGTAACCCTAATTCAGGTCGTGTCAACTGAACATAATTATGTTCATTGCTTAGAAAGTGCTTTTGCTAACTAAATATTAGCCATAATAAAAGAGAATGGTGGTGACAGCTGGATGGAACTCACAGTTCCAAGACGCATGTGCCAATGTATATTTCTGTCTTTAAGCTCTCAGAGAATTTACATTCCTGATCTGCGCTGCAATCGGTAATTGCCCAGCGTCTGTTCTTTTTAAATCTTTATTATTTTTTATCCTCTCCCAGATGTTGAGTGGAGCTGCAGTGATTTCGGGATTTCAGTGAGAGGTCCAGCTGCCGGGTTTGGGAAGTGTCCATGTTTTGTTTCTTTTCAGCCCTTCAAGTTGAATTTATGATGAGGTTTTGATGAATAGTACCCTTCTCCCAGCCCTGCCCTCTTTGCATGTGTCTGAGTCTGCTATATCTTTGCTCTCATTATGCAGATGTGTCTCTTGTTAGAAAATTTATGTGATCACTGTTGCCAATAACCAGGAGCCGGGACCAGGGATGTGTGCTCTAAACATCCTTGACTCTACTCTCTGCAGTACATCCAAAGGGAAACTGGGGAGACCTGGCCGCTTGCTAATCTAGGGCTCTAGCAGGCTGAGAGTTTGAGAAAGTGTGAGCCCTGCAGTGAATTGCAGACAGACAATGGGAATCAAGGATTTGGGATAGGAGCAGATGGGACAGGGAAGATGGGGTATGCGGGTGGGTGTATGTACCATATTTACATAGATAGGATCTTACCGTTTGGGCCTTTGTCACCCAAAGACTGCTGGCGCTATCTAAAAACCTTGGTTAACTTCACTCACTTCTTGGCATTCCAACTCAATTTGAAGTTCCTCGAAGTCAAGAGCTGTTCCAGCGATCTCTGGCTGTGTAACAAATCCCTCCAACATTCAGTGACTTAAAATAAAAATAATCATTGTATTCTCTCTTATAGTTTCTGTGGGTGAGGAATTCAGGAGGGTCTCATGCAACTGCAGTCAGACAGTGGCTGGTGTAGCGGGGCCTGACTGGGCACCTTTCATCAGGTCGTCTCAGGACCTCTCCACACAGGCACTTTGGCCTTTCCCACAGCACGGCGGCCTCAGGACAGCTGCACTGCCCACATCTGAAAACTTCACAAGCGACTTTTCCAGAGTGAGGTGGCAGCTGTATTGTTTGTCATGACCTTTTTCGTCCTCTATTGGTCAAAATAGGCACAAAAACCCATCTAATTTCAAGAGAAGGGGACATAGAGCCACCTTCTGATGGAAGGAGTGTCAGGGTTACATTGTAACCAGATGGGATAGGAGAGATCTTGGTGGCCATAATGGAACATGTGTCTTCACAATGCCTGGTCCTTTACTTCCATTAGTTGATCATTTATTTTTTACCTCTCCCACAAGGCCTGTCACTGAGTTGATGTTGCCCTGAGTGCTCAGTGGATGCTGGCTGCTTGAGCAATTCAATGCAACAAATGATCTATCCAGTACCTACTATCCAGTCACTTCACAAATTGCTTATTGAGCACACACTAGCTCCAGGCTCTGCTGGGCACAGGACAGCACAGTGGACGGGACTGCCTGCCCCCATGGGTCCTACCATCTGCTGAGAGAGGCCAGCAGTTGCTGAATAATCAAAGAAATACATTGGGATAAATTATATGAAGGGGAAAAACCATGGAGTGAGCAGTTGAGTATTTAGCGTGGCAGAGAGCGGTGTGCATTTCAGGGGGAGCACGGCCAGTGAAGGCATCCCTGAGGCATCTGCCTGAGGAGAGACAAAGAGCCGTGTGCCAGGTGGAGGCGCTGAAGGAAAGCTGGATAGGCATGGGCGGAGGTGGAGGCAGTGCGCAGGGCTGGCGGGGTGGGGCTTAGTGAGACGGCTCCCGAGAACCTTAGTGACTTCCTCATGAGAGACTGTGGGAGTGAATCAGTCAGGGTTCACCCTGGACCATGGGGGCCACTCAAGGTATGTAGGGGACCAGGAGGTTTATTAGAGGAACTAGAAGCATAGGGAGGGGAGGTCCGGAAGTTCAATTCAGAAAATGACCAAGCGTGGGGATCACAGGGGATGGTCTCACCAATGTTCTCAGCAGCTGGCAGCACCCAAGTGGGCGAGCCCTGGAAGGTGACGTGGGGATGAGGGACGTTGCTGTGGGATGAGTCCTGGAAGGTGACTCGGGGATGAGGAACGTCGTGGTGGGCCGAGTCCAGTGCCACAAGATAGCGATGGCTCCTGCTACTCTTCTTTCTTCCAAATCTCGCATCAGCGCCTCCCGCTGCACATCGAACCCAGAAGCATACTGTCAAGGGACTCAGGGAGATGGGGGGCCATGCAGAACCCCCTTGCTTGGTGCTCTCACATGTCAGACTATAGGCAGGGCCGGCACTTGGGTGAGGTGAGGGGAGCTCCTAGGAGGCAGAATTTCAGGAGGCACCCTCAAGCCACCCCTACACTTGCACGACCCTAAGAGTAATGTCTCCCACAAGTCTGCACCCCTGTCCCAGTCTCATGTAAGGTGGATTTGGAGCCGCCTCCTGACTGGGAGAGGCACTCCCCCTGCAGTCAAGGCCTCTGGGTCAAGGAAGCTCTCTGGAGAGAGAGAGATGTCCAAGCTGAGAAAGGGCTAGCCTGGTGAAAGGAAGGCGTCTTCTAAGGAGAGAGAACAGTGTGTAGAGAATCCCAGAGACCTGGGAGAGCCTGGCGCGTCAGCAGGACCGAACGGTGGTTCACTGTGCATTAGTCAGATCGTGGGCTGGCATCTGCTCTCTCTTCTAAATGTTGAGATACAGGGCTGGTATTCTTCTGGGTCCTGGTGAGCGACGCCCTGGAATTGTAGAAACATGGGCTACCTACGAAGAATTGAGGGGAGGGCAACCCCTCTATGGAGAAGCTGGAGGGGCCCGTCAGTTCCAGTGGATAATGAATTTGCTGGGCTACAGCTGAAGGGGCTGCAACCAGGGACCTTCTGCCTGGGTGGGAGCAGAAATCTGGAGAAACGGGGAAGGAGAGATGCTTGGGTTCATTCTTGGGAGAGTTTACTCCTCTGTGGAGCCAAGCACTTCCAATCTCCTCGACTGTCACCACCCGAGTCCAAGGCACTCTCACCTCCACCTGCATTATAACAACAGCCTCCTAACAGGACCTCCTGCTTCTGTCCCCAAACCCTGCAGTCTACACGGTTCTAGCAGCCAGAACGACCCAGTCAAATGTAAATATAAGACAAGTCGCTGGACTCCTCAAAACGCTCCAGTGGCTTCCAGTTTGCTCAGAGCACCGATGTCCTTCAAGTGGCCTAAAACCCCTGCGTGGTCTGACCTCCCCATCTCCATCTGCATCATAATTGACTGTCTCTCCCCACCCCCACTAGACCAGAAGCTCCCGAGACAGGAAATTTTGCTTGTTTTCTAAACTGCTCTGACCAATTGTTGTCATGCAGGAGCCCAAGCTCAGTGTTGCCAGAGCTGCTGATTTTTCAAGAGAAATCACGCATTGGATTTTTGTGTCAAATCTGATGTTTAAGCGAGTAGCACATAATAAAATTTTTTTTTTTAAAGATTGGCGCCTGAGCTAACATCTGTTGCCAATCTTTCTTTCTTTCTTTTTTCTTCTTCTTCTTCCCAAAGCCCCCCAGTACATAGTTGTAGATTCTAGTTGTAGGTCCTTCTAGTTGTGGCATGTGGGACGCCACCTCCGCATGGCCTGATGCAGTCCCATGTCCTTGCCTAGGATCTGAACCAGCGAAACCCTGGGCTGCAGAAGCCGTGCGCGTGACCTTAACCACTCGGCCGCGGGGCCGGCCCCTAAAATTTTTTCTAACATTGTGCTGGCCAAATAAATTAGAGCCTCAGATCTCTAATTTATGGTCTCCAGGCTTGTGTAAGGAGCATTGGCTAGGTTTGGAAAGCAGGCTCTGAGAGGACAAGGCTGGTGGAGTCGGGTGGAGGTGGGGCGGCAGCAGCCCCAGGACGCCCCCTGTCGACATGCTTGGCGATGGCCACTAGGGGGAGCTCAGGGCTTCCTCCCCTCTGATCCCACCTGGTCACTCTCCACCCCCAGGGAGGAAAGGCATTGATGGAGCCAAACCCAGAAACCCTGGGCGGGAGGTGCCAAGGGGAGGCCCATCTGGTGTGACAAGCAAAGTGGTCCAAGGCTCTCGGGTCCATGTGGCCAACTCTCTTCAGACTTCTCAGGACTTTTCTTGGGCCCTCCCTTTATCGGAATTTTCCTGGCTCCTCTGGTTGGATTCCTGCCTCTCGAGCCCAGATGCGCCGGGGCAGTGTCCACCTGCAAAGCCAAGCAGGAGCAGGACGAGGCCGGGGATGGGAGGAAGGGATGAGAAGGCCCAGCTGGGCTTATGACCAGGAGCTTGGGTGCACACACTGGGAGGACTGCATATCTGCTCCATGAACCGACATCAGCTTGTCAAACATAGCTGGACTTGGGGGACCGGCCCTGTAGCCAAGTAGTTAAGTTGGCACACTCCCCTTCGGCGGCCCGGGGTTTCGCTGGTTCAGATCCTGGGCGTGGACATGGCACCACTCGTCAGGCCATGCTGAGGCAGGGTCCCACATGCCACAACTAGAAGGACCCACAACTAAAATATACAACTATGTACTGTGGGGATTTGGGGACAAAAAGCAGAAAAAAAAAAGATTAGCAACAGTTGTTAGCTCAGGTGACAATCTAATAAAAAAATAAAAATAGCTGGACTTGGGAACTTGACCCAGTGTCCTTCTGTCTCGTAATGACCAAAAACCTCACGAGAGAGGTGGCACCTCCATTTCTGTAGATGAGGACCAGAGACCCTGAGAAGTGACAAACCCAAGGCCACACAGCTGTGAGTGGTGGGATTTGACTCAAAGCCAGGGCAGTCTAATGCCAGAGCCCACGTTTTGTCCACCCCACGGCTCTGCCCACAGGAATGTGGTGGGGTTGAGGGCAGGCCGCCCCAAGATGCGCCACTCTGGTATGAGGAATATTTCGCACTGAAGACAGTAAAGGCTCAGACTCAGCAAGAACATTCAACATTTCCCCCCAACTGCCTAAAAGAAATTTAAAATAAAGGCCTGTCTCCAGGACAGGTCATCACCATAGATAACTCTGGGTTCCGGTAGACTGGGAGGATCCTTGGTAAGATCACTCTTATCAAAGTTCTATTTACCAAACATTTGCTTTTCCATTTCCATGTGGGTTGCCTTCCTCCCCTTTGAAGCCCCAAATCACTACCCCAAACGTCCTCCTTGTCTGTAGCTGACTATACTTAAACAGGCAGCCTCGGCCAGTTGGTGGAGTTGCTCAGTTTGCCCGAGCCTCTCCCATGTATACATGTTATAAAGCTTTGCTTAATTTTCTCCTGCTATTCTGTCTCGTGTGAATTTGATTTGTTCTCCGGCCAGAAGGACCCAGAGCCGGTAGAGGAAATGTCTTCCTCCCCTACAGTGTATAAGTGAATCCTAAAAGAAGAAGACTCATGCGACCGGAGGGACCCTTAGAGTCACCGAGTGCATCACCCCACTGGACTTGAGAGCCTTCCTTTTCTCTTTTTTAAATATTCTAAGACTGCAAATAAATTTATTTTATTTAATTATTGCTTGTTGTAAACATGATGGTCAGTTTAGGGAAAATTTATCAAAAATTTGAGGCAAATTCTGTATACTTCACACGTAATTTATAGAAAGACTAATCGCCATTTATCACAAGTAAATGTATATCATGTTCACTTAAGCTTCTTTCTTTCTTGATTTTGTTTTTTGAGACCTTTCTTTATTGCTTCTAAACAATTGGTCACTAGTGAAATTTCCTGTGAATAAAACAGCGAGCTCCTCCCCTCGTGTCTGACCAGCTCTGATGGGAACTTTGTCTCTGTGTGACCTGTGACCCCAGCCTCTGTATGACTTCATCCCCTTTCCTTGAGGAGGTCTGTTCTGTGTTGGACTAAAGACCCCGTCACAGGAGTGAAGCCTTCCTGTCTTCTCTAACAAGGCATCTTTTATTTAAAAGGACCCTATTTAGGGAGAAGTCCTTACACTGTAATTTTAATCAGGATGAGTATGAAGCAGGAGCAGAGCACGAAAACGGTGGGGGTCCATCATCGTGGATCCAAGCCATCATCTCCCACTCACCCTGGTGAGCTCCACGGAGAGCAGCAGCAAAGAAAGGTGGTCAGGCCGCACCTTCGGGGGCGTTTGAACAAGCTTCCCCGCCAAGGGTCAAAGGGCTTTGCTCTGACAAAGAGCGAAACACGCCCCTGGCTTCCTCTTCTCGCCAGCTGCAGGCTGTCGTGCCTCTCCCCCAGAGCTTCTGGCTGCTTTGGTCTGCTCTTGTCTGCTTGGCCAAAGGAGACATCACTTGCTGGTGCCACTGGTGTCAGAGCAGTTACAGGCCAATGCAGATGCGCAGAGAGTGGGCGGCAGGCCTGGGGTGGGGAGCAGGCTCAGTGTGATCAAAGGCGGCGGAGAGGTAGTCGCTCTCTCCCACTCGCCTCATCTGCACACTTAACTCAACTTGCGAATTACAGGAGTTCAGTGGATAAACCCTCCTCACAGAAAGGCTCCCAAGAGAAAGTGCTCACTGTGAATGTACGAATCAGATGGAGCCAGAAAGCCTTACAGCCCCTCTCCCTGGAATGCAATCGTCCCGTTTCCAATTTACCAATTATGCAATAAGAGAATGTCTTGTTAATTTTGTAAGAAAAGCACATTAGCCTACTTATAGATCTCATGTTTCCTCGTGAAATCACGAATATTATCAGTTCTCTTTAATAAGTGGAACCCACAAGAAAATCAAGAATAATTACTTTGTTTATTAACATTCAGTGATTAACATTTCAAAAGCAATTTAAATAAATACAGTGCAAATCTGAGCTGGGGCCCCAAGGTGGTGATCTATGTGGAGTAAAACAATGCCCACTTGAACCCGGGCATTTAAAATTCTGGTTTTCTAAGGAGCCTGTCTATCCAACTTATGCACCTGTGACCAAACCATATCCCAGAGTCTCAGGTTATGGAGAATGAATGGGGCCAGGGCCACTCCCATAAGTATTTCTTCTCCAAAGGCAACAGGAGCCTGGAAACAATTGTCCTTCCCTCACACATTCCACTCCTCCAGTGTCTCCAGAGAGAGTGTGGTGGGAGTAGAAGGCAAATCCTTTCCACAACAGCAGAGGGTCCCTCCAGTTTATGAATTCTGCAAGGCCGAGTTTTATTTCTTAACCTGCTCTGTGCTTGCCAAGCTTCCTGCGCCACTGTGATAGGCTGAATGACAGCCCTCCACAAAAGATATCAACACCAGAATGCACGTGCTGGTGAATATGTTACCTTGTTTGGCAAAAAAAAAAAAAAAGACTCTGCAGGTGTGATTAAATTAAGGATCTTAAAATGGGGAGATTATCCCGGATTATTGCGATGGGCCCTAAAGGCCATCACATGCCATCCCTCCCTGATAAAAGGGAGGCAGAGGGAGATTTTACTACACACAGAGGAGGAAGAAGTAATGTGACCAGAGATACAGCGATTGCAGTGATGTGGCCACAAGCCAAAGATTATTGACAGCCACTGGAGAAACCAGAAGAGGTGAGGAACAGATTCTTCTCTACAGCCTTGGAGGGAAGTGCAGCCCTGCTAGCACTGATTTCAGCCCAGTGACACTGACTGCAGACTTCTGGCCTCCACAGCGTAAGACAATAAATGTGTGTTGCTGTAAACCCTCGAGCTTGTATCAATTTGTTACTGCAGCCACAGGAAGGGAACAGAGTCCCCTTCATGACTTCTGCCAAGTCTGCATACCAATAGCGTAACTGTATCCTAACGTCCTAACGTTTCTCTTCAAATGCATTCTGAGCTAACATAGCTGTCGACTTTCGCTTTGCGCTAGCAATAATAATCATGAAATCACAAGTTTGATACTCATAAAAATATTCAACAACATCATTTTAAATGCTCATCCCTGTGCCCCCTACAATTATCTGATGAACCGCCAGACCACCGGTGGCAGTGACCCTCACTTTGTGAACACGGACCCAGCTCCGCACAGCTTGGGAAGAATCCATGCACAGCTGGGCTTTCAAAATGACTGTGTGAAGTTCAAATTTCTTTTGAAAATGATCAGAAAAAAGAAAGAATCAGCTTCTTTTAAAATAGAAGCCATTTCTCCTGCAAATTTTCGCAGAGCCAGATTTTAAAATGCAGAATTTAGCAGAATCTTAAATCATCTTGGTAGCATTCCGAACATATAGATAAAGACCCTGAAGGGGAAGGAGGGAGCCATAGAGTGTGCGAGCAGGGAGATTGATCTGCTGGTGGAATCTGGCTGACAGGAGTCTTGTTTTCCCAGTCTGAACCAGAATTGCAGGTCTCCTGTTTTTCTCTCTCTTCTCTGTGCCAGGACAGAGGGACACATAGGGAAAGCCGGAATTGCTTTGCAAAGGATGGTGCAAGGATTTTTAATGGTCGGGTGGGAGAGTTGATAAGCCCTCCAGATGGCGAAGAAAATGCCGATTATTAACAAGTTTCCCATGATCCAAGCAGAGGAACCCGCAGAGCAGCAGACACTCAGACAGTTCAGTTCACCTGGGAAGTTGGAACTGCCAAACGGGCACAGCCAGGGAGGTCTCCAGCTGCAAAAAGAGAGCCAGGCTAGTCCTCCTAAGCCTGGGAGTAGATATTGACAAGCCGTGGGTACTGACAGTTACATTCTAAAAGGAGCCGGGATTTGCACTTACATTTTCCCATTTCTTTAGCATTGTTTCATCACGAGGCAGTGTGCATGTAGGAAGCCCTGCCAACATATTTGATGGAAAAACTGATACATGAATTGGTTCTCTTTTAGTTTATACATTGCTTCTACTGCTGAGAAAAATAATTTGAAAACAGAATTCTACTTTTTAATTCTAGAAGATCTATGTCTCGGATCACAAGCGTATGATCTGAGGCTCCACGAGCCAAGCCTGGGGGAGACTGAGGCCTCTGACCTCACCTAAGTCAGCGGTCACCTGTGCTCCCCTTTACCTCTGTACCTCGGCTCTGATCTGGTCCATCTTCCAGCTGCCAGCATCACCCCCAGGCTCCTGGAGGAACACTCTCCCTCCAGGGTCAGTTGAATGCTGACTCCAGGAGGCAGTGGATTGCTGTGATTTTTATCCTCCCAGCATCATTCTTCTTTTTTCTGGCATCAGTATCCTGGACCTCCCTTTGGGAAAACATCTTTGAAGTTGCTGAGGGGAGCTGAGTCAGCCCCCTTAGTTTCTAGGGATAGCCATATATCCATATATCACAGATTAAGCCAATCTGCGTATCCTATCTTCTGGATGTTCAAGGGAGGGCTTGAAGAGAGGCAGCCTTAGAACTTTTATTTCAAATACTGGAAGAAAGAATCTCCATACCTAGGCTGAACCTGAGTGTCCATAAGACTGGAGCTGCTGGGTGCCATGGTAATGAGAGACCTTTATGAGAATAAAGCAGACACAGAGTTATGTCCAATCAGAAAAAAGCAGAGATAAGATATAGAGAGAGGTCATGACAGTTTGAGACACTGGATCCAGCCATGCCTGAAGCTTCATACCCCTGCACCTTAATTTATATGAATCAATACATTATTCTTTTTTGTTGTTGTTGGATTTTCTGTTACCTACATTTAAAAGTATCCTGAAAAGTTGAGGCTGAGGCACATGCTGCACCTTTGTAGGAACAGTGCGTCTGGGTATTCTATCCTTCTAGAGAGGTATATTACAAAAAGGTGCACCTGCCTGCTTTAGCTGGAGCATGGCCAGACTGTCAGAGTTCAGCCTGGAGTGCAGTCACCACTTGCCCCATCTGCTGGGTTTCCTTGTACAGGGACTAACCTGCACAACCATACTTGGCAGTCCCATGATTCAGAAAGGATTTTCTCCTTGCAGCCAGCCTCCCAGATGGCCTCCAATGATCTTCACCTCTTGGTACTCATGCTCTTGTGTAGTCTCTCCCAGCCCCGTGTAGTGCTGACTGTGTAACCAATAAGATATTGCAGAAATAAGGTGAGTAACTTCAGAAGCAGGGTCATAAAAGATACTGCTGCTCCGTCTTACTGGCTCCTTGATCACTCCCTCTGGGGGAAGCCAGCTGCCATGTCAAGAGGACACTCAAGCAGCCTCGTGGAGAGCTCCACATGTTGACGAACAGATGCCTCCTGACAACAGCTACCACTAGCTCGCCAGCCACACGAGTGAGCCATCTTGGAAGCAAGTCCTCCTGCCCCAGTCAAGCCTTCGGATGATGCAGCCCCTGCTGACATCCTGACTTCAACCTCATGAGAGATCCCAGGCCAGAAGCACCCAGCTCAGCTCTTCCCAAATTCCTGACCTGCTCAGACTACGTGAGACGATGAATGTTTATTGCTGTTTTAAGCCACTACATTTCGCAATAATTTGTTCCACTAACTAGTGCACCCTTCTTCTTCCGTCTTCTCTTCCTTGGATCCATTTCTTCCTCTTGGCTAAATTCCCTCATTTCTTTGTCAGGCTCCCCACGCCCTGCTTTACACAGCCCTTCAATCCTACCCTCTTTCTTCAACTGCAGTTTTCTCTCTAAGAATCACCCTTTGGCGCTGCCCCATGCTTCCTCTCCTATCTATGTCCCTGGCCCTGCCCTCCTCCTCCATCTGAAGAAATGGCTTTCTCCTTCATTCCTCCCCAACCATTTTCCTCTTGACAAATGTCCTGACAACAATCACACTTGACAGTCCTTGCTATAAGAAAGTAGATTTCATTACGTATCTCAACAGACTGGGAAAATTTTGTTTTTGTTTTGAGGCTGTTGTTCTGTCCTTTGCCCCATCTTCCCAAAGCCCAGAGGGGGAAATCTCCCACATGCTCTTCTGTGGGGAAGTCCGGGCAGCCTGAAAAGGCCTGTGAATTCTGATTTTTCACAGGGCTTTTGCAGTGGCAGAAGGGGGCTGGGGAGCAGTAAGCCACGATCGCCATGGCAACACGCTCCCTGGTGGGTCCTGGGCTGCACTCCCAGGCAGGGAAGCAGCTCCCAAGTGTGTGTCCCTTACAGAGTGGGCATCAGAAGGCGAGGCTGCCCAGGAAACAGAAGGGGCTGAGGAGTTAGGCTTAGCAGGTGTCCCACCTCGAGAGGCAGACAGCCAGGTGGGCAAACCAGTGAGTCCGCAGTAAGAATGGGGTAAGCTGGACCCAGGGCCTAACCACAGCCACCCACGTGGGCAGATCTTTGCCCTCCCTCTACAACTTTTACTCCCTGATGAGGTGGTCAGTTCTGGGCCGCAGGTGACTCCCGCCTCTGGAAATGAAGCTCAGTAAACTCCATCATTCCCAAACTTGGCTGCACGCTGGCATCACCTGGAGATCTTTAAAAAATGCTGATGCCTGGCTCCCATCCCCTGGACATTCAGATTTCCTGGGTATGGAGGACGACCTGGCCGTCAGGGGGTTTAACTCTCCAGCAGATTTCAACGTGGACAAAGGGTGTGAAGCACTGTACTGTGCCAAGGGTCTCAGCCAACTCTGTGCACGAGAACCTCCTGGGGAACTTAAAGCACACTCCCCAGATCTCACCCAGAATCTCCCTAGTTGGTCCCAAGTATCTGAATTTGTCACAAGCTCCCAATGATTCTGGTGAGCCACCGGCGTTTCATATCACTAATCCAGCATAACATAAGGCAAAGATTCACAGAGTGCGTGGTCAGTAAGGAATGTGGGAGGAGCCAGGTAGATGGGAGACTTCCATGGGCCTCGCTTTACCTCTAGGGGTAGGTCTGGATGGGGGATGTTGCACTGAAACCATGAAGTTAAAATTGTTATTTGCATAGACCAAAAATGATCTGGCATTATTATTTTTGTGTAGTTTAATCTAACACTAATTTACTAGGAGACATTTGGCTCTGGGCTAGATATTTTTTCTTTTCTTTCTTTTTTTTTTTAAAGATTGTATTTTTCCTTTTTCTTCCCAAAGCCCCCCGTACATAGTTGTATATTTTTGGTTGTGGGTCCTTCTAGTTGTGGCATGTGGGATGCCGCCTCATTGTGGCCTGATGAGTGGTGCTAAGTCTGGGCCCAGGATCCGAACCTGCAAACCTTGGGCCACAGAAGCGGAGAGCACAAACTTAACCACTGGGCCACAGGGCCGGCCCCTATTCTCTTGAGTCTTTTTTAGTGATTCTTCCTGATCCCTAGCCCCCTATTGTCAAAGTGTCAGTTGGCACTTACTCCTGCTGTGCAGATATCTTGTTTTGGGGTCTTGTTGACCTCTGGGAAAGCAGAGCCTTGTTGTACCAGTATCACCAGCTTCGAATACCCAGAGAGGACCCCGGTCCCATGCCCTTTCATCTCCTGGAGGTCACTCACGATGCTGGCTGGCACAGGGAGCCTTAAAGCGCAGCTGCTGCAAGGTTCTGCTTCGACCCGTTCCCCAGGCTGCCCCACAGGCCCACAGGAGTAGTTCCTGCGTCTCAGTCTCTGGCCCCGAGGTGATCATGGGGAGGCCTTGGGAAAGATTCTTCGGGGGAGATCCTGCTGGGGACCTCAGGAGGAATGGAAACCTGCATGCATACATTTCCTCACCAAGATTTTTCTGGAAGACTCTGGAAGGAATTTTTATTAGCCTAGAGAGTAAATAAGCATTACTTCCACCTCCTTAGGATACCAGGCCTGGAAGTTTCCACAGACCACGCTCTGGCTTCTCAAACCCCCGCAGTGAGTTATCTTACAGTCTGAACCCAGCCGGTGCACGCTGGATGGAGCTGGACCCCTAACCAAGAACAGGGCCCAGACGGCCTCGGGCGAGCCTTCCTGTCTCCCGCGAGGCAGGCGCCCCCCCCCCCCCCCCGCCCCTCCTCCCCCCCGTGTCCCCATTCTGCAGACGAGGAAATGGAGGTGCAGGGACGTGAAGCCACGCGTCCCAGCGTGTAATTAGTAAGCGAAAAAGTTGGGACTTAGATGAGCCTAATAATTTGAGTCTTCGTTAATAAACGGAGGGCTAATTATAGTCGTGAAAGAGACTGTTCCTTTTCTGTTGTGATTAATTCCGAATTTATTTTTAGTCTTCAAAAGAATGGAGACTCATGGGGTTTTGTTCAGAGAAAGAAATGCTATCCCTCACAGGCTTCCTTGGCCAGCCCCTCCTCCCAGGGGAAGCCAACTAGCAGCCAGGTCACCCTTGTGCGCCTTTCTCAAAGCTCAAGAGTCCCCAGGGAGGTGTGTCACCCTAAACTACTGGGAATGAAAACTCGAGAGCTATTTTCACACCTAGATAAGAGGAGCACCACTTACAAATGAAAACCCCAGCTCCAGCCACACGGTTGGGGGAAGAAACGAGGATCTGGCTTGTCTTTGGAGCAAGAAAAGTGGGGCCGCCCCTCTCATAAACATCTTAAACTTCTTCTATTCTAAGCTTACTTAGGGTGGATTTTTCTATGCTGTAGATATGTTAATAGCGGCCATCAAGTTGGAGGTGGGTCTTGGCCCTGGAGACTTCCTGTCTCTTTAGGATGGCTTTGCACATCTCTGCTGGGCTCCTTGGAGGATATTCTGTTATTATTTACTCCCAAAGGGCAATCTCATTTCCATACTTCCCTGCGGCAGCCGGGGACAGTGGGAATGGGGCGGAAACTCCTTTCACCACCCACTCGCCAAGACCAGTGAATACATGGACTTCTACTTCTAAATGTTATTTTTGGTCCCACGACTTACTTTCTTTGAGACTCTTTTTCCTTCTCTCCTCCCTGTTTTCTTTTCTTCCCTTCACGCTTCTTTTGCAAATGAAACCTCTAGCTTTCCCTGTGGAAGCAGGGTGGGGCTGGGGTCCCTCTGGCTTCGGAGACTGTGTGGGGGAGAGGGGCTCGGCTGGGAGAAAGATGGGCTTGCTTTTCTCTTCCCTCCTCCCTCTCTGCTCTCTCTTCCCTTTCCCCTCTCTCTTCTGCCCCGTTTCCCGTTTTCTTATTCTATAGTCTCTGTCTCTCCTATTCTCCGTATATCTGTCATGCGCTCTGCCTCCCACTTTCTGCCGGCCTCTGGCCCTCCTTCCACTCTCCTTGTCATCTTTTCAGATGGTGGTGTGCCTGGCCAAGTAGGAGGCAAAGTAGGATTATTACTTACAAATAATGACATTCTCTGATGCTGCAAATAATACCTGAAAATGTATGACAGCTTTGGTGTTTGGGATGGCCTGCACTAAAATGGTGTTTCTCAAAGTATGGTCTGGGGACTCCAGCAGCATAATCTGGGGGTTTTGTTAAAAACGCAGATTCCTGGGTCCCATCCCTGACCCACTAAATGGGAATCTCTGGGGGCAAGGCCCAGGAATAGGCATCATTTTTATTTATTCTTATTGGGTTTTTTTGCAGAGGAAGATTCACCCTGAGCTAACATCTGTGCCAATCTTCCTCTGTTTTTTAGTATGTGGGCCACCAGCACAGCATGGCCACTAACAGAGTAGTGTAGGTCTGCGCCCAGGAACCAAACCCGGGCCTCCAAAGCAGAGCTCCCTGAACTTAACCACTATGCCCCCGGGGCTGGCCCTAGGCGTCATTTTTAACATTCTCCTCGGGTAATTCCTATATACACTGTCAAAAACCAAACTCTGCACACTGAATAAAACAAGGCAGAAAGATGAGTTTATCACCAAGACTTTCAACCTGCAAGCTGGGAAACTCGAGGCTACAGGAGCAATGAGTTCTGAGTTGCTCACAGACTGAGAGGTTTTTATGGGGTAAATACAGAAGTCTTTTGGCTTTTTCAGCTGGTTGGTTGCCTAGAGGTCTTTTCTTATTTCAACCATGGTAGGTGAGTCAGGGGAACAAGAAGTCCAGAGATGGCGTCAGCAGGCTTGGTGTTTGGGGATTGGCTGGTGTCCTAGAAGAGCTGTAAATTCCTGTAAGGTTAGGTTAAGTTTCCTCTATGCATCTGCGTCGACCATCTCCATTTTGTCCCTGACATGAGTGACTCCATTTTAGTTTGGTTTTACCTTACTTAAGTTTCAGACTCTTTGGCTGGACCTGTCTCAGACTCCAGAGGGAGACCCGAGGAGGGGATGGATAGAGCTCCTAATGCTTTCTCTTCCTCGTAGGCCCAATGCCAGGTTTCTCTAAGAAGAGAACTGGACTCATTCATTTTCTCGAAAGTCACGATTCCAAAATGCTTATTTTCAGTTGACTAACTTTCTTTTCCTTCTTCCTGTCTTCTTGAAGCTGACGCTCAAGATCACTGATTCCCAAGAAGTGTACAAAATATCCCCATGGTACAGGAAAACAATATGAGAACCTCTACCTGTATATAATATGTATTTTAACATAACTCTCTAAAAATCATAATTTTGTGTATTATAATATGCTTATTAGTTTAATGGTTCATGTATTTAATTTATAAATAATAGAAATAGACATATTTGGGAGTTTTACTGGTAGAGACGCACAGTCAAAAAGTTCAAAGAGCATCACTCTAGAATGTAGATTATGTATTATTTGAGGTCAGGGACAATATTATTTTCTTTAACAAACTGTATTGAAACATAGCAACCATATAGAAAAGTGCATGAATAAGTATATAGCCTGGAGAACAGCCCTGTGTAACCAGCACCCAGAACAAGTAGATTATTACCAGCATCCCACATACCCCCTTAGGCCCACCCTTACCCCAAATAACCACTTTTCCGCCTTGTAGGAATTTCATATAAATGGAACTGTGCTCTATGGATCTTTAGTGTTTGGCTTCTTTTGCTCAACATTACATCCGCGGGATTTGCTCACATGTAGCAAAAATTTGTCCATTCTCAAGGTATCAAAGTATCGAGTTTCCCACTGAATAAATACAGGATGCTATGTTCAGCTTTTCTAACTATCAAGCCTTCCAATGGGCTCCCCCCAGCAGTGTATGGGCGCCCCAAGTATCCCCATCCTCACCAACCCATGGTACTTTCTCTTTTGTTTTGATATTTCCCGCCCGGTGAGTACATACGGTTTCCTCCTTATGATTTTCACTTGCTTTTCTCTATGATTAATGAGGTTGAGCACCCTTTACTGTGTTGTGGCCGTTTGGGTATCTTCTCTTGTGAAATGCCTGTTCTAGTCTTTTACTCTTTTTTTCCCATTGTGTCCTCCACCTTTTTCTCATGGATCTATAGGAATTCTTAGTATATGCTGCCATATTTCTCTCTCTATCCCAGGGCCAGCCCATCGTCCATTTTATAGCATGTGCTTCATAGCTCTTCAGGATGTTGTTGAATGAACTAGCACGCATGCGTGGGAAAAAATACGCTTGTTGAATGAATGAGGCCTTTACATATTTTTGTTTATTTTTTGGTTTATGATAACAGCTTTATTGAAGTATAATTTACATACCAAAAACTTACTTGTTTTAAGTGTACAATTCAAGGATTTCTTGAGTTGTGCAACCATTACCACACTCCAAGTTTAGAACATTGTCATCATCCCCACAAGAAACCTCCCACCTCTTTGCTTACTCCGTTCCTACTTCTAGCCCCAGGCAACCACGAATCTATGTACTATCTCTATAGATGTGCCTTTTCTGGACATTTCATATAAACGCAAGCATACGACACGTGGCCTTTTGTGTCTGGCTTCTTTCACTCAGCAGACTGTCTTTGTGGCTCATCCATGTGGTAGTCTATCAGTGCTCCACTCCTTTTCATGGCTGAGTGAATATTCCATTGTAGTGGTATACCACATCTTGTCTATCTATCCATCAATTGATGGACATTTAGATTATTTCCACTTTTTGGCTGGTATAAATAGTGCTCCCGTAAACATTCATCACAAGTTTTTGTGTGGCCATTTGTTTTCATTTCTCTTAGGCAGATACCTAAGAGGGAATTGCTGGCTCATACAGCAAATTTATGTTTAATTTTTTAAGAGATTGAAACCCTTATATTTCTCTGCCATCCTTAGGCTGTTGATGGAAAGGCATACAAGGCTGTCCTGGGTGGAAAAGAAATCTCTGCCAGCACATAATTATCAAATGCACAGTTTTGACAGAAAGCTGAGAAAGAGACACGAAAGCCTGCTCTTGGGAGCATGCAGTCTGATCCAGGTGTTCTAACACGTGTTCACAGAGTAACCTGGCAATACGGAAAATCTGAACACAGACAGAGGCCCAAACGATCCATGCAAAACGAATGCAGGAAGGATGCGATGCCTACTTTGTGTAAGACTCAATGTTTGGCTTTAAGAGGGATGGATGGAAATTCAAAATAAACAGGGTTTCCCTCCTCTGAGTTATGAAGAGTTAATCAGTAAAATAAGCCTTAGTTATCAAAGAAGTTAAAAAATCAAAGATTCAAATAAAAATTCAAGGTACTAATAGAAGGTCAGAGGAGGAAGGCAAGCAGGAAGACAGTTAAGGGAGAAACTCATCTTTCCTTTGAGATCTTGTGAGAAAACAGAAACTCACAGTGTGTGTTCCTTTAAAGTTTTTGGCATCTAAAAGATGTAAGTTTCCATTTCTATTACTGTCCTGGAAATCTTAGTTCAAAAAGAAATGTTAGACAATAAATAACAAGGCCCATTGGACTAGATAATAATAATTGCCAATATTTGATTACTTAATGTGCCAGGCATTGCTCTAAATAGTTTACATGTTTACTTATTTAATCCTCTTAATAACTCTATGAGATAAATATTACTATCCTCTTTCAATGATGAGGAAAATGAGGCTCAGAGAGGTTAAATAAATTGTCCAAGGGCACACAGCTAGAAAGTGACACAGGTGAGATTTGGATACAGGGAGTCCAAAGCCTACATATTTAACCACTAGCTACATTTAACCGTCTCAATTTCCATATTCCAGTTATTATTATTTTTTTTAACAGAATGAGTTAAGGCTCAATGTCTGTTTTTTTTTTTTTTGAGAAAGATTAGCCCTGAGCTAACATCTGCTGCCAATCCTCCTCTTTTTGCTGAGGAAGACTGGCCCTGAGCTAACATCCACGCCCATCTTCCTCCACTTTATACGTGGGACGCCTACCACAGCGTGGCGTGCCAAGCGGTGCCATGTCCGCACTTGGGATCTGAACCAGTGAACCCTGGGCCACCAAAGCAGAACGTGCGTACTTAACCACTGTGCCACCAGGCTGGCCCCTAAGATTTTTTTCATCAATTACTTTCTATAGGAATGTTCAGTTCTTTCTTTCTTTCTTTCTTTATTTTAATTCAGGTATAACTGGCATATAATACTAGTTTCAGGTGTACAACATAATAATTCAATATTTGTATATATTGCAAAATGATCACCACAATAAGTCTAGTTAACACCTGTCACCATACATAACTATAAATTTTTTTCTTGTGATGAGAGCTTTTGGGATCTATTCTCTTATCAACTTTTTTTTCTAAGAGAAAGCCCTTAATTAATTGATTTTTTTTTCTTCTTTTTTTTGGTGAGGAAGATTGTCCCTGAGCTAACAGCTGTGCCAGTCTTCCTCTATTTTTTTTTTTTTGAGGAAGATTAGCCCTGAGCTAACTACTGCCAATCCTCCTCTTTTTGTTGAGGAAGACTGGCCCTGAGCTAACATCCATGCCCATCTTCCTCTACTTTTATATGTGGGATGCCTACCTCAGCATGGCTTTTGCCAAGTGCTGCCATGTCCACACCTGGGATCCGAACCGGCGAACCCGGGGTCACCAAGAATCAGAACGTGTGAACTTAACTGCTGCGCCACTGGGCCGGCCCCTTCCTCTATTTTGTATGTGGGACTCTGCCACTGCATGGCTTGATGAGCAGTGTGTAGGTCCCCACCCAGGATCCCAGCTGTGGACCCCAGGCCACCAAAGTGGAGTGTGTGAACTTAACCACTATGGCACCAGGCCAGCCCTTCAACTTTCAAACATGCAATTTGGTATTAACTACAGTCACCATCTGTACATTACATCCCCATGACTTATTTATTTTATAACTAGAAGTGGAAGTTTTGACCTCCTTCTTCCAGTTATTAGATTTGATCTCTAATCTCAGATGGGGAAATAGACCCAAAGGTGTCAGGGGACTTGTCTGAGCTTACTGATAGAGGGGAGATCAGGGACAGGCATTCCACTGACACTTGTCCAGTCTTCCTTCTATCAAGACTGACACGGGTATCGCCAGTGAGCTCTTTCTTAACACGCCCTTTGGGGCTGAGCCACAAGGACGTACACGTTTCCTGTGTCTGGCAGGTGGACTAGAGGAAGCAGCACTTGAGGTACAATAAGCCAGCCCTCAGTGCCAAGCCTGGTTCTGCTCTGCTGTTGATGGGGACAAGTCACACCCTCTGAGCCCAGTTTCTCCACCCATAAGCTGGGGGCAATAATCATACCAGCTCATCAGGTTACAGGAATGAAATGAAAGAACTGAAGAAATGGACAGCCACGATCAATGCCCGTGCTGCAGCACTGTTTGGGGCGGGTCATTTGGAGCTGAAGTGTATGGGATGCTGTGTAGACCGAGATTTCTCAAGTCCAAACTGGATCACAGGTTGCTCACAGGTACCACGGAGGATGCTGGGTCGCAGAAAGGCCCTGGACCATCTGCCCTCCTTGAGCCAAGCCGTATCATCAGATATGAAGCCCGAGGACAGCCTGCTGACAGTCACATGTTCTCCTGACACAGGAAATTTTCGTCCCTTTAGGACTTGATGAGGTTACTTTTAGTGGCTGTTTTCTATATCGAATTTCACAGCTCTGCTTTAAGGGACACTTAGTGGTCACCGTGGTCAGGAGTTTGTTTTCCCATGTCTCTAGCCAAGCAAGGGTCTGTGAATTTGCAGTTGATGGAATATGATCAACAGTCTGCATCTGTCAACTCACCCAAGGCCAGAGGCCAGGCCGAGGCCGCTCAGGTGAGACGGCTGGAAGATGGCTCGGCAGCGATTCCCAAAGCTAGGGTGAGCCTGGGCATGAGCATCTTTAAAGTTACTCAAGTGGTTCTAAGGTGCAGCCAGGATTGAGAAGCACTGAATCAGCACAGGAAGATGTGCAAAATCTTACGGCTCCTGCAGCCCAGCCTGAGTGCTTTTATAGAGCATATCCAGGCCAGCAAAGTGAGAGAGAGGCTGGGGAGGCATTGTGGAGGGCCTGAAAGGCACAGGCTGCGACGCCTGTCCTTAATCTAATAGGCAGTAAGGAGCCATGGACGGTTCCTGAGCAGGATGTATGAGTAGGCAATTAGAAGTATACAGAGAGATTAAAGGGTCCAGCTATCTACAGCTTAGGGAATGGCCTTTAAGTCTTCCTGTATGGTAGGCTAACAAAGAAACCCAGCTTTCCTTTACTTCTCTACCCTCAATTCAAGGTCAGCTTCCTTCAGTACCCAGGTCCTCTGGTCCGTGGAGAGCAGGGACTTGTCCAAATGATCTCTGTAGGTAGCTGGCAGCTGGCATGGAATGCGGCAGCCTCTCCTTGACGTTCGTGGACTGAGCAGACTCCTCAGCCTGGTCCATCTGGGTTTCAGGAGGGCGGGTACCCTGGGCCAGCCTCCTCTGCGCGTCAAAGCACTGGGGGCCGTTCCTCTCACCTTTCCCGCTTTCTCCATTGATCCCCATCGACCTGCTTCCAATTCTACCAACTCCGACTCCGTCTCCGTCTACTCCTCGCTCTGTACCTCCGCTGTAACACGCTGCCACCTGGCTTCCCGGCTCAGGCGCCAGGCTTCAAACCTGTCTTTCACCCATTGTTCAGTTTCCGGTGAGTCAAGTTCAACCCCAGGTTCAACCACGACATTGACGGCCACAAACACATTCCCCCACAGCCACCTCGGGGGAGGCGCCCGCCCGCCGCCCGTCACCAGGCCTACGAGACAGGCGCAGAGCGGGTGTTTCCATACCAGCAGCCCTCGGCGGTTGGGGTGTGAGCGGAGAGACCCCTCCCCGGTGACCTGCCCGCTTTGAGAGGGAGCGCCCGGCCCTCAGCGGGCGTGGCCGCCCTGGTCCAGCCCCCGCCCGCCCCGCCCCCTCGTCTCAGTGAGAGCCCCGGCTCGGCCACCCGGCCGCTGGCCCCCTCTCCACGTACGCCCGGCCACTCCCTCGCCGCGGAGCCCGGCCGAGGGTGATGCTCCGGGTCCCACCTCCCTGGGGAGCTGCGCATTTCCGCGCGCTAGGGCGGCTCCAGCTCCGGCCGGCCCTCGCGGCGGCAGCCCGCGTTCCGCGTCCCCGGGAAGTTGTCTCCGGAGCCCGCGGCGCCTCGGTCTCCTCCCCCTGAGCCCCGCCCCCCCGCCCAGAGCTGGGCTCTGCGAGCTGCCCGGCCCGGGGGCGTCGCCGCTGCCTCTCCGAAGCCAGCGAGTCTCCGCTAATCTGCGTGGGGCGCGTGTCCCCCCGCCTGGCCGGGGAACCCCGCGCACCCCCCGACACGGCGCGCGCCCAGAGCGCGGGAGCCCGGAGCGCCGGGCGCCTGGGACCCCGCGGAGCCGCTGCCCAGCCCGCGGGGCTCGGCAGGGATGCAGGCTGGGCTGTGAGCCCGGGCGCCAAGGCCATGTCCGGCGCCCGTTGCCGGACCCTGTACCCCTTCTCCGGGGAGCGGCACGGCCAGGGGCTGCGCTTTGCTGCCGGCGAGCTGATCACGCTGCTGCAGGTCCCGGACGGCGGCTGGTGGGAAGGCGAGAAGGAGGACGGGCTCCGCGGCTGGTTCCCGGCGAGCTACGTGCAGTTGCTGGAGGTAAGGGGCGAGGGCCGGGGCTGGAAGACCCGGGGCTCCGTCCTCGGCGCGCTAGCATACCTGTTGCCTGCACCAGCGGTGCCGGAGCCGTCCCGGTACGAGGGACGGCCCGGGACCAGCCGGGGGCCGTTGCTGCGCGCCCTACCCGTTGCTCTGCGCTCCCGGGGGCGGCAAAGGCAGCGGGCGCCCTTTGGGGCGCGGGCAGCGCGGGGATCGCCCCCTGAGCGCTCCCCGGGCAGGGCCTCTCGAGCACATCGTGGCCGCCTGAGGAAGCGAGAACTTGTTGCCTGTGTGAGTTCTGGGGCGGGCGGGCGCGTTCCCGGCAGTGGCAGGGGCCGGCGAAGGGCTGCCAAGACCGGCGGTCTGGGGAGGGCGCACGGAGGATTGGGGGTCGGAAAAGCGGCACCGATCTGGCCCCGCAGCCCAGTGTCTCCACTCGGGAGCTCGGAGCCTGCTGGCCCGTGGACGGTCGTGCTGCCCGGGTCGGGCTCCCTGGCCGCCTCGGGGCCGCCCACTTGCTGGTCAGCTGAGCCTGGCTGGCCACCAGCCTGAGCCCCGTCAGCACGCTTGATCCAGGGGTGCCACAGCCCCCAGCCAGTGCCCCCTCCCCTGTTCCAGCCGCCTCCCGCAGTCCCCGGCTCAGAACCTGAAAGTGGCTTGTTCCTGGGGTTCTGGTCTGGCCCCGGGGCTACACAGGACCTGCTGCGCCAAGTTGGCTGGCTGTTTATTGTCTGGGTGACAGTTGGGAGGCCTCGCCGTCCTCTAATCGCTGAGCGCATGGTCACAACCTGAGTAGGATCCGAAGTTTCTCAAGTCCTTTGGCGGGGGGGTGGGGGTGGGGGAGAGTGACCTTACAGGACATCTCCTTTAGTAAAAAGCTGCCCGACCCCAGGATTGTTGTGAAGACTAAATAAGTGGTTACCCACAATTGGCTAAGTATACAGAACCATTTTAGTAAAACACTGCCCAAATCATGGAGACTGAATTTATTTATAGTTTAACCCCCGACCTACTTCACAAAGAACAAAGTAGCAAATTTTAACTGAAAATGCTCCATGGGACTCAAAAAAAAAAAAAAAAAAAGACAGGTAGGAGTGGAATGGTTATTGGTGAGTTTGCCTGTGGAAATATTACAAAAAATAGAGCCTGGTCTCATAGAGGGACATTGTGTTTCTTTCCAGAGGAGAACCACAAAATCTCTCCTAAATGGATTAGTAGCATTTGAACAAAGTTTAGTCTGGAAGGAGCTTTCATGGGCTGTCAGCAGAGAATGTTCCGGAAGCCTTTGGTTCTGTACTTTGAGAAACCTGTGTGTGTAGGAGAGGCTCAGGTGTGTCCCTCAGCTTTCTCAGTTCCTCTTCTGAGCTTCAGATGTGAAGGAAGGCAAGCATATTGCTTCTTACGAGGACCTGGAGCCTCCTTGTTTCTAGCTTGAAAGCCCTGGGAAAGGCTGCTATTTTAGAATTCCTCCGGTGGCCACGCTTTTCCAGGAAATACTGATGTGGAAATTTGGCTGTTGGATGTCTGTCCAGTGAGGAGGGTCCCTGGCTGGACTCGCCCAACTGTGTTTTGGGCGGGGGTGAGGCTGGTGGGTTTGTAGGCTGTGTTAGCCGGAGTGGAGTGGCTCTGCTTTTCCTTCCTGGGGGAAAGGAAGGGTGGAGGGACTCGGGGGAACCAGCAGAGTGATCAGCCGGGACAGTCTTGGGTGTGTCAGTTAGTCCCGTGACACATGCATACTTAGGAAATCTCTGGTGCCTGAGGGGCCTCAGACAATTCCCAACTGGTGATGGGCAACAGAAGTGCCCATCTGTGTGAGCAGTACTGCCGAGAGGGACATCCGTTTGTTGAGCAGCCTTCAGGCGGGAGGCATGGTGCATAGTTGTCACCAGTTCCCCTGACAGCTCTGTGAAGGGGGAGGCACTCCCCCCATTTTACAGGCGAGCAAACTGAATCTGAGAGGTGAAGGCAATTGCCCAAGGAGTAATGCTCACATATTTGGTTAGCAGCTCAGGTGGCTGAATATTACCCTCTGCCTGTGCCTGTGTCTCTCTTCAACATGATAGCCTGGGCTCAACTATGTTAAAAGGCAAGTGATGGAAAGGTCTGGATCCTTGTGGGCGAGGGCAAGTGCAGCCCCCAAGGTCAGCATGCTGGTGACAGCATCCCTAAGGGGAGGCTGAAGTGCTGGGGCTAAAATGAGGGCAGCTGCTTCTTCTCACGTGGAGCCTCTCTCCTGCTGACCCTGACGTTTGGTTCCGCTCGGAGGCTACTGGTTTTCCCATTGGTGGAGGCAGGAGTGGGCCTGAGCCCTGGGACTTGTTTCAGAGCCAAAGCAGATGCATTTTCAATAGGGAAGATCACAGATCTGGCCCTTTATGTCTGGGAACCTTGTATGTGGACAGGCTGGGCCTGGGTGGGGATGGAGGATATGCAGGTAGAGTACCTTGGGATGGGGTGAGTCCTCAAAGACAGACTGGGTTAGTGGAGAATGTAGGGCTCCCAAGGGAGTCACTGGCGGTGGACTGGCCAGCATATGGAGTCCTGAGCCGGAGGGCACCAGCCAGGTGTTCATCGAGGCTGGGAGTTTGTGCAGAAGCCAGGAGGCCAGAGAAGGGGCCCATAGGTCCTGGAGGTGGCAAACCTCATGGGATGTCTGCTAGCCAGGTGCCTGGCACTGAGCTTGCTGGGGGCATGGAGTTCAGAAGGCCAAGGGAGTTGTTGGGGATGCAAGTGCAGACAGAATGGACTTCACCCGCCTCCTGGGGGAGGAGTGGGATGGTCGGTGCGCAGATGAGAAGGGCATCTCCAGCGGAGTCCCCGCCCCAGTGTACCTTCTGTTCTCTGGGGGAAAGAGTGGTTCCAGGAAACCCCATCTTGGTGGAAGGGTGCTAAGGGTCGAGAGTAGTGTGTGCAAAACGGACACTCCCCAAGGATTTCTTCATTGTTCATGTGAAAAAAGGAGAACTGAGAGAGGCCTGATTTAGCAGAAAGCATACCCCATGGATGGGAGTTGGGAGCTAACTCTGAGAGCGCTGAAAGCTCCGCCCTGGCGGTCTGCCAGCCCCTGGGGAGAGGCCAGTTTGGTGGAGATTCTGGTCCTGATTACTGGGGAAGTCTCTTTGGTCAAGACTCCAAGGAAGTGGTGGAACGGTGCAGCACATACTTGGCATCCAGAGGGTGGCCCCCAGGAAAGCTTCGGCCCACGCAGAGAAGTGAGGAGGACCCTGGTGGGCTCAGGGCCCTGCCACAAGGAACCGGGCTCTTCAGGGGATGGTGGAGGCTTCCAGGGGGTGCCAGGAGGAGGGAGCCAGCTACTCCCAGAAAAGGGAGGAGGCCTGGTAGACAAGACCCACAGCTGCCTATGAGATATAATGGCCTTCAGATAAAAGCAGCCAGAAAAATCTTTCTTAAGGGTGCCTTCAGGCTTGAAGAGGGAGAGGAGCTGAGAACTCTTCTGAGATTTGAGAGACATGGTCGAGGAGGAGCTGGGGTGATGCGAGAGAGCTGAGATGGGGGCCGGAGGCTGCGGGAGCATGTTCTACCAGCTCGAAGCCAGGCTTGAGTTCCTCTCCATAGACTCGGAGGCCCTGTAAGGGAGAAGATTCCTACCAGACAGCTGGGGCATGAGCATGGAGGCTGAGAAACAGCTCCTGGGTAAGATAGATGGAAGGGGGAGCTGTCCCCATCCCTAGGAAAGAGCTGAAGAGTCAGACGTGGTCCAATGGCTGGACAGGTCCATTGGCTAGAGGGCCTAACCTTGGCCCGGGAATTCCTTTTGTCCTGCTCTTAGCTTGAATGGAGGTAAGAAATGAGGGACCTAGAAGATACTGAAAGGCATCTGCAAACCTCCCAGAGCTTTTGGGAAATAATTCTGGGAGGTAGTAAGATTGGAATGCAAACACAACAGAGTTTTCCTTGACTGAGGTGCTCTTCTTAGAATCCGGGATCTGGCTGCCAGGTCTGGACCTCAGAGGTACTAACAGAATAATATGATGCTGTTTGCCAGCGGAACTAGACGGCTGGAGGGTCACCCTTGAACTTGATCTCCTTCTCTCTACCTTCAATTCTCCCATTTTGGATTCATGTGATCGTGCTGCAGGAGTTTACCAGGTGTGGCTGTGGGGGAGAGACAGCGAGCTGGGCAAGTGGGCTGTGCTGTGGATAATTAAGGAATGATGGTTTACCTATGGTTATGTAACAATCTACCTCAAAACTTAGTGTCACAAAACAACCATTTATTAATATCTCACACATTTTTGTGGGTTGACGGGGCTCAGCTGGGTGGTTCTTCTGCTGGCCTGTCTTGGAGTCTCTCCTGCATTTTGCAGTGGCTGAGACTGGGGTCCTGAGGCTCAGCTGGACTGGAACCTCCAAAATGGCATCTTCACTCACGCATCTGGTGCCTTGCTATTCTTCCATGTGGCCTGTCTCTCCACATGGTGTCTCATAGTCCAGGTCCTTTTCACATCTTCTTTCTTTTCAGCAGGGTAGTTGGAGTCTTTATATGGTGGCTGGCTTCCAAGAACGCAAAAGTGCAAGTTGCCAGGCCTTCTTAAGGTTAGGTTCAGAACTGGCACATCACTTCTGGCACATTCTATTGGTAAAGTGCGTCACAGGTACAGTCTACATTGAGTATGGGAGGCAGGTGCATACAGGTGTGGATACAGGGAGGCAAGGTTCATTGAGGGCCATTTTGCAGACTGGCTACCTCAGAAGTGTCGGAAGAACACACCTGGGACAGACAATCCATTAGAGGGGAGCACTGCCAGGCCAGACTGATGAGAGAGAGAGGGCGGTACCCCAGAAGGGGGCGAGATGCAGGAGACTTTGCCATTCTGCTAGGAAATTCTCCATCGCCATCCTTGGAGGTTTTTTTTGTTTTGTTTTTTTTAAGATGCCAGGGATTTCTTTATAAAGGCCACATGATAAATGATGCAGCTGAATTTGAAACCAGATTTTCCTGTCCCTAAAGCCCAAGTCTGTCCACTGGGCCATTGACATACTGGTCCCGCTACTTCAGGCCAGGGCTATTTGGTGCTGGTTATTAATAGACGTAGTGTATCTGAGCTGCCTGGCATCTAGTAGATGAATGATCTGTTACACAAATTGATTTTAATACAGTGCCTTTCTTTCTGTAATGTGAAAATTGCCTAAAATGGGTGTGACCTGGTCCCTCATGCCAATATTGTTTGAGGTGGTCATCAGCTCTGTTCACAAAAGGTGTAATTAGGGCTGGTGGCTCATGGAGTACTATGTAATTGTGACCACAAAGACCAGGGTCCTCTCTGCCGTCTTTGCTAAGTCATCCTGCCCTTTGCTTTGGGGGCTGTGGCCTGCATTTGTAGCGCCTGCTGTTTGAAAATCTACCCTTGGCCCACCCCTCTGTGCGCCTCTGCTCAGGAGGTGCCTGCCCCCTCTTCACTGCCGTGTGCTGGTCTGGTCAAGCGGCCACCCCGCAGGACTTCAAAGCAGTGGGTAGGGCTTGTGGGTTGTGTGGATTCGAGGCATCTTCACAAAAGTTCCCTTAGCAACAAGTCAGCAGGCATCCCTGACATCTGTTAACTGCCACGTGAATCCCTGCCGTCCATTATCGCCTGGAAACGTGAATGAGATGCTGACCTTCTTGTACTCTTTTCAGCCTGAGAAAGCCCACGTTTTATCTGACAGCCTGGTCGACTTCATCTGTGAGCGTAGATGCTGGTGCCCACTTTGCTGGTGAAAGAAAATGTTTGGTAAGCCCGGAATCCTGGTGTACATGTCAGATGTTAGGATTTTTATCAGGTCACTCCGGGGGACATTGTTTTCCCAGCTTGCTCCCTTATTACTCACAGCAGCAAAGCCACACATGTCAACCTTTCTAAGAGAATATCAGGACTGATCCCTGTGCTTAATTGCAAAATTAGTCTATTCCTCTCTCTCTGCAATGGCGTGGCTTCTGGGATGGTGCTTATACCTGTAGAGAGAAGTAGAAACGGGGGCCGGCAGGTTGGTCTGGCTTGTCTCTTGCTAGACCAGAGCATGGGGTGACATTGTGGAGGTTTAGTTGCAACAGGTGTATGAGTTGTGAGAGGATTTTGTGAATTCATAAGAGGCCTCACCCACCTCCTCCTTTTACATTTCGTCTCTCCCCATCTACCATCTGATAAAGATTGGTTTTATTAGGTTAACTTCCTGGTTCATTGTGGAACCAGCTTATGGAGCTGGTATCCAGACACAGTCCCCAGGTACTCAGATTTCACAAACTAAACTCATAATCTCCTCTCTTCACTGCCTTCTACCCTCCCCCTCACCATAGTGAGTATCACCACCATACGTCTATCCACCGTGTCCCCTGACACTGCCCCCTCTGACCGGTCCTCTCCTGTTCGTTAGGTTAGCAAGCCTTGTCTGTTCTCCCTCAGCAACATTTCTCAAAGCCTTCTCCTTCTTAACTTGCAGTGGCAAACTTTTTCTGTAAAGGGCCAGGAAACGTTTGAGGCTTTGTGGGCCAAGAGGCAAAAATCGAATTTGAGCTGTGTCGCTGTGAGTTGCAGCATGCCAGAGGCAGTGAGAAGCCGTGAGAGCCCCAGATGGTCTCTGTCACAGCTACTCCGCTCTGCCGCTGGGGCGCGAAGGCAGCCGTAGATGATCTGAAACCAGTGGGCGTGGTTGTGTTCCGATAAAACTTTATTTGTGGACACTGAAACTTGAATTTGTTACAATTTTCATGTGTCATGCAGTATTATTCTTATTTTGCTTTGTTTTCAACCATATAAAGATGTAAAAGCCATTCTTAGCTGATGGGCTGTATGTAGTTTTCCAATCCCTGTTCGAAAGTTGATCATTCATTCATTCAGCAATCCCTAAGTGGGTGCCTACAGTGGGCTGTGAGCACTCTTGTAGGTGCTGGAGGTGAAGCAGTGAAAGACACAGAAAAGGAAAGAAGCTTACCTTTAGTTGGGGAGATGGTAAACTAGCGAAAAAAAAAAAAAGATAATTTCAAAGTGGTATGGGGCCAGTAAAACAGGGTGCGGTGATAGAGTGGGAATGTGGGGTGCAGGATGCTGGTTTGACTAAGACTGTTAGAGAAGGCTTCTAAGGAGGTAATATTTGGGCAAAGACCTGAATGATGCAAGGGAGCCAGCCTTGTGAGTATCTGGTGGGAAATAATTTGCGGCAGAGGTCGCTATGAGTGCAGATAACCCTGAAGAGGGAATATGTGGGATATATTTGAGCGATTCAGAATATTCCAGAATGGCTAGAGAGCAGTGAGCTAGGGCAAGAGAGGCTAGGATGTGACAGAGGGAGGCAGATAAGTTAAATAGTTGTGCCCCCCTCCACAATATATATATATTTCTATAAGAATTTAATTTGCATTTCGATTGTTTATTCTGCATGGTGGAAGAAATATACTGTCAAATAATTTGAGATCTCTTGCCCTTTCCCCAGGTTTGCTTTTAGGTTCTGGGGAACTTAACTAAGAACAGCATTATTCCAAGGGCCCAGCTGCTCCTCGATATCATTTGGGCATCTGGGTCTCTGTTGTCTATCCGTGCGATTGCCAGAGACGGTCTCCTGTCTGAAGCTCCTCCATCTGGAGCTCTCTCTTCTCCTTCTCAGCAATTTTTGAGAGGACAGGTATCATTCTCTGACACTGCAAGGCTTCTTCCGCCTCCACTCCTGTGCTGGTAAATGCTTAACAACCAGCTCTGGGGGGTGGGGGTGGAGGATGGAGAGAGGGAAGCCCTGCTTTGTAGCTCTTGCACATTTCCAGGGTGTTAAATACTCCCACCATGGCTGATTTCAAGATACTAATAATTTTTTTTAATTGAATATGTTTGACATAGAACATTGTGCAAAGTTAAGATGTAAGGCGTGTTAATTTGATACATCTATGTCCTTTCTTTTTAGTGGTCAGTGGATAGTTTTCTCAATGCAGTAGAAAGCCTTTGGTTGGATGGAAGGGTCTGGCGTGCTCTGATTTCTTTTGGAAAGCTCATCTGGACTTTGGGGTGGAGATGGATTTGAGGAGGGTAGGAAGGGAGGCAAGGAGACCAGTTAGGAAGCTCGGAGCAGGGTGGTGGAAGCAGAGATGGTGAAAAGTGGATGGATTTGGAAGTATTTTACAGGTTGGGTCAAGAGGACTTGCTGCTGGATTGACTGGGCTGAGGGGCCTCGCCTCTTGCAAATCGGTTACGGTACACTTTCCCTCCTGTATTGTTCCTATCTGTGAAACGTTGGTTCTGCCACCAAAGACCTCTGCCTTAAAAAATGAGGTAAAAGGCAAGTAAAAATTGAGAAAAAGTTAATGTCCTTCATGCAGAAAATGCTTTTATAAATTATTTTCAAAAACAAAAACAAAGGAACACATCAGGGTAAGAATGGGCAAAGAACTTGGACAGACACTTCATAATAATAGATATTCAAAGTCATCAGCTTATTCGGTTTTGCTAGTAATCAAAGAATTGCAATTTTTTTTTAAAGATTTTATTTTTTCCTTTTTCTCCCCAAAGCCCCTCTGGTACATAGTTGTATATTCTTCGTTGTGGGTCCTTCTAGTTGTGGCATGTGGGACGCTGCCTCAGCGTAGTCTGATGAGCAGTGCCGTGTCGCACCCAGGTTTCGAACCAACGAAACACCGGGCCGCCTGCAGTGGAGCGCGCAAACTTAACCACTCGGCCACGGGGCCAGCCCCAAGAATTGCAATTTTTTAAAATGATAGCATTAATGAAAACTGTCAAAAGAAAAAAAGAATAAATATTGGCAAGGGTGTAGGAAAATTGACATATGTTCCTTGCAAGGTAATTTGGCAATATACCTTAAAACCTTAACAGCGTACATGCTCTCTGATGTGGCAAGTCCGATTCCAGGAATTTGGACTCAGGAAGCGTCTGATAGGCAGGCTGTAGGTGTCAGAATGTCCATTACAGCACTGTGTCTAATATAGGGGAAACTGGCCACACCCTAACTGCCCACCAGGAGGAACTGGTTAAAAGAAGGTTCACCCATGGTTAGCACAAAGTCAGACATGCAGAAGGGGCTCGATAACTATACTGAAGCTGAATGTTAAAAGTAAAAAATTTTGGTCAATGAAGCTAAGTCTTTTCATGCAATTAGCGCAGTTCAGATTTCACCTTATGACGAGGTAAAGAGAGAGGTGGTGTGTCCAGGAATGAATTGCTTTTTAAAAGCAGGGACTGTGTATGCCATGTATTCTGTAAGTATCCTTTTGTGGAAAGAACAGGTTGAAGGAAGACTGGCTGGCCCAGGGCCCCGTTCTTTTAAATATCCTCAGCAACAGCAAATCTTTGTCTTTCAAGGGGTAGATCTGATTTTTTTTGGAAATGGCCACGATTCATTGGGAGCCAAGTCTGGTGTGTCTGTACGTGTGACTGTCTATCACCTTGCTGGGAAAAGGATTCAAAGCAGCTTACCAAAAAGCACACAGTACAATAAGATAAAAGCATAAATACATGAGGAAATCTGGGGAAAGGAGAAAGTAAGATGACTTGGAGTCTGCAGAGTGAAGAGGGTACTTGAGTTAAGTAATGCTGTTCAGGATTTAAAAGGAGGTCCTACCCTCAAGGATAATGAGGAGTTTGAGCAGTTCTCAGTGGGGGAGTGTTTAGGGCAGCATTGCGGGCATATGTGCTCTATTAGTTAGGATGGGTTAGGATATGCTGCTGTAACAAACAACCCTCAAACCTCATGGTTAAAACAGCATAGGTTTGCTTCTTCCTTATGCTCCAAGTCTGTTGCAAGTTGGTTTGGGGCTGTAGGACCCTGCAGGACCCAGGATGATGGAGTAACCACTGTCTGGAATCTTGCCAGTGACTGTCTTAAATAGCACATGGTTCTTAAAGCTTCTTCCTGGAAGTGACACATGATATTTGTGCTCGTATCTCATTGACTAAAGGACAGCCACACCTATCTTCAAGTGGGTGGGCAAACGCAATCCTACCATGCGCCTGGAAGGAGAAAAGGAGCAAGCTGTCTATGTGTGGATGGCTCCATTGACCATCACATATGTACTCACTCAGGGGGATGACCCCAGTTGTGGTCTATTTCAGTCTCAGTATTTTATGACCATACCTGGAGCAATGCTTCTCAAACTGATTTCAATGCTTCTAGACCAAAACGAATTCCCTGATCTTGTGGGAGACAGATTCTGACTCAGTAGGTCTGGGACAAGGCCCGAGATTCTCCATGTCTGACAAGCTCCTGCTGCTGCAAGGACTTCAGCCACAGTGCAGGCCCCAGCTGGTGCCCTTAGTTCTTGAGAGCCAGGATGAACTCATACTCTTCTTTCAAGTCGGTTCCCCTCCGTCAAGCTATCCTGGCATCTAGCATAGTGCAGGGCACACCGGTACATGCTTGGCTTACACTTGGCCTCATCCCAGACTTCCTGTGGTTTTTTTTCTTTGCCGTAAATAGATCAGTCACAACTTTTGGTTCAACGAAAACAAATATTTATTTTTGAGCACTTACTATACGACAGGTTCTCCGAAAGGCTCATCAGATGCAGCCAAGACAAGGAACTGAGGCTAGCAGCTCTTGGGGATGTACTGTCCCCTCTAGGGTGACTGGCAGGTGACCTCTCTAAAAGGCTTCAGTTTCAGCCTTGTTCTGTTGGAATGAAAGCCTTTCCAGACTTTTAGCTTCCATTGTTCTTTCTCAGATGCCTTAATTTCTCCTCCCTTCTCATTTGCTTGTCAAATGCACAGAGAACTCCAGGATTAGTCAACAAAAAACTAATTAAGTTGTAAAAACTCTTTAGAGATGATATTTTAAAAATTCTACAGAAATGAGCTCTTGTCCTAATTTAATCGTGACAGAGAATTCTTATTTTAGCCGTGGCTCATGAGAGTGTCATTGAGGCATTTGTTTCATAATATAATTTAGAAATAGAAATAAGAAGTTGGAATCTACTGTTCTCATTTAGCAAGTGTTTTATAGATAAATAGCTACAAGGCTTTGTTGTGCTTGGAGTGAAAAATAAAACTGTGTTGAGTTTTTGATAATCAAGAACATGCTCGACACACAATCCACTAATCTGGTACTCAGTCTATTTTCATGTTATAAAGAAGGTTCCGAGTCCCTGGGGCCTGTTTCCTGGTGTGGGCGCGTGGAACCTATCGGTACAACATTACCGTGCAGGACGTTAAGACTGGCACATCCCAGATGTTACTGTGTCTGCAGATCACATGGGGCTCTTGCCCAAATGCAGATTCTGAGTCGGCCCAAGACTCTGCATTTCTAACCAGCTCCCAAGTGATACAGCTGCTGCTGATCTGTGGGCCACAATTTGAGTAGCAAAGCATTTGAGTACCCTAAGGGGTTTTTAAGTTTGCAAGTCATGATTAAATCCTGGAATTAGATTGGATTTAGTTTGCTTTTTTTTTTTAGTGGATTATACGAGGCTACACAGGGTCAAGGAAAGAACACAGGTTTTGGAATTAGCCTTCTCTTTGAGTCTATTTAATCTGAGGACAGATATGGAGGGGGTAAAAGGTAGGATGGGGGAGGGTGGTGGCTGGTGTTCCTATTTGCCCAGAGGGGTCCCTCGATCTCTGGGTGGGGGTGGGGCTCAGGAATGCCTTACTGGGGTCTGCACCAGGAGCTGGCTATGGAGGAAGAAAGGCTGGGGGGCAGAGGGATGAGTAACATGAAGGTGACAGCCCCAGGGTCTTGATTGTGGTATGAACCTAATGACAGAGAGACAGAGAGAGCAGGTGGGATGGTCTTGCCACATACCAGCAGTGCTGGATGCCCTGTGTGGGTTGGTTTGTGGGTTGGAGCATATGCCCCACAGCTAATGCCGGTGTGGACTGCTCGGACCACATTCAAGGACAGGGGCAGAACTTCCCCCTGATGTGGGCTGCAGAGGGTAGCGCAAGAGTATGCTATCTGTGGGTTCAAATCCTGGCTCAGGCCCCCCACCTGTGAGACCCTGGGCAAGTTGCAGAATCTGAGTTGCGAAGGGCGCCTGGGAGGGTCGCCGGCACCTTGTACACGCTCTGTTAATGGAGTTTACATCCCACGTGTTCTGGGATCGTGCCAGGTGAATGCTGAGAGCTGCTAGTTAACTGGGGCTTCCACTGGGGGGCTGCTGGGGTGGGAGAAACCTTTTTCCGTGGGCCCCTCTGAGGTCATAGTGGAAGACTGTCTGGTTACAGCATTGTGGTCGAGGCCTCCTGACCCATGGGCACAGAACCCCCCGGGCATCATATTAAATGCGGATTCCAATTCAGAAGGTCTGGGGTGGGCCCGGGAGTCTGCGTTTCTAACAAGCTCCCAGGATATGTTGCTGCTGCCGGTGCTGGGCCCACACTTTGAGGAGCAAGACTGGAGAGCACTTTTTGGGGTGTTTTTAGGACACAGGTCTTAGTAATTAAAGCAAGCGGAGCTGCGGCTGCTGGCCACTTCTAGTTTATTTGAAACTGCTGCCTGATGGTTGCTGTTTGCTGCTGCTCAGGCTAGGCTAATTAGTCTTAATTGCTCCTCACCTGGGTCTGAGGGGCCTCTGGCTGCCCTGACACTCCCAGAAGAGGATCTGCGTGTAATGAGGAAAAGGCTGCTTGTGGGGAGAGGTGAAATGCAAGAGGTTGCTTAAGGACTTAGGCATTCCTTTTCATCTTTGCCTAGTCCCAGAGCAAAGGAAGGTTTGTTTCAAGGGGCTGGGTGGAAATTCTCTTTTTGAAGTGTTGCTGTGGGGCTCAGAAGCTAATCCTGGGGCCGTGTTCCAGGGCTCGAAGCTGGAGATGGTGCCAGTGCCACAACGCAGGCGTCTTCCGCAGCCCATGGGTGGAACCCTCAGGTCTGTACTGCTCTGGGCTTGACCTCTCTCTTCTCTTGCCTGCATTCCTGCCCTGGCCCCTAACAGCAGTGGCCACCGCTTTTATCCCTCGGTGATGTCCATTCTCCATAGTAACGCCACATTGATTTTTCTAGCCAGTCTGATCATGGATTGCTCCTGTTTAAGACCTTCCGTAGGTTTTTCCTCGCCTTTACAATATAACATGCCTTCGCTTTGTCCACAAGGTCATTCATGGCCTGCCTGCCCTCCCAGCTGCGTTTTTAGCTATTCCTTCACATGAGTAATGTTATCAAAACCATGTGGAACTAGCTAATTCTGGGATGCAACTTTACTTTCTCTTGCTGTGTCCTTGTACATGGCGATTCTTCTCCCCGAAGTGAGCTTCCTCCCCATCTTCTCTTTTACTCCCACTCCCTTTTCCTTTTAACAGCTCTATTGAGATTTAACACATATACCACGGAAAGTGTGCAATTCAACAATTATTTTTAGGATATTCATTGAGTTGTGCAGCCATTGTCGTGATCAATTTGAGAACATTTTCATTGCCCCTTACCCATTTGCAGTCACTCCCCATTTCCCCCCAGCACTGCAGCCCCAGGTGACCACTGATCTACTGTCTGTCTTATAGATTTGCCGATTCTGGACATTTCATATAAATAGAATCATATAATTTGTGGCCTTTTGTGTCTGACTTCTTTCACTTTGTATAATATTTTCAAGGTTCATCCATGTTGTAGCATGAATCAGTCCTTCATTTCTTTTTATGGCTGAATAATATTCCACCGTATGGATGTGCCACATTTTATTTATCCATTCATCAGTTGATGGACGTTTGGGTGCTTTCTCCTCTTCGGCCATTACGAATATTGCTCCTGTGAAGGTTTGTGTACCAGTTTTCGTGTGGGTGTATGTTTTCATTTCTCTTGGGTATGTACCTAGACCTGGAACTTCTGGGTCATATATGGTAACTCTTTGTTTAATAATCTGAGAAACTGCCAGACTGTTTTCCAAAGTAGCGGCACCATTTTACGATCCTGTCAGCCATGTATGAGAGTTCCAATTTCTCTGTCTCCTCACCAACACTTGTTATTATCTGTCTTTTAAGTTATAGCCATGCTAGTGGATGTGAAAGGGTATCTCATTGTGGTTTTGGTATGTATTTCTCTGGTGTCTAATGATGTTAAGCATCTTTTCATGTGCTTATTGATGGTTTGTGTGTCTTCTTTGGAGAAATGTCTATTCAGATCCTTTGCCTATTTTTAATTGGTTTAAACATGTTTTTTTTTTTTTTGCTATGGTCTGTTTTCTTTTTAGCCAGATTAACTTGTGCTCATTTCTTGGCTTTCGTGTTACTCTCCCGGGAAGACTTTGCTGACACAGCCCCCCTGCGTGCTTCTAGACCTCTTCGTGCTCACCCCGCTGTTCTAGAACTGTCTGTGCTCTCACTACACTCTCGATTTTTTTGAGGTCAAGGATTGGGTCTGTGGTCTTTACAGACTCAGCCCTTAGCAAACAAGCAGGCATGGGCACTTGGTTAGAAAAACGAAGGACCATAGTTCAGTCATTTCAACTGTGACACCAATGAATTCAAGAATCAATGAGTTTGCTAATCATGATCATTCTTTGGCTTCACATGGGGAAAAAAATAATAATACAGAGTTTGTAGGGGCCCGCTGAATGGCCAAGTGGTTAAGTTCGCGTGCTCTGCTTTGGTGGCCCAGAGTTTGCCGCTTTGGATCCTGGGCGCAGACATGGCACCGCTCGTCAGGCCATGCTGAGGGGCGTCCCACATGCCGCAACTAGAAGGACCCACAACTAGAATATACAACTATGTACTGGGGGGCTTTGGGGAGAAGAAGAATAAGAGGGAAAAAAATAAAGAATTTGCAGAGTGACACACTGACAGAACCCCTGTTCCTCACCCAGGCACCTTACACGCATGGCTGTGGGTAACAGGACAGATTGAGGAAGAGACTGTGCGTGACTCAGCAGAACATTGCGCTGTAGCAGCAAATAAGTCAGATTACATGAAGTAGGATTGTCACCTTGTGTGCAAAGGGCAGCCACCCATCATTATTTCCTGCTGGAGGGAAAAACAGGTGTTGAGGAAGTCAACCTGCCTTGGGACCGTTGGGTTACTGGGTCCCTCCTGGATCCTCGAATGGTGGTCTCACTTCCTAGGCAATCTGCCATAATGGTGTTCAGAGCTGACCAGACCAGGATTTGGGTGCTGGCTTTGTGAGACTGTGGGCACATTGCTTACCTGACCTTGGACCTCAGTTTCCCTGTCTTTAAAATGGGGATAATAAGGCCACGTCCAAGAATCGTTGTGAAAGTTAGAATTATCTCCTTTGACGTCAGTGCTCCATGGAGAGCCTGGGGTCGGGCTCAGTCTGTGCGGTGGCAGCTCTGGTTCCTTCTGGTTTCCCATCCATCACTCAGGGTGCTGGCCGTTGTCATTTGCTTTTTTTTGTAAAAGAGGCCCGCTTCCTTGAGAGTCACTCCAGACCTCTTGGTCACCATTTCTGCTCGTGACCTGGTCTTTCTGGCTCTGGTCACCTCAACTCAGTTTCCATCTTGGTTCTTCCAAGTCTCTTTCTGTCAGGTTTAGCATCGTCATTGAAGACGTGTCTGCCTAGGGAAGCCCTGGCCCTTCCGCACATGGATCTTCGGTTTTGTTTTGGTGTATTTAGACCACAAACTTAAACCAGAGATTCCTCTTTTCGAATGTCACAGCTGTCTGAATGCCTCCCATCGACCCTCCTGGGGGTACGATAAAGTTGCCTGGGTGTGACCAAGATTAGAATCTTAACTACAGGTCAGTAATTAAGGGGAATCTTATCTCAGAGCATGTGGCAGATAAACCAGCCTCTGAGTGCTGATTTTTCTGCAGAAGATTCATCCAGAGGCCCTAGACCAATTTCTGCCCTGGGCAGTTACTGCTCAGAGTGGGAGGGTGAATGCCTCCTCGCATTTTGGGATCACAGACGCATTTTGGGATCACAGACCCGTTATGTGTTTTGTGATATGGCAAAAGGGACGCTGATTCCTTCTTTCATCGAGCCAGCTGCTGAGTTTTTGAGCACCATTGTAGGTCCTTTGAGGGCAGGAGCGCCCCATGGTAGTGGGAAACTCTGCCTTGCCTGTATGCCAGTTCCCATCCTCCCTGGCCCTGCAATCTGGTCCTTCAAGGTGGCCCTTGTAGGGCTTTCTGCTCATCCTTTGTCTCAGTCGTGTTCTCTCCTGTCCCGTGTGGTTGTGTTTGTGTTGTGTCGTCCAGTCTCCCACCTCCCAGGCCCATTTAAAACGTCTTCCCTCTGGGCTCAGATAGTCCACCCAGAGGGCAGGGAGGGTCTTCCTGTTTCTCTCTCTTTGCTTTGAAAAGAGGAGGCAATCTTTGGTCCTTAGGAAAAAATAGTTGTGCAGATCTTCCAAAGGGGTCTGCTTGCCGCTCTGGCCAGATGGCTATTGCCTGCTGATCAGGAACCTGGATCAGACTGACAGGGAGCCGGGTTTGTGGGTGTTCACAGGGAGAGAGGGATAGGAGAGCCTCTGTGTGTGTGTACCCTTAAGGAGCCCTGTGATGGGTGTGGCTGCAGAGATCCCGCTAAGCATTTCAGAGGGACTTCTGTCTCACCCAGGAGAAAACAACCAGAATGGGAATGTACCCGGGCTTCCTCCTCATCTTTGCAGAGTCTTCTGAGTGAATTTGGTGGGTGGGGAGCCCTGCCATTTGGGGAGCCATTGGGAGTGGGGCTTGGCCAGGCATTACCAGGCACTCCAGGGGGACTGTAGAGCCAGCTCTGCCCTGAGCCCTTGGCTCTTTGCTCCTGACTAGGCACGTGGCCCAAGAAGACAGCTACACTGGAGCATGAATGGGAGGCCGGGAGTCAGAGCTTGCCTGAGGTCTCCCATCTCCCAGACCTGCTGTTCCCTGGTACTGGCTTCAGGTCTGGACACAAGAGCTGCTCTTCCAGCAACATACTCCTCCAGTGGACTGCGCTGTGGCGTGGGCCCGTGGTCACTCCCTTTCCTTTTCTAAGTGACTCCAGGAGACTCCTCCAGGAAACCCTAGGGCTTGTGGGACACAGTTTGAAAAGCCCAGTGTTAGTGACGCTAAATGCTTGGGTTCCTCTGTGCTGTCAGCACTGCCCTGGGGGGTGCCACATGCCAGTGCCCCTCTGGTTTGTTTCCGAATGGCTTGCAGGGGGCGGTTGGGGTGCTTTCTTACTCTAGGTGGCTGGTCTGCTTTATTATTAGTCTGGGGGAAATGATTTCTGCCAGAAGCAGTGGAAGGTGTAAATTATGCGTCACTGCAGATCGTCAAGACTATATATATATTCGGCTCCAGCTGCAAGTCTCTTGCAAATGAGGACCGATGTGAGATGTTGGCAAGTTGGAAAGAGTTACAGTGTGGACCTGCGGTGGGTGTGATTGATAATCACAGACTTGCCTTTACTTGGTTCTCTCATGGTGGGTGGGGGGGTGGGGAGGAGCCCCAGTTGTTCTCGGAGGGCTGTACCCCACGTGAGAAGGCTGGAGGGAAGCACTTGGAAGGTGACTGACATCCCCCTGGGAGTGGACAAGTTTTCCATTAACCTGATCCGTAATAAATATTTCTTCTGTTTTCACTGAGCCAGGAATCCCAGGCTTAGGCCTGGTGTTCCCACTCTCACCTAGCCTCACACGACCATCTGGCCATCCGTGGTGTCTTCCTAAAATCTGAGTGCTCCAGAGTCGTCTCCACTGGCTCCCATTGCCTGAGTGTCAGGCGCTTCTAGCTGGGCTGACACGGGCCTGCACAAGCTGTGCCTGGCCTCTCTCCGGTCCCCTCACTTGCCCCCTCCTGGCACACACCTCTACACCCTGTGCCTTTGCACAGCTGCTGCCTCTGTCTAGAGTTCCTTCCCCTCATGCCTGCCTTAGAAATGATCCAGACCCGGGCAAGGATGGCCTTCCACCTCTCATCAGGCAAGCTGATCACTCTTCCTCCGGCTTCCATAGGCCAGTCCCCTGTGGTGGCATGGACCACATTGACCTCAATGACTTGTTTATGTGACTGCCTCCCCACTGCGCTCTGAGCTCCTCCAGGGCAGGAAACCAGCTTCATAAACCTCTGTAACTGCCCCGGCCTGGCACAGTGCTTGGCATCTCTGAGTTCTGGCTCAATAAGTATTTGATGGCTGGATGAATGGACGGATGAATTAAAGAGGATATGGAGAGAGCTTGCCTTAGAGAATTGGGCACATATCGCTCTGATATGGGCTCATGGCTTAGGCAGCCTTTACTCCAAAAAGGCATGAATGGCCTTGTCTTGAGGTGAAGTTTAGGGTCACGGAAGGCCAGGGTTGGAAGGCCTGCAGCCAGGTCAGCTCAGAGTGCTGGACATCAACAGAAGGCCACTGGGTCCTGGACAACAAGGCCCTTGAGCCGCAGGACAGGGCACCCGAGAGTGGAAGGGCGACAGATGAGGAGATGTGGCACGGACTGATCTTCTCTCCCCGTCTTCTCAGTGGGGCTGCTGTGGGGGCAGTTGGGTGTGGCTGAGGGCCCCATGGAAGGAGCCCTGGATTCTAATTGTAGGACCCCCCACCCCTGCACCCCTTGGCTCTTTGACCCTCAGTTTCTCCGTCTGTCCAGCAGAGATGTGCGCCCGTTGCGCTGCCTCTCAGGATTTTGAGAACGATCGTGGATGTGAGCCTGCTTTGGAATTCAGGCTGTGCTGGGGAAGATGAGTGCACGGCCTGTTAGGGGAGCCTGTGCAGGAAGTGGGGGCGGAGGAGGGCCTGTGCCCGTGGACTCAGCTGACTCTCCCGGGCGGCCTTGTCCCAACTGCTCAGTCCTCTGCTGTGGTCCTTTCCCCACTGGACGCCTTGAACTTGCTTCTGAAGCCGCCTCCTGAGACCTCCTCGGCTAAAGCTGTTGAAATTCTTGTCCCAACCTTGAACCGTTTGGAGTTAAGAGCTCCTTCTTTGTCTTTCCCCGTGGGCTTCACCCGGGCACCTGCAGATGCAGCTGAGAACAAGACTGAGTGGATGGGACTCACAGGCCTCTGTGGTCAGAGGGCTCGTCGTCCATGGGGAGCCAGGTGAGTGGCCAGAGAGAGATGCCTGATGCAGTGAGGGGCCCGAGGAGGCAGTGCAGGGCAGTGGGAGCACTTGGTACCTGTGACGGGCTGCTTGTGGCCCCCAAATTCGTACGTTGAAGTCCTAAGCCCCATAACCTCAGAACGTGACTGTATTTGGAGATGAGATCCTTAAAGAGGGAATTAAATTAAAATGAGGTCATATGAGTGTTCTTACAAGAAGAGATCAGCTCACAGACACACCCATGGGGAAGACCACATGCAAATGCAGGGAAAAGATGGCCATCTTCAAGCCACAGAGAGAGGCCTCAGAAGAAATCAGCCTGCTGACACCTTGATCTCAGACTTCCAGCCTCCAGAACCGTGAGACCGTAGGTTTCTGTCGTGTCAGCCCCCGGTCTGTGGTGCTTTGTTCTGGCAGCCCTAAGCTGACTCACACTAGGGCCTGAACCCGGATTTGGGTAGGAGACTCAGTTACGTGGTTCTGTGTGGGATCGAAACCTTGAGAAGAAACAGGGGCACTGTGCTGGTGCCTGCTTTCCTCCCTACCCTGCATCCCCAGCTGACACGCTGTGTCCCGTTACTGTGTGTCTCTTTTGTTGGAGCAGGAGCCCCACGAGGGCAGAGCTGAGCATCTGGTTTGTTCCCTGCAGGTTCGGAGGACTGAGCGCCGGGGGATGCCTACATGAACCCTGGGACGTGTGTTTTGGATGAATTCTGTCTGAAACAATGACCTGAAGTCAAATTCCTCACTCTGGGCCTAAATCCAGGATTTTTAATTAAAATAGCTGGTTTTCTGCACCCTGGTCTTGGTTCGGAGCTCACCCCGCAAGGTGACCGTTGTTTTTGCAGACTGTGTCCGTTCTCTCTCTCTCTAATCTCTGTCCAGCCACCAGATGTGATTAAAATGTGTTAAACATCAGAGAGAAAGGTTCATTGATTAGTTTTTCTTTGGACTCGGTGGGCTGAGCTGCAGATGACGTTAAATGGGATCAGACCAGCCGATGGGTGTGGGCGACGTTAACCCTCCAGCAGGTTCACTCAGCAAGGTGACCTTTGACCTGCAGCCCCGACGTGGCCTCCCGTCACCTCTTCAGTGAGAGGAGAGGTTCCCTTTTCTTCTTCTCTTTTTTTTTGGGGGGGGGGAAGATTAGCCCTGAGCTAACTGCTGCCAATCCTCCTCTTTTCGTTGAAGAAGACTGGCCCTGAGCTAACATCCATGCCCATCTTCGTCTACTTTACATGTGGGACGCCTACCACAGCATGGCTTGCCGAGCAGTGCCATGTCCACAGCCAGGATCTGAACCAGCGAACCCTTGGCCACCAAAGCAGAACATGCACACTTAACCGCTGTGCCACCGGGCCGGCCCCAGAAGTCCCCTTTTCTACGGCAGAGCCCCCCTGGTCTGATGAGCAGGGAAGGTCCCTGGTTTGGGGAAACTCATGACTTGCCTAAGAGTCTTTGCCTACGTCCGATTCCTCCTACTCTGCGTCTAATTTTCTCTTCGTTCTCTCTCCTTTTTAAAAAAAAATTGTGGCAAAACTCACATAAAAGTTGCCATTTTCAGTATTTTAAAGTATGCAATTCAGTGACAGTACATTTACAATGTTGTGCAACCATCACCACTGTCCAGTTCCAGAACATTTTCATTACCCCAGAGAGAAATCCCTGTGCCTATTAAGCAGTCGCTCTCCATTCTCCCTACCACCCCAGTCCCTGCCAACCACGGATCTTTTCTCTATTTCTATGGATTTGCCTACTCTAGGCGTTTCATATAACTGGAATCATATCATATGTGACATTTTGTGTCTGGTTTCTTTCACTTAGCATAATGTCTTCACAGTTCATCCGTGTTGTGGCGTGTGTCACCACTCCATCCCTTTTTATGGCTGAATAATATTCTGTTGTATGGCTGTACCACATTTGCTTATCCATTGCTAGGTGACGGACATTTGGGTTGTTCCCACATTTTGGCTGTTGTGAATAAGTACCATCCGCTTCTGCTGTCTCTAGTTCTGCCTCCAAATGCTGCCTCTAGTTGTCCGACGCATTACTGGTGGTGAACTGGTGGTAAGCGTGGGTTCCTGGTAGTGGAAAAAGCACTTGGGAAATGAGAAGGCAGGGTCACAGTCCTGACTCTCGCTCTGTCTGAGATTTCTGTCAAGCCTCAGTTCGCTCGTGTCTGAAATCGGTACACAGTTCCCTGCCTTCCTTACGCAGCCCTGCAGAATGTCGCATGAGGTGCAAATCATAGATGTGACTTGCAGCCCTTCCTCAGCTGGAAAGTCAGATGTGAAGTGATAGTTATTTCTGTTCCCCATTTTTCCTTTGATGTTCTCATTTTCTGCTTTTTACTCCGCTTCCTCTTTCCTCCTTGTGCTAATGGCTGCGTTTGAATTCCTTTTCTTCTCCTTGCCTCTTCAGATGGCCTGGGGCTGTAGAAGGTGGCGTTCTGTAGGGTGGGTCCTGGAGGGGGCCTAGAGGATGGGATGTCGCATGTGGCATCTTGGGGCAGAGCAGGACGGGTTGCCCGCGAAGGCGGTTGGCAGCCTTGGCTGGGTGCTGGGGTGAGGTCAGCCCTGGCTGGACCTGAGCAGGGGGAGCGTGGCTGCCGTGGCCCTGCCGTTCCACCCGGTTTGCTCTGCAGACTTCGTTTGCAGACAGCTTTGAGGCCTTTCGCGTCGGCCAGATTGATGGATACTTAGGCACATGTTAGAATCCAAGGGAGCAGACCCAAGGGACCCTGGGAGCCACGCAGCAGATGGAGTTGTGTGGTTTTCTTGGTGCATTGCTTTGCAAATGCTGACTCTTCTGCAGTCCTGTCCATGTCATTTTCCCAGCTGAAGTGGAAGCTTCTTGAGGGCGATGGCGATGACTGTCTTATTTCTCCCCGTGGTGCTTGCTCATGGTGTCCTTTGCAGAGTCTGAACATAAATGGTGTTGAACATATGTGACAATGACTCCCTTTGTTCAGTGCTCTCATGGTTACACAGGGCTTTCACCTAGGATTTCTCATTCGTCTTCTCAACGGCCTGGCCAGGTGGATTCTAGTTCTCAAATAAACAAGCTTAAGGCCCAGAGAGGTTAAGGAACTTGCTCAGGACACACAGCTAGCCAGAGGTGCAGCTGGACTCCCTGCTTGGAACCAGTGCTCTCCACTGTTTCCCCCTCCCTCACGGAGAATTTACAGCAGATAAGAACCATGTGGCGGCAGTTATTTAGGGAGATGGGAAATGAATCCCTGTGCAGTTGGACCTCGTTCATTTTGGAGGCTTTTTTTTTAAACATCTTAGGATTTTCAAGTCCAGAAGAAGTGCTGTAGAAGTTGCAGGTGGCCTTTCCTATTACTCAGACAGTCTAGATTCCTCTTTTCTCAACAAACTTCAGAGAAGCTTCAAGGAAAGCCGATTTCCTGCTAAATTGAGATGTTCCTCATTTGCTACCAGAGGGTCTGATTTCAGGAACTGTTGTCATTCTTGGTGACAGGCGCGGGGCCAGCTCAGAGCGATGTTGCAGCTTGGAATGGGGTTCCGGCTTCCCTGGTGGAGCTCGGCGTTGGACGGAGTCGCTGAAAAGTCTGGCTCCAACTGGGGCAGGCAGGAGGGATGGGCGTGCTGGCGCAAGCGAGCCCGGGGAAAGCTTGCCCGGAGGAAATTCGGTCAAGATGTTTGGTTTAACACCTCTGGTTTCCTTCCAAATCAGAAGAGGAAAAGACTCTGATTGAGGGATGTGGGAAATTTAGGGTTTTCTGTGAGTGGAGCTCCGAGCTCGATGGATCCTAGATTCTGCAGAGAGGAGAACAGTGCCTGGCAATGTGGAGGGGCTTTTGCCCTTGGCTGGGCCCTCAGCAAATCGCTGAGCTTAGAAAACATATGATACTGGTGGCATTTGCTGGCTCAGCCACAGAAAGTGTCCACTAGCCTTTGAATTGTTCAGGGATCTGCGGTGGCATTTTGTGTGTATGTGTTGGGGGAGAGGTGGCATTTTCAAGCTCGGAGAACTTCTCTGAGGTGACAGAACTGCTGGGTGTAAGATAGAGGTTAAAAGGGCGCTTCCTTCACGCTGGAACCTTCTGGCACATGATCCAGATCAGCTCATTCACTCAGTGAATGGAAGCTGTGCGCCTCCAGTGGGCGAGGCCCCATTCTCAAAGCCCGAGATGGAGTCGTGAGCAAAGCTGACAGACGTCCCTGTCCTCACAGAGTGTACATCCTAGTGGAGGGCGACAGACAGTAAACAAAACTAACTAAACTGTGAAGTGAGTAAGATTTATAATTTTAAATGGGATGGGCAGGGAAGGTCTTATTAGGGCAGGACATCTGAGCAAAGCCCTGGGAGAGATGAGGGAGCAAATGTATGGATTTCTGGGAGAAGAGCATTCCAGCCAGAAGGCAGAGGGAGGCGCAGGTGCAAAGGCCCTGTGGCCTGAGCACACTTGGAGTTCAGGAGCAGCAGTGAGGTCACTATCGCTGGGGCAAAGTGAGTGTATGTGCGGTGGGGAGTATTGGAGGTGGAGGCAGACAGGTGACTGGAGTGAGAGGTTGAGGGGGGACCCAGGGCGGGAGGTCATTGGAGACCCTCGTGACGAGTAGACAAACTCCACATGCCAGGAGGAGCCACTGAGCAGAGGATTGATGTGACCTGACTTAACGCTCTGCTGCTTTGTTAAGAATAGATGTGGGGGATGCAGGTGGATCACAGGGACCAAGGATGGAGGGAAGGAGATGAGTAAAGAGATGATCGCAGTAACATAAGTGACAGATGATAGTGGCTTTGACCAGGGTAGGAGATGATGTGGTTGAAACAGTTGGCTTTTGGGTGCATCTTGAAGGGAAAGGCAGTGGGGTTTGGTGATGGATTGGATGTGTAAGGTTTGAGAGAGAACTTCAAGGTGGCTCCAAGGTTTTTCGCTTAAGCAGCTGGAAGGAAGGAGCTGGTATTAAATGAGAAAGTGAGGATTGGCAGCCGTGGGTTTTGGGGGGATATCAAGAGTTTGTTTTGGCCCGTTAAGTTTGAGATTCCTGTATCTGTTCGAGTAACGGTATCGGGTGGGTGTGTGCAAAGCCGATGCTTGAGTTCAGGGGAGAAGTCGGCTTAAGTCTGATTTGGAGGTCATTCTGGTATAGATGCTCTTCAAGCTGACACACTGGGTGAGATCGCCTAGGGAGTGGGGTGGATAGAGAAGACAAGAGGGCCAGGAACGGCACCCCGGGCACCCCAGAGGGGACGAGGAGGAAACCAACCACAAAGGAGAAGGTTGAGCCAAGGGGCGGAAGGAAAACCAGGAGACCAGAACATTCTCTCTTTGGGCTCTGAGAAGGCAGTGCAGAGTTGTCAGGCCCTCGGGAGCTCTCAAGGATTAGACAACACGAAGGGCCCTGGGCACCCACAAACAATGTCTGGGCTAAGGCTGGCAGTTCCAGGATGATTTGGATTTTCTCATGTCATCTGCATCCTTTCACAAGACACATAGACATATTAGCATGGCTAATGGCCGTGTCTGCATTTCCCAGAACCCCACCAGGGCCTCCCTGGCAGTCCCATCATGAATAGATTGGGGAAGGAGATGTGGCTGTTTCATGTGGTGCTGAGGGAAGAATTTTTTTCATTATTAACTTTTTTTTTTTTTTAGGAAGATTAGCCCTGAGCTAACTGTTGCCAATCCTCCTCTTTTTGCTGAGGAAGACTGGCCCTGAGCTAACACCTGTGCCCATCTTCCTCCACTTTATATATGGGACACCTACCACAGCATGGCTTGCCAAGCAGTGCTGTGTCCGCACCCAGGATCTGAACTGGCGAATCCTGGGCCACCAAAGTAGAACGTGCGAACTTAACTGCTGCGCCACCGGGCCGGCCCTCATTATTAATGTTTAATCACACATGTAACATAAGAATTAAACTCTACATCCGTGATGGGGGGGAGGGCATTGGTTCTCCGATGGCAAAAGCATCCTAGGTCTTACCAGTGTTTACCGCCCTGCAGAGGGTTGCCGTGCACGTCCACATCAACAGTGGCTCTGTGGTGTTGACATTTCATGGTGGGTGGGGAGTGGTTAGGAAAGACGTGTCACCCTCCTGAGCGAGGGTGACCGTGAAAACAAGGCTGAGAAACCGAATCTGACTTCACGACCTCCTCAGCCCATTGTGGAAATATATCCTAATGATCTGTGGGTTTAGTTCCTGTTTTATTTTAGTTTTTATTTATTTATTTATTTATTTTTGAGGAATATTAGCCCTGAGCTAGTTCTTATTTTAAATAAATAACAAGAGTGTATTATTTCTTATCCTATATTTTCACTGACTAAGCAGAATAGGCAAAAATTGTCTTTAAAAGAATTACTTCACTATATATTAAGTAAAAAAGCAGTCTACAAAATATGTGCAGTAAAATTCCCAATTTGTGTAAAAAAAGATGTGTGGGTGTGCGCATATAAAAGAAAGTCTAGAAGAAGATTCATTGAAATGCTAATGATAGTTATTGCTGGGTGAAGGCACTGTGGGAATTATGTTGCTTTTTTGGGATTTCTCCGGTTAGCCCCTCTCCTTGATTTCCTTCAAATAACACATGAATATGAATATTGTAATCAGAGAAACACAATATATTATGAAACAGAAGCATCAATAAATATTTCATTGAAAAGCAAAAGGAAGCTATGTCGAAGAGATGTGTGCACCCGATGTTCATTGCAGCATTATTCACAATGGCCAAGACATGGAAACAACCTAAGTGTCCCTCAGTGGATTTCTGGATAAGGGAGTTCTGGTCTGTGTATGTATCTGTGTGTATGTATATAAAATTCAATATTATTCAGTCATAAAAAGAAGGAAATCCTGCTATTTGTGACAACATGGATGAGTCTTGAGTGCATTTACGTTAAGTGAAAAGTCAGAGAAAGATACTGTGTGATCGCACTTATATGTGGAATCTAAAAAAACCTCCCCAAACTAAATCATGGAAAAGAGATCAGCTTTGGGAGGTGGAGGAGTGGGGGAGGGGGAATTGGTAGAAGGTGGTGAAAAGGTCCAGGCTTCCAGTTAGAGGATAAATGAGTAGTAGGGATGTAATGTCCAACATGATGACTACAGCTAACACTGTTGTATAGTGTATTTGAAAGTTGTGAAGAGAGTAGATCCTAAGAGTTCTCATCAGAAGGATAAAAACATTTTTTTCCTTTTCTTTTGTATCTGTATGAGATGCTGGATGTTAACTTCTTGTGGTAATCAGTGCACAATATATGTAAGTCAAATCATTATGCTGTCACCTTAAACTTATACAGTGCTGTATACACCGTAAACTTATCTATCACAATAAAACTAAGAAAAAAATTAAAAGGAAGGAAACTAGAGAAAGAAAAGAGAGATTTCCCTAACTTGGTATGGTGCAAACTCTGGTGCTCATTTGTGAAATTCAGGTTCTCCCAGGGAGTGAGATGAAGGAGTTCCCTTAGGACCTCAGCCACAGGAAAGGAGCTGGCGGTCCTGGGTGTCTGGCTGACTTTTTCTCTGAGAACTCTGCGAGGCTGGCCAAGGGCAGAATGGCCTTCCTGTGTTATAGCGGGGTCTCTGGAGCCCCTGGAACAGGACAGGTGAGAGAATGCCTGCAAACTGGTGCAGCTGCTATGGAAAACAGTATAGAGATTTCTCAAAATGTTAAGAATAGAAATACCATATGACCCAGTTGTTTCCACTTCTGGGTATTTATCCAAAGAACATGAAAACACTAATTTGAAAAGGTATGTGCACCCCTATGTTCGTTGCTGCAATATTCACAATAGCCAAGACTTGGAAGCAACCTAAGTGCCCATCAACAGATAGATAGATAGAGAAGATGTGGTGTGTATACACAACAGAATACTACTCAGCCATGAAAAAGATGAAATCCTGCCCTTTGTGACAACGTGGATGGACCTTGAGGGTATTATGCTAAGCGAAATAAGTCAGACAGAGAAGGACAATTACTGTATGATTTCACTCATGTGGAAGATAAACAAACAGATACGGAGAACAGAGTGGTCATTACCAGAGGGGAAGGGGGTGGGGAGAGGGCGAAAGGGGTGAAGGGTCATATTTGTATGGTAAGGGATGGAAACTAGACCTTTGGTGGTGAACACGATACAGTCTATACAGAAGTTGAAATATAATAATGCACAACTGAAATTTATGTAATGTTATAACCAATGTGACCTCAATTAAAAAGAAAAAAAAAGAATGCGTGGATCAGGCTCATCCACGGAGCAGGCTCAAATTTCACCCTCTGTGGGGCTGCAGTGGGAGGAGCCGGCGTTGGGGCCTCTGTGTGGGAGGGGTAAGTGAGGTAGAAGGATACATGCAGTGGACCCTTTGGTTATATTTACTTTGGGGGCACAGTTCTATTTTAAGATATCTATAGGGAAGAGGAAGAGGAAGCTTTGACATTTTAAAGGCACTCGGCAAAAAGCTAATGTTTTTAAACTGGTGGACAAAGCTTGCCTACATAGTGAGCAATCTATGGAATTTGCTGGCAAAGGCGCAGCTCGGTAAAGAAGAGGTTGTGGAGGTCAGTGTGGGTACTACGTTGGTGCCACGGGAACTCTTCAGTTGGGTGAGAACAGAGTTCACGTGGGCTCACGGCAGGCTCAGCGTGGCCGGCAGCGCATGCTCTCTCCTCTTTTTCTGTTTTCGAAGCAGAAGATGAAGTCAGGGTACATCTATAGGGAAAGGTGACAGATCTTGTTTAGGGCCGTTTTCTCCCAGGAGAAAGACTAGTCAGGGCCGTGTTTGGAATCCTGGTTGCACATTAGGAATCCTAACTGGCCATGGATGCCCAGGACAGTGAAGTCAGACCAGGTGAAGCTCCCTAGGTGATTCCAATGAGCAGCCCAAAGTGGGAAACATTTGGCGGGGGAGGTGTGTCTCTTTGTTGACATCCATCACCTCCCTAGCATTCTCTGCACCGGACAGTGGGTTAGGTGGGCACCTTTCCTGCATTCTCTGATTTAATCCGCACACACTACGAGGTAAGTGCTTTCTATTTGCTCATTAGACAGGTGAGGAGTGGAGTAACCTGCCTACGGGCAGCCAGCTAGACAGTGGGTCCCAGGTCTGTGTGACTCCGTGTGAGCTCTAAGCCTCAGTGTAAAGCAGCGACATGAGGAAATGGAGAAAGTCGCAGGGGCTTGCTGAGAGGCTGGGAATACCAAGGATGGCTCTCAGAGTACAGCCCATGTGGCTCAACTGAGCTGGAAGGATGGAGGTAAGATGCAGGAGTGATAAAGAACCATAGATGGTTAGCAGGTGCCAGCTAAAATGTCTTAGATGTTTTTCTTTCTTTCAGCTTTCTTCTAGCTGTGTATTCTTCTCTAAAGCATTTTTTTTTTTGAAAGTGTAATGTCTGAATTCTTTGTCTCGGGACTTTTTATTTTTATTTATTTTCCTACTTTTTCTCCCCAAATCCCCCCAATACATAGTTGTATATTTTAGTTGTGGGTCCTTCTAGCTGTGGTATGTGGGACGCCACCTCAGCATGGCCTGATGAGCGGTGCCATGTCCACGCCAAGGATCCAAACCTGCGAAAACCTGGGTGGCTGAAGCGGAGCACATGAACTTAACCACTGGGCCACGGGGCCGGCCCCATCTAAAGCATTTTTAGACCTAGATATTTTTATTTCTTTAAATCTTATACTCATAGATGTTTTCCTATCTAAACACGTTTTCCTTGTTCATTTCTTATCATTTCTTTTTAAAAATTACGGTAAAATATACGTAATGTAAAATTTACCATTTTAGCCTTTTTTAAGTGTACAATTTCTTGGCATTAAGTACATTCACATTGTTTTGCAACCATCACTACCATCCATCTCCAGAACGTTTTCATCAGCCCCAAATGAAATTCTGGGCCCATTAAACGCTAGCTCCCCATTTCCCCCTCCCCCAGCCCCTGGCAACCACCGTCCTACTTTCTGTTTCTGAATTTGACCCCTCTAGGGCCCTCAAATAAGTGGAATCACGCAGTGTTTGTACTTTTGTGATGGGCTTATCTCACTCAGCATTCTAAAACATTTTTAATAGGCAAATACTTTATGCCGTTCTCTTATAACGAGTTGCAGATTCATCGGAAAATATGGTATGACTCTGATTTTTCTCACTTTACTCTGGAAAAGCAATGTGACAAGTGGTCAGAGACATGAAAAGATTGAACTTTTAAAAAATGGTCTGCGGAACAAACTGGGACCTTTGCAATTTCTCGAGTCTTTTTCTTCTTCTTTAAAAAATCAGAAGCTCCCCCAGACTGCTTGTCAAGAGTGGGAGGGGGACCCCAGGAAACTTGAAGGATAAATTAAGTTCTTCAAATAAATTCAGAAAGTGACAGCCAGGAGGGGTTCCCACCATTCATACAATATGCAGTTCCCTCCTAGAGGGAGAGGGGGTGCGTGTGATTTTTCCCTCCTGAGCAAGCCCGCGCGGCTGTCTGAACACTCCCGCGGGTCTAACACGGGCAGCTCCCCTTCCTCAGTGCTCGCAGTTGCACCCCTGGGGCCCGGCATCCCCTGGGGATGTTAGCGCCTTTGGAGTGGGGACCCATGGAGGATGCTGCTGGAATGCTGGGAAGGCGTTTCGTGAGGCAGATTGGCAAGTTGACGTTTGTCTTTGGCTTCTTCATCTGTCACTGGATGTCTTTGGCTGGGACCGGAAGGCATATTTGACTTAGGTGTCATGCTTCAGCACGCAGTGGAGCGACTGAGATCTGTCGAGGTTGACTGTTGAGCGGTCAGCCGCAACTGTGGGAGTGTGAGGCTGCAGGAAGCTCACATTCAAACTCTGTGACCTGCCTCCCCCATGACACGGTAGAGTTCTGTTATAATGCTCGAGTTAGGGGCCAAGGATGACACCTACTGTGGCAGATACCCCTTGTCTGTTGACTCTTATTCTTGTTCTGTTAACACCTCAGTTTTTCCCTGGAGAACCAGCAGTGCAGGGGATTCATAGAAAACAAATGGTTTCATTGGAGCGGGTGCTACCCCTAAACTCTAAGAGTAGATGCATGACCCCAACTTGACCTGACTCCCCTGGCCATATTGATCCAGGAATGGGCATGTGACCCATGCTGGTCCAGTGAGATTCCACCCTCTAGGGCCTTTTGCTATTCAATTTGGGAAAGAGATGCTTTTTCCCACCTGGGATTGTTAAGCCAGTAGGATTATAAACTTGGAGCTGCTGTGACTATCTTTGCTAATACTTGGGGAGTATATGAGAATGAAGTTAGCACGAAAGAAAGCAGAGCTGAGACCATATTGTTTGAGCATCTGGATCCATCAGTACCTGAAGGCAGTATATGCGTGAACTTCCAAGTTATATATGAGCCAATAAATATTGCCATCCCTCCATTGTGTGTGTTTGCGTATGGTTGTATGTGTGTCTAAAACAATTTGGTTTAGATCCTGTGGCTTGCAACCTATTGTGTCCTATCTAAACTACATCATGAACATTCCATTTCTTGGAGGGAAGCACCATATTATGAAGACTGTGATTGGCCCAGTGGCATGGATGAACCCGTGCAGTCCTAGAGTGATTGCTGTGGCTTGGGGTGCAGCGGAGAGACTGCTAGATGAGGAGTTGGGGTTCACAGGCTCTAGGGTGCCTTTGTCTGCACTGGGTGGGACATCTTCTAATCCTTCTGAGCTGCAGCTCCCAACGTCTGAAAAACAGGTCGCTTAAACTAGTTGGTCTTTGAAGTCTCTCTCAGCTCTGCAGGATCCTGTGACAGTTTGACTTAATGTCTGTGTTTTTGTTTTTTTTTTAAAGATTTTATTTTTTTTCCTTTTTCTCCCCAAAGCCTCCCGATACATAGTTGTATATTCTTCGTTGTGGGTCCTTCTAGTTGTGGCATGTGGGACGCTGCCTTAGCGTGGTTTGATGAGCAGTGCCATGTCCGCGCCCAGGATTCGAACCAACGAAACACTGGGCCACCTGCAGCGGAGTGCGCCAAGTTAACCACTCGGCCAGGGGGCTGGCCCCTAATGTCTGTGTTTTAAATGGACAATTGGAATAGGTATAAAACCCAAAAGCAAGCAAATAAAAGTACCCCCAGACTCCAGATCTCTGCACATTGCTTAAAGATCCATCCATTTTTTTCAAGTGCGTTTTTAAATTGAAGTGCAACTTACATACAGACAGTTGTTCAAATCATTAAGCGTATGGTTTGATGAATTTTCACAAACTGAGCACACTCATGTAACAACCATCAGACCCGGACGTGGAACCAGCAGCCCAGAATCCTCTTTTCTCCACGTCAGTACCTCCTCCCAAGGGGACCACAGTCTTGGCTTCTAACCCATGCATTGGTTTTGCCCATGTTTGAACTTACCTTAAACAGAAGCATCAGTAACTGTTCTTTTTGCGGGGGAGGGACGTCTGACTTTTCCTCAACGTCGCGTTTGTGAGATTCGCCCACATTTTGCGTAGTTCATTCTCGTTGCTGTCTAGCACGTCACTGTACGAATACACCACCAATTATTTATCTTCCTCTTGGACACTTGGGTTGTTTCACTCGATTATGAATAGTGCTGCGATGCACATTCTTGTGTTCCTGTTTTTGGTGGCTAAGAACTCCCATTTGTGTTGGGTATACACCTAGGAGCAGGATGCTGGGCCGTGGGCTACGCCTATGTCCAGCTTTGGTGAATACTGACAAATGGTTTTCGAAAGTGGTAGTCCCCATTTCTGTTCCCACCAGCGATGTCCGAGATTCGTGTGGTTCTGCATTTTGTCTGCATTTGCTATAGCCGGTCTTTTTAATTTTAGTCATTTGGCTGAGTGTGTCATGGTCTCACCGTGTATGTCTGCATTTTATTTTTACCTCTTTAATTAGACATTTTCCAACATTTTATTATGAAAAATTGTAAACATACAGAAAAGTTGCAAGAATTTTATAGTGCCCATTCCTGTGCTGTAATCTGGATTCTGCCGACAGTCTTTTATTATGTGTGCTTTATCACATATCTATCCTTCTGTCCATCCGTCAATCTTAGTTTTTTGGGAGGCATTTCAGAGTGAGCTGAGAGCATCAGTACACTTCACCCTAAATACTCCAGCAGACACAGCATTAACCACAATACACTGTTTACAGTTATTTTATTCTTTTGAGGTTTAATTACATATAGTCAACTACACATATCTTGTGTCATTTGTTGAGTTTTTGACAAATGCCTGCACCCTTGCAGCCCCAAACCTTATCGAGTTACAAAACGTGACCATCACCCACAAGCCCCTTTGCTGTTAGTCCCAGACCCCACCCCTCCAGAAACAACCATTGCTCTTATTTGTTTCCCACTCTAGATTCACACTGTGGTTTTAATTTGCATCTTCCTGAGGACCAGTGATGCTGAACACTTTTTAATATGCTCAGTGGCCGTTTGGGTTTTCTTTCTTGTAACCTGTCTAAGGATGACTTTTAAAATTTGGAGGAGTGGTGAGGGAAAGAGTCCGGGTGGTAGAGGGGACCAAGAGTGTACTCCTGTAACAATATTATTCCAGTGTCTGCTGTTAATTGAAGGTGAACTCTCACACCCAGTAAGATTTCCCAGCAAGGAAATGCTGATTTGTTAAAAACTCATCCAAAAATTGGATAGCGTGGTGAAATTTTTAAGCCTGCGTCTTGAAGCCTTATCTTCTAATCATTTCCACTTATATAACTTTTTCCAGGGAGTGTCATTCTAGCAGGAGAAGGCAGAATCATTAGCAGATTTATAGAGAGATTTGACCAGCAGCTGCCAGAGGAAGTGGGACTCTGAGCTGCCGGCGCTCGTGTCAGACTCGTCCTCATCCTGAGAGGCGAGGGCGTTGGCGCAGGGACGCGTGTGCTCAGGGAAGTTGACAAAAATGGATCTTTAAAAAAAATCATTTCCCTGGTCAGCTGCAAGTTTGCCAGGTCTTGCATTTCAGGGCCTCGGGCGCCATCCCCACCCCCCGGAGGCCCTAGTCTCTGGGTGTTTCCTCCTTCTCCCTGGGGTCCTGTCGTCTGGTCCTGCAGCTGGGCACATGTGGCCTCGCTGTGAGGAACGGGCTGGGTAGGGAGCAAAGTGAGGTCACCCAAGTCCTCCCTTAGCTTTCTGTTTCTTTTCAGGTGTCATTTTGTGAAGGAGCTACTGGTTAGGGGAGGTGGTCACCAAAATGTCGTGATGCCCCAGGCCTCCCAGAGAGAGTGTCCTCCGGCCGTCAGGTCCGAATTGCACCATTGGAGGGTGTATCCATAGGGGCCGGAGGGGAATCATAGAGCTGGTGGGGAATTTAAAGAATGGAGCATTTACAGAGATGTGTTGGGGGCTGGTGAAGCATGCCCAGGGGAGGCAAAGCGGGGGAGCAGTGATGGAAACTGGAGAGAGATGTGGAGCTGGAGGGAGTCACAGCCCGCCGACAGCCCGCAGAGAGGGAGCTGGTGCCAGGGCCCCGGCCCCCGTCCTCCTGAACTCTCACCTCCACCCTGGATCTCCCATTGGCTGAAGTCCCCTGGAAGCCAGAGCGCAGGGGCGTCCTTGGGTGCAGTCGATACAGGTCACCCTTTGGGGCAGGGAGCAGGCAGGAGTGGGCCGGGGTAGACCCTGACAAGCGGAGAGTAGCCCGGAGGTGTTTCCGGACCTTTATCCCGTGTTAAAGTGCAAAAATATTTCCTCTGGAGAGTTTGGAAGGGAGCCTTGGGCTCAGAACTGATCAGAATTCAAATTCAGACATGGGTGCAGCTCCTGAACTCGGAGACCCTTCCGCTGCCTGGCTTCGGTGGGGAAGCGGTGGGAGAGGGGCGCTCGGGGGGGCAGAGGCGCCCTAGCGGGACTGGGTTCAGGAGGCGGGAGAAGCCAGAATGAGCTCCCCAGGGTGAAAACACAGAGAAATCTGCTGACCGTGGAAACGGCATCGAGGACCAAAGGGGCACGGATGTGCCAGGCAGGAAGGAAGAGTCGGCTCGGAGGTGGAGAAGCAGCCAGGTCAGAGGTGGAGTCCAGGCTCTGGGCGGGCTCGTGGGCCAGGGAAGGAGGTACAATGGCTGGGAGCAGAGGGCTGTGGAATGGGCTGAGCTTAAGCCAGTTGCTGGTGGGGGAGAGGTTATTCCCTGGGAGCTTGACTCCTGGCGATGTGGTGCTCATCCGTGGCAGTGTAGACGGTGGTTCAGAGTGTAGACTCTGGAGCCAGGGCGCTGGGTTCTTCGGCCACTTCCTAGCTGTGAGACTGTGGGTAGATTACTTAACCTCTCTGTGTCTCAGATTTCTTATCTGAAAATGGGACTCGTATACCATCTACCTCATAGGGTTGTGTTGCGGTTCAAATGGGTAAATAGACATAAACCTAAAAAGAACGCTGAGCACAGAGAAACCAGGCAGTCGGTGTAATCGAGTAATATGGTTGTTATTGTTAAAGATACCATTGCTTGGGCCCCATGAATTAAACCAGCATCCCCTGGAGGTTGGGCCTTGGCGTTAGCAGATTTTTAAAGCTCCCTGGGTGTTTCTAGTGGGTAGCGAGAGTTGAGACCACCGCGTTATGGTTTAACCTCCTGGTTCTCTGACACTGTCCCAAAGGCCTAAGTGGAGCAGTTTTGGGGTCGGGGTGGGAGGAAGAGAAGAGTGTGGTACCACCAGAGAAGAGAAAATGGGAGGGAAGCCATGATCCAAACTGATCCTGATCCTCAAGGAAACTGCCTGGAGTTAGCTTGTTGGGAGGCTGGCCGTTTGTCACAGAGGCAGCTATTGGAAGCTCAACAGTCATTTACAGGTTAGTATAAGTAAGTTTACTAGGACCTTCAGGGTCTGAATAGGGCGGAGTTAGGAGAGAGCTTGAGGGCATGGGTGTCAGAAGGAAGAGTGTTGGTGGAAAGGAGGTGGAGAGAGAGGAAGACTTCTAGTGAAATGCTTTCTTTCTCATCTTGAAGAGTTACTAGTGCTGTGGGACTTAGGAGTAGAGATTCCCACGATGCATTGTGGAGCTGGGTTCTGTGAGTGTGTGTGTGTGTGTGTGCATGCATGCAGATGGGGTTGATGGTGGCTCCACCTTTATAAATCGTTTCTCCAGGGCAGGTCTCCCTGGGACACAGTGCCGCGAATGTCTCTTTTCAGCTGGAAGGAAGATGTCTTCTGGCTGGCTTGGAGCATCTCCTATAGGCAGCATGGGGCAGTAGTTAAGAGCACAGGGAACCCAAGGGGATCCAGCTGGGTTTGAATCCTGGCTCGGTCCCTCTGGCCTGTGGCAAGCTTTTCAGACCCCTTGATGCATCAGTTTCCTCATCTGTAAAATGGGCATAATAATGGGACTCGTTTCATAGCATTTTTGGGAGAATTAAATGTAGGAGTTAGTACATGTAAATGATTTAGAACAGTGGTTCATAGATTTTCTTATCTAATTATCTTTTTTTCCTACTGATTTCTCATGGGAACCTTCTGACGAAGTCTACAGGTGGCCGCTTTGCCATTTGTGCCCTGCTTTGGCCTGTTTGGCTCTCCTCGCCTTGTCCTTCCATCCCCCAAGGCCCCGCTCCAGGAAATCTGGCTGATCACCCGACTCCTGGAGCCTTGCTTCCTTGGGAGGGAGCACCTCAGGGACCGCCCTCAACGGGCAGGTTTTAGGCGGATGAGATGAGATGGAGAGGTCCTTGGAGGCAGGGACTGTGTCTCTCTCTTCTGCGATTTTTAGCAGGGTCTTTTGTACCCTGTGCAGTGATGTATGAAGCACTAAGATTTGGGGTCCATATACTTGGGTTCTCATCTCGGCTGTGTGACCTTGAATGAGTTGCCTTGTCTAGGTGGGCCTTATTTTATCATGTGTGAAAATTAAGCTAATGATACTGGGGGTTGTCATTGTTAAGAGATGAATGTATGTGAAATCAGCTCCTCACTGGGAAGTGTTATTATAGAAACTCAGGGTGCTATTATTAATCCTGTATTCCCCCAGAAGGCATTAGCCGATGCTGAGTGCACAGTAGTTTCCCAATAAAATCCTCTTGGGGGAGTTGATTGCTTTTCAAAGTAAACTGATTTAGCTTTTGTTTTGATCTGCCTATCATGATGTCCCATCTGTCATTTTGGGGGAACCCCCCCTCCCCTTCTGGTGGGACTTGTCAATTAAGGTAGGTTGCTAAGCTGGGAGGAAGTTACCAACTGCCCCCTAACTGAGGAGAGTCCACCTGGAGAGGATAGCCAGTCGGAGGCGAGAGATGGCACCCTGTTCACAATGAGTGAGCCCCTTGAACCAGTCAGCCCTGAACTCCACTCAGTGTTACAAGCTCATAAATCCCCCCACCCTACCCTTTCGGTTTAAATTTGTAGATTGGATTTCTGCCACTTGCAACTGAAAGTCCTGGCTCTCTTTTCCTTCTCTCCTGGAAGACAGTGATGATCTCTCTTGTCTTCTCAGCCAAGGGGTAAGAAAAAGAGTGTTGTAAGTAAAATGTCACGGGAAGATTTTATTTCAAATGCATATATAGTATCACCCCATAATCAAATGCTATGCTACCATTAAATGATGTAGAAGAATATTTAATAAGGCAAAATATCACTAAGGAACAATGAACATGTGTTAGTTTTGCAGTTAGAAAACAATTTTTTTTTTTTTGCTGGGAAAGATTCACCATGAGCTAACATCTGTTGCCAATCTTCCTCTCTCTTTTTTTTCCCGCTTCCCAAAGCCCCAGTATGTAGTTGTGTATTCTAGTTGTAAGTCCTTCTACTTCTTCTATGTGAGTCGCCACCACAGTGTGGCTACCGACAGATGGATGGTGTGGTTCCACACCCAGGAACCAAACCCTGGAACCCAGGCTGCCAAAGGGGAGTGCACTGAACTTTAACCACTAGGCCATCAGCACTGGCTCAAGGAAACAATCTTTAAAATAAGTTTTACAGGGGCTGGCCCTGTGGCATATTGGTCAAGTTTAGTGCACTCTGCTTCGGCAGCCTGGGTTCACTGGTTTGGATCCCAGGCACAGACTTACACCACTTGTCAGCCATGCTGTGGTGACAACCCACATACAAAATAGAGAAAGATTGACAGAGATGTTAGCTCGGGGCGAATCTTCCTCAGCAAAAAAAAAAAAAAAAATTACATCAGGAAGTCTTATAAGTCAGAACTGGGGAACCTCAGCACCAGCCTGAGGCCACAGGTTTCTTTCTTTTGTTTTCTTTTATCAGATGCTTATAAAACACATGCTATGTGTCAGACGTTCTAACTCTTTTAATCCTAACAGTGACTTCATGAGGTAGGTTCCATTATCCCCATTTTACAGGTGAGGAAACTGAGGCACAGAAGTAGAGTGACTTGTCCACAGTCACACAGTGACGGCGCCTGGATTTAAACCTAACAGCCTCCCTCCCAACTCAGCTCTGCACATCTGTAGTGTGCTGCCTCCCGCGGGCGGGGATAGAGCAGCTGCTGTCTGAAAGGAGAGAAGTTGTTTGTTGTTAAAAGTCCCACTACAACAGAAGCATTCAATTACTCTTTTTTTTTCCTTGAGGACTTAATCAGTTAAGGGAGAGAAAGAAAGGAAAGAGAAGGAAAATAGAGAAGGGAGAGAAAGGAGGGTGACAAGATGGAAGGGGAGGGAGAAAGGAGAGAAGAAGTGAAAAGATGCAGAGGAGTGTGTGGGGTTTGGGGTTTGAGGGTGATAGGGAATCGACTATATATGTCACAGCTGACATTCTCTTGGGTGTTAGTGCCGGACCCCTGTTAGGGCTCTCCTTTGAAGTCTTACTTAGTTAATGACTCTTCCTACCTCTTTGTCTTTCTAATATATATATTTTTATTGTGATATAATTCACATAACACAGAACTCACCTTTGAAAGTCTAGAATTCAGTGTATATTCACTATTTAATTCTAGAACATTTTTATCACCCCAAAAAGAAACCCCATACCCGTTAACACTCACTCCCCCTCCCCCCCCCCCCCCCAGCAACCATTGATCTCCTTCCTGTCTCTATGGATTTGCCTATTCTAGGCATTTCAAAGAAATGGAATCATACACTCTGTAGTCTTTTGTGTCTGGTTTCTTTCACTTAGCATGATGTTTCCAGTGTTCATCCATGTTGTGACGTGTATCAGGACTTCATTCCTTTTTATGGCTGAATAGTATTCCATTGTATGGCCAGAACACATTTATCCATTCATCAGTTGATGGACATCTGGGTTGTTTTCACTTTTTAGCTATTATCTATAATGTTGCTATGAACATTTGTGTACAAGTTTTTGTGTGGACATGTTTTCATTTCTCTTGGTTATATACTCAGGAGTGGAATTGCTGGGTCACATGGTAACTCTATGCTTGACTCTTTCTTTTTTCTTTTTTTTTTTTTTTTTGGTGAGGAAGATTGGCCTTGAGCTAACATCTGTTACCAGTCTTTCTCTTTTTGCTTGAGGACGATTGTTGTTGAGCTGACATCTGTGCCAGTCTTCCTCTGTTTTGTCTGTGGGATACTTCCACAGCATGGCTTGATGAGCGGTGTGTAGGTCTGTGCCTGGGATCTGAACCTGTGAACCGTGGGCTGCAGAGGCGGAGCACACTAACTTAACCACTATGCCACCAGGCCGGCCCCCTATGCTTAACTTTTTGAGGAACTGCCAGACTATTCCTAGCTCCTTCACATCTAATCCTTAAATGCCATTTATAGAAGGATGCAAAAATATAACTTGGTGTCTTCATTGCTTGGCTGCAGTCTCTTAAAATTCTGAGGTGGGATATTAATATGCCCTTGAAAATAGACCCTCTTCTGTTGAAGCTGATGTGCCGTGTGCCAACCTTCTGGAGCAAGAAGTTGGCTGTGGCTTCATCCAGGCCAGTGGTGTCATCCAGGCCCCTGAGGGATGCAGCATCCTGAGAGAGGACCCCCCCACGGTGATCCTTGACCAGCAGTAAAGGGTCATCTGAGTGATCGGGTCAAGAATGGGCTGGGTTAACCCAAACCAACAATGCCACTCCCCAGAAAAGTGACCCCAGCACCAAAACGCAATGGAGAAGTTAAAAAACAGTTGGTCCCGACTCCCTCTTCCCCGAGCCCCTCCGTCAGAAATGCCCATTCTAGGCGATGGAAGGTCTGTGCAAGCTTCACAGGTTAGCAGATGTGCTCACGCGTGGGAGGTACCCGGTCCTCACGGCGGTCCTTGAGCCTGGGCGAGCCCTCGCTCCGCCCTCCATCCTGATTTCACAGCCGAGCCCGCGGGAGGCCCCGAATCTGTGATTTGCTTCAGGCTGGGAAGTGGCGGTTAGTGAGGGACAGACTGAGCATTCAGACCTTATGACCTGGTGTTCTGCACTCCTTTATGATGAGCTCTTGGCAGTGTTCACACTCGTTTTGAAATATAGATAAAGCTTCTTTGATTATTATTATTATTTTTTAAAGAAATGTGTTAGTACGAGAGTTGGAGCTTGGCTTTCGCAAGCTTCCATAATACCATGGTTGGGTCTCCGGCTGAGAGAGAGGAACGGCTGTGGCCGTGTGCCCCCGCTCCCATCTGTGCCCAGTGTGTTTTCACAGGTTTATTTTCTGTATTGATGTGTGTGTGAGAAACTTACCCCTCTTGGCTGGTCCTAGAGTCGCACTTTGAGCTGTATGAGGAAAGATATTCCTGTGACTTTAAATGGGGTCGAAAACCATCTACAGAAACTTTCGGAAGTTTCTTTTTGTCTGAGTGTTTTAAAAATCCACTTAATTGAGGTTGTGAGAAGGTGTTGGCCAAGTTTCAGAAGCAGTTGTGTGTTTTCCACTCCTCTGTGATTAAACACATGGACACATACCACCCCCCGCCCCCACCGCCAAACCCCACTCTATGGCTTTGCCTGGATGTGTGAAAACACCTATTTATTCGTAAGCCAAAAACCAGGCACATAGTGGATCTGGTGCAAATAGGATGAACAAAATACCTTAAAATGTTTTAAAGCTAATTGGGGAGGAATGGAGAAATATTTTGCTGTTAACACATTAAAATAAAACCCCAAACAAAAGTGAACCGCGTGAGTAAGCATGGGAAGAGGGCCTTTTGTCTTCCTCCTTATCGAAATTCTTGACTTAATGGGTAAATCTCAATTTAGCGTGCCCGAAGGAGCATAAATTCTAAAATAGCAGGTCCTAAAAGAAGGAATTTTTATTGTCTCGCGGCAGGAAGAGGAATGTCTTGAAGCTGTTCGCCTTGACTGCGGTGGAGACCGTTTCATCCTGAGGCTGTCAGTTTCCAGCCGCGGTGCCTCAAAGCCAACCGGGCCTGGAGGCACCCCGAGCGCCTGGGAATCTGCATTTCTGGCAGGTTCCCTGTGACGCTGGTCTGCGGTCCACACGTTGAGTTGCGAGGCTCTGGAGCATTTTGCTTTGTGAAGAAGGATGTGACGATCAGTGACAATTCTGCAGCCTTGGCCAGGACCCGTTCCCAGGGTTCTCTCTGGGGCCTCTTTTCTAGGGTTGCCCTTGGGAGGTGGGCACAGGGCTGTAAAGGACAAAAACAGGCCATTTCCTATCCATATTTTCCATTTAACACTAGTTTTGGTCACAAATACATTATTTGGTTACAAATACCGTATAAACCTGGATTTATCAAACTCAGTTCCTAACGTTTAGGACACCGTGATACTTTGTTGCAGCTGTGTGGGGGCACTTTTGTAAGTGAACTTCCCGAGTTGAGGGGGTTCCAGGTGCCTCCTTTGCCACAACTCTTTGCGCGTGTGTGGGTGCAGTTTCTGAATTTGTCCTGTATGGTCACCATGTCCCTGAGGAACTGGTGGGTGCAGGCTCCAGGCTTCTGTGAGAAGGGGCTGCAGGTTCAAAGGGCCTGGGGCTCACGCTCTGGACCATTTGTAGGATGATCCTGGCTTTGGACCAGCAGGGGTAAGCTCTCATCTTTGAGGCAGTTGTCCTTGCCCCCATAGAGACGAAATAATGTGCCTCTCCACTTCACCGAGCCCAGGGCTTTGCTCCAGCATTACACCCTTTGAGGGCTGGGAAGTGGCCTTCATTTCTGGGGGGTCTTAGAAGGCCTAGCTGCCCCCTCTCCCCAGGTGCTGACTCCCTGGCTGCCCAGCAGCCGGTGTGGTGGTACCCTGGCAGGCACAGAGGACCCCCTGGTACCTCTCTTCCCCACACCAGGATCAGGCCACAGGTTGGGCTGCTGTACCTGTGGCCCCTCAGCTTGGTCCTGGGGGCCACGGTGCTGCTCAGCCTCAGTGCTGAGTATGTGAGAGTGAGAGACCATCAGGGCCTGGGCGGGGCTTCGGCGTCTGGGTCTACGGCCTTGAAACTTTCTTCCACGCCTCTGCTGCCTCCTCCCTTAACTGACTTTTCTAATGGTGGGAGGGGGACCCCTTCTGGTCTTAAACACTGCCCAAGTTTCCCTGAGTACCTTTCACTTAGACTAAGCTGGGCATGACTCGCTCCAGAGGAACCTCGGGGTCCTGTTGTTCCTTCTGTGTACACACCCTTCCCAGTGCTTCTCTGATGCACAGACATTGTTCGCTTTCCCTTGGGAGTGTTTTTGAGCTCCCTACCAGTGCTTGTCCTCGGGCCCCTGGCAGGCACCCCGGACACCAGGTGCTCGCAGGCTTGAGCGGAGCAAGGCTTGGCCAGCGATAGGCTGTGGGTTTTCTGTGGGTCTTCCACGCTCTGCCTGGGGGAACTAGCCTTTCTTGCATCATCTTGGTGGAGTGTCTTGGCCATAGCTTAGAACTGCTTTTTGGGACCTGGCTGTGCATCTCCGGAAAACATTCATGATCTTTGGTACCAGGTGGCTTCTGTCTGGGCTCTCCCCACTTCCTCACCAAGGTGGCCGTCTCTGATTAGGGGTTTGGTTTCCAGAGGATTGTGGTCAGGAGCAGGCAGGAGCTGTTGATCTGGCCAGTTGTGTCAGCCGTATGATTTTCTTCTAGCTTAAAGAAAGATTATACGTTTTCTTAGAAATTCAGTTCCAAGGATGTTGATTTACAGCGACATTTCCCAGACATTTCCTTACCTGGTATTCGGGGTTCTGCAGAGATGGGCCGCTTTGGGCTGATCTCACAGCTGTGCACGGCATTCACTCTGGTCTGATGGACCCAGGGCCCCCAAAGTGTGTCCATGGAATGCTCTGGTGGGAGTCATTCTCTTCCACTGGGGGACGGTGCCCCTGGGTCCGGCACTAGCGGATAGGCAGAGGTTCGTCTGTCCTCCTGGGCCCCTTTTGGGGGCACTTTGGCAGCCGTGGTGAGGACCCATTGCTGGCTCTGTTAGGGACAGTGAGGGGTGCAGGTGGGCCCAGTGGCAGATTCATCAGTTTGGAACAGGACCCCAGAATGGAACCAATCACCAGCTGCCCGCGGCCCTGGGAGTCCTTGGAGCTGTGAGAGGCACCCATGATCACCTCTCGAGTGGGCCGAGGGGCTGCCGCTCCCAGAGCACCGCCTGCTTCCTCCAGGCAGCTGGAGGGTGGAGCCCACCGCACCCCTTCTCAGCCATGGGCAGGTCAGGTCGGGCGGGGACGGGGCTGGGCCTCTCTGCACCGCCTCCTTGTTGGCTCGTTTTTCTTCCATGTACAGCAACCCTGACCTCGACGCCCCTTTTGTCTGTGGAGCCCGACCGGCACTGGATGAGCTTGCCCGGGCGGCCCAAACAGAGTCGCACAGATGGGGGCGCTTGAACAGTTGATTTTCTCACAGTTCTGGAGGCCGGAAGTTCGAGATCAAAGTGGTGGCAGCGTCGGTTCCTTCTGAGGCCTCTCTCCTTGGCTGTGGATGGCTGTCTTCTCGCTGTGACTTCACGCCCTCTTCCCTCTGTGTGCGTCTGGGTCCTGATCTCTTCTTATGAGGACACCAGTCATGTTGGATCAGGGCCCACTCTAGTGACTTCATTTTAACTTAATTCCCTCTTTAAAGCCCCTCTCTCCAAATACTGTCACATTCTGAGGTCCTGGGGTTAGCACTTCAACACATGAATTAGGGAAGGGGCACAATTCAGCTTCTAGTACCCACTCTATTATTCTTGTCTGAACCCAGTGAGTTCAGACGCCTGCCTGTGGAACTGTACTCCTTGATCAAGGTTGCATGCAATTAAAGAAAATAATAAAATTTGTCTAAGTTTGGAGTATATTGCGGACATCTGTGAATCTTTTTCTATAGGAATTATGATTGGTTTTAGTGCTCTCCTTTTGTGTTGTTTCCTCTTTTTTAAACCTTTAAAAATATGTAATTACTTGCTATATGCTTACTATATAGTCTGTTTTATTGACTTTATTTTGTGTTTCTTCAGATAGTTTAAAAGGTTTCCAATCGGCTTTTAGTTCTGGTAGTTATTTTGGTAACTACTATACAACTTTATAGTATACTCCATCCTTGTTTCTTTAGATGTGCTTACTGACTCACCACTGTGAGCTGTGACAAAATTATTCTGAAGAGTGATAATCTTAACAAAAATAACTAAGATTTATTTATTTTTATTTATTTATTTATTTTTGGTGAAGAAGATTGGCCCTGAGGTAACATCTGTTGCCAATCTTCCTCTCTCTTTTTTTTTTTCTCCCCAAAGCCCCAGTACATAGTTGTGAATCCTAGTTGTAGGTCATTCTAATTCTTCTATGTGGGACGCCGCCACAGCATGGCTTGAGGAGCAGTGCTAGGTCCATGCCTGGGGTCTGAACTGGGGAACCCCCTGGGCTGCTGAAGCTGAGCACACAAACTTAACCACTCAACCACGGGGCTGGCCCCTATTATACTTTATCTTTTTTAAAAAATTTAAAATTTTAACCATCTCCTCAACCCTGAGTTGTAAGGTATCTATTCTACACTTTTTAAAGGTGAGGAATTCGGAGAGAACTTGCTCGAGGTCACTCGGGGTAGTGTGTGCAGAGCTGGAACTTGACCTGGGGTGTGTGATTCCACAGCCCTCCCCCAGCCCTGCTTTGTTAGGCGTGCACGTATGGGGTAAGCCCTCCACTGCCCCGCTCCCTCCCTTTTATTTCTTTGGAGCTGGGCTCTCTGGAGGGGAGAATTCAGAGCTGCAGATCTTAGGGGCTTGGGCCTGCCCTAGGGTATCTGCAGGGTCTGCTCAGGGCCGCCCAGGCACTCATTCAAACAGGGGCTCTACACTCCCCTCGGTGCCTGTGAGCAGCCTCCCATGGCAGGAAATTCCAGAGGTGAGTCGGGGCCAGGGCCCTGGGGCCACCACCATGGGTCTCCAGAAGCAGCCTTTTCATAGCTCTCAGAGGGGCCTAGCTGGGTGTCGGCTAGGGCGGGGTCAGCCCGGCAGCCAGCAGTACTGATGGAGACCCCTCTGTATGTGCCTACCTCTGCTTGGGGGCCCCATTGAGGCATGTGCGGTGGTGACCAGGATGGGCCCTTCGGCTTCAACACCTGTGTCAGCAGTGGCATGGACATAGAGGGGACTCAGAAACTCTTTTTCCTTCAGTGTGGTAGCACAGAGGGACAGGGGGCAGACCCCACTCTCTACTGCTTTCTACGCCCCCAGCCTTCAACATCCCATCTCCACCTTCTCTCGTGACACCCCCCACTTCCACCACTGCCCATTCTTCGGGGGACTTCTGGTGAGGGGCGCCTTAGCACCTGTATCAGCCAGGCTGCAACCGGAGAAGCCGAAGCAGGTGAGACAGATGTAGTTGTGGAGAGATATGTGTACATTTAGACGTACACACGAGGAGGCAGAGACACACGTGCACCTGTACACAGAGACACGTGTAGACAGACACGTTCATAGACACTCACAGTGCATGGAGACACATGTACTCAGACACATACACATAGACACACAAATATATACATTTTTAAAGAAAGTTTTTACAGGGAGTTGGTCTTATGCCATGGTGGGGCTGGTTGAGCAGTCTCTGTTAAGCTGTTGTCTCCACGTCTGATGCTGGAGCTTGAAGCCCACAGGGCAGGCAGGGTCAGGAAAGGAAGGTCACAGGCTGGAACCCCAAGAGCATGGACTTAAGTGGCCCCTGCCCTTGGTGGCACGGGCGTCCCACAGGAGCCGGGTCCTTTCTCATGGAGCGAACCACACGCGCCCGGCCCAGGAGCGGAAGCAGCTGAAAGAGGGTCTGGGGGCCGGTGGAGCAGTTGCAGCCTCGCCTCTGCTTCATGCTGGTGAGGCGACTCAACACGTCAGCCACCGCGTGCGTGCGTGAGCTACAAGGTGGCTGCTGCTTCCCTTTTGCCCTCCACACCTCCCAAGCATCTGTGAATGGTACCCCCTAACCAGAACACGCGGGAAGGTGAATTCTGGGAAGTGAAGTTCAGCCTCGCTGAGTCGACACCTTAGAAATCCGTCACACCACAGGAGGTTGGGTGCACTGGTGGGAATTCGACAGGTCTGGAAGTGAAAACGACCTGAATTTAGGGAAATTCTCTGATCTGTGCCTCTTCCGTGACGGGGGAATCGTAATTGTAACGCCCTCTTGTAGAGGATTTTTCATTGGAAGGATTCAATGGAGTTAGGATGTCAGGTGTCTCGCGTTGCTCCTGGAACTAGGTAAGAAATCTCAGACCTGTCACAGTTCTCGACACCAGGAACGTCATCTCTCCCTGTCATTAAGTTTCACTCTGTCCCCTCAGTAAATGGCTTCTTCACATAGGGCTGTATATTCCCTGCATTCCTAGGAAGTTGATAATTCTTGAATGAAATTTAATTATGTTTTAAATTGGTTATTGGTGATATAGAGTTCCAGCGGGATGTTGATAAATAGTCATGTTCTGTCTTTAATGGGAATTCCTCTGAGGTTTCCTCATAGCTCTGATACTGGCTGTTGGTTTTAGATAGCATGTATATTTTCTACTTAGCATTTTAATATCCTTTTTATGTATGTTTGTCTGTGTCCTCATGGAGAGAATAAGATTAGGCTGGTCCTAATACCGAGAAGAGGTATTTTCGAAGCCACCAATAGACGTGGAATTTTATCAAATGGGGCCTTGTCAGCATATTTTGTGATGATCATACATTTTTGAAATATTAATATGATTAACGGTATTAATAGATTTTCTAGCAAAATGGAGTAGATTTTCTAGCAAGTTGAAGTCTTGCTAACTCTGTGGAAAGCACATGGGACAGAGTGTCTGGAAATCTGGGTTCTGGTTCAGTTTGGTTCTTGATTACAAATGTGAACTTGGACAAGCCATCACGTTTCATTAGTCCCTTTAGCAAATATCCCACAATAATGTGTCCGCATTTGTTGAATGGGTGTGGTTAAGCTCTCCCTCCCTTCCTTGCTGGTGAGTTAGGAGGATAAAGGTAAGTCAATAGTTCCTTCCTTTTCATTTATTTAAATGCTTTGCCATCTGTCAAAGAACTGTGGAAAAAGTGTCACATGAGGGGCTGTCGTGATCCCACTTATTGTACCATCATCAACTAAGAATCCGTTTGTTCATTCATTCATCCAGCAAGTATTTATTGAGTGACTGTAACGTGCTGGAAATTGTGCCAGACATGGAGAATCCAGCAGTAAACAAAGTAGACCAATTCCTTGCACAGCAGAGCTTACGTTCCAGGAAACCAGTGAACGCTTTCATATTTGTGTCAGCTAAGTGGTAAGTGCTATGAAAGTAGCTAAAGCTGGGAGAGGGGTGGAGAGTGGGGTACGTTGTGGGGAGGTGTCCTTTAAGTGAGGTGGTCGAGGAAGACCTGTCTGAGGTGACATTTGAGCAGAGAACTAAATGAAGACAGTGAACCAGCCCTAAGGAGACCTGGAGAAGACTGCCGGGGCGGAGAAACAGCAAGTGCAAAGGCCCTGAGGAACAGCAGCGATGCCACTGTGGCTTGAGTTGGGCAAGCAGGCAGGAGAGGGAAAGCTTTTGAGGTCTGGGAGCTCGAGGGGGGTCAGATAACGCAGGACCTTGTGGGCCATCATTTAGGTGTGAAGGGATGCCTTTGGGGGATTGTGAGCCGGGAGTGACGCCATCAGGTTTCCGTCCTAAATTGATCACTCTGGCTGCCTGTAGAGAATGCGTTGAAGCTGGCTCTGAGTCGAGGCAGACAGACCTGAGGGGATGGTGGCTCAGTCTAAGATGATGGCAGCGGAGGTGGCGAGAAGTGTCGGATTTGGGTCCATTGTGAAGGAGGCGCTGACAGCGTTTGCTGATGAATTGCAAGTCGCATCGTAGAGACAACCACTTGGCTTTTCCTGTGAGAGGAAAATGTGTCAGCCACCCTTGTACGCTCTGGGGCCATCTGGCCTGCATTTTCCACAGCCCTGTGGTGCTGAGTCCGGAGAAACTCTCGAAACCCCCAGCAACTCTCCAGACCTCTGGCTGGACTGAGAGACGAAAATAACTAAGGGGGTTTGATGTCCTGGGAGAAATTCTGTTCTGAGGCCAAGCCCAGAAACACACTCCACGGTTTGATCTGGTCCACAGGGGACGTGGCTCCCCACACACCCCAGCCTCCCCGTGGCTCATCGGAGCTTCGCTCAGAAAGGAAGATGAGCGAGCTGGCCCCGGGCCACCCAGTTACAGTTGGCGTTGCTCATAGGAGACCTCGCCATGGGTGACATCGTGATGAGTTAATAAAAGACAGACAACATTTGGGAGGCATTTGCTTTGGTCCGGGGTGTCTAGTCCTCCTCAGACAGCCTTTGTGCTGTTACGGGCTGAACCCAGCCCTGCTCCAGTGGGCCAAGTTGATAATTTATGTCCTTGCTCTTTAAACTCTCCCCCCATCTCTGAACTGGGAAAAGTCTCGTCTATCCCTGAATATTACAGCTTCAAGGCTTCCCCGCTGTTTTCTGCTAGTGTTCCTGCCTTTGATCTTCTGCCGAAAATTTATTTGCTCCCCAGAGCTGAGCTCCGAGCAATGCAAACCCCTGCCTTGGCTGGCGGGCACCCCCATTGCCACGCCACCGCCCCACTTCTGAGGCCTGCGGCGCCCGCACTGCGTCTCGCGTGCTCCTTGGGCTCGGAGCTCAGAAGGAGGTACTGGAGCTGTGGGTGGATAGGGTAGAAAAAGAAGGCATTGTGCCTGACTGCTGGCTGATTCCTTCCACGTGGAGACAGGAAAGCACACGTTAAAAATAATATTAAGAGGCGAAATCGGAAACATAAACAAACGTAAACCAGCAGAGCGAGCTGGGGCGCTCCTACTGCTCCCCCGCCTTTCCTAGTTGAGGGGAGCTCGCTCTGGCCAGCTCAGGGCCTGGCCTTTGCGGTGGTGAACCAATCTGAGTAATGAGCAGGGGGACAAAATTGGGGAGGTCTGGAAGGCTGCTTTCAGGAAGGAGAGAGAAAGAACTGACCCTGAAGGTGTGTGTGTGTTTGTCTGTTGGAGAAGGATGCCTGTGGAGGAGAAAGAGCAAAGCCGTGGGGCGTGGGAGGATTTTAAAGTCCCTTGGAGAAAGGAAGGAAGGAGATTTCAGCAACGTTGCTGTCTGTGAGTCAGAGTGAAAGGATAAGAAGATTTAAAGTTTTGCTACGTGTTATGAACGAAGCCCTTACCACCCCTTTTTTAAAAGGGACTTTAAAGATCCAATTGCTTTGAAAATGATTTTGGCTGCCTGAGTGATGTTTGTTTGAATGTGACAGCATGCCGAGACTGAGCCAGGCTGTGGAGACAGAACTTGGATGGTGCGTGACCGTCAGCTGTGTGTGTACATGTATGCCGGGTGGGGTGCCGTTGAAGGATGGTCTGGAGATCAGAATTGCTGGGCGTATGGTCATGACGTTTAACCTTTTGAGGCACTTGCAGGCTGTTTTCCACACCTGCCTTACAGTTGTACATTCCCCCCTGAATGAGGGTTCCAGTTTCTCCACATCCTTGCCAACACTTGTTATTATCTATCTATTCGATTATAGCTATTCCAGTGGGTGCGAAGTGAGACATCACTGTGGTTTTGAGTTGCATTTCCCGATGGCTAATGATGTTGATCATCTCTTCATGTGTTTATTGGCTGTTGGTAAAATAGCTTCTTTGAAGAAAGATCTTTTCAGAGCCTTTGCCCATTTATTTTTTAATTGGGTTAAATAACAACTGTCTTTTTATTATTGAATTGTAAGTATTCTTTATATATTCCAGATAAAAGTCCCTTATCAGATAAACAATTTGCAAAAATTTTCTCTCATTCTGTGCGTTCTTTTCACTTTCTTCATGGTGCCCTTTGACGCACAAAAGCTTTTGATTTTGATGATGTCCACCTTATCTATTTTGTGTCTTTTGTCCCTTGTGCTTTTGTTGTCATATCTAAGGAAAGAGTGCCTAACCCAAGGTCATGAAGATTTGCACCTGTGTTTTCTTCTAAGCCTTTCATAGTTTGATCTCTTACATTTAGAACTTAGATCTCTTTTGAGTTAATTTTTGTAAATGGCGTGAGAAAGGGCCCAGTGTCCTTCTTTTGCATGTGGATGTCTGTTGTCCCAGCACTGTTTGTTGAAAAGACTGTCCTCTCCCTATTTTATGGTCTTGGCACTTTGTCATCCAGGCTGCTTTTAGCTATGCTATTATTTAAGTCACTGGGTGAGGAAATGTCTTCTCACGTCTGTCTGCTGACCTGCAGGGAGAAATCAAGGGTCATTTACATTAAAAGATGATTTCATTTGGAATTTACAAAAAGATTTCAGTTAAACCTTTCACTGAAAATGAAAATAGGCAACAAACAGTGCTGTCGAATAAATGTCAGTGACGAAGCACTGAGTTTTATTTCCAGGCCCAGTTAAGGGTGAGTCAGGGAGGCACTTGGCTTCAGCTTGCTTTGGAATTCAATGGTCTGTGGAAAGGACACCAGAGCTGGTTGCATCAAGAGTGGGAGCCCAGGCTGTGGGTTTGTGAGCACCAGGAACCTCGTGTCCCCCCCCCCCACAGTGGCTCCTTAGTGGCAGGAGGTCACTGCAGGGACAGCTGGGCAGAGAGAGCGGTCCTCTGTGGGACTCGACACAAGTTGTTTCTTGGCCGTGATTTAGGGACGGGGATTAAGGAATTGTTTCCTCTAGAAGCCTCCACCACAGAATGGAATCCTGGAGCGCTGAGGCCTCTGCCTCCCACGTGTGGGTTGGGCGGGGAGCCGCCCCGGAACTGTGGGTGCAGGCCAGGAGGATGCATGCATGGCCTCGTGTGTGACTTGGGGCCCCAGCCCGGGCAGGGCTGTGTGCTGGGCTCCCAGGCCTGGCCCAGCTCCCTGGAAACTGGACCCGCGTCCCCTGCCAGCTCGGCTGCTCCCGGGAGTCCACCCGAGCTGAATGGCCGAGAGCAGAGGAGTAGCTCAGCCCCAGATGTTTAGAAGCCTGACTCACTGTTTGTGCCTGTGCTGTCGAGAGCTTATGTGGCCCCAGAGGTGGTCCTGGGATTGGCTCAGAGCTTTGCGTGGTTCTGGTGTTTAATCAGCATTTCCAGGGAGAGGCCTGCCGTTCCAGGATTTACTCAGTGCTTTCTGCCCTGGTCCACTCAGCCTGGTTGGAACTTGCCCGGTTCAGGGGCTTGGGGGGCTGGAGCGGGGGCTGCCATCTGGGAGGGAGTTCAGTCAGAGCTCAGGGCTTAAGGGATTCTCTGCCCAGGGCCAGCGTTTCCTTAGGTTCAGGTTAGTGTCTCTAAAATCAAAGTTCTCAAGGAAGGGTTTTGTGTCCTCTGCCCTGTGTTGCCCCTCTGGGAGTGCACAGTTGAAATGCCTTTAAGGGAGCTGGGTAGAGCTGTTGATGCTGAGGGTTCTGGAGCAAAGAAGAGGGAGCATTCCATGCAGTACCTGAAGCCCAGGTCTCCTGCAGACCATGGAGCCAGTTAGCGAACGCGCCATGCTCTGCCCTGCCAGCCCTCAGCTGGCCCAGCATCACATGGCAGGCAGTGTGAGAGGACTACTCAGTGGCCCCTGAAAGCAGGTGTCCCCCTGATGCTGGCCGGAGCTGGGTCCAGGGAGGGGCTTATGGAGGCACTACTGCCTTCTTCCTGGGGCTCCCTGAGTCACTGCTTCTTAGTCAACCCCAGCTTTGGGGCTAATTGGGGGCCACAGATTCAGATGTCAGGGGCCAGGCAGGTCACTAGGATCCGAGGGATTATGTGCCATTGGACACAGGCAGCATCAGCTAATCACGGGTGCCTCATGCCCAGCTGAAAATCCCAATGCTCCCCATCTTGTTGGTAATGTTGGTAATTGATCAAATTAGAAACAGCAGCAAACAGTATAGTGCGCTGGCCTGGATTCAGCCTTCAGGTCACAACCCCCTCCCTGCATAGACAGGTGGTGACTTGCCCAAGGTCCCCAATCCAGTAAGCAGCCTGCACTCACACCAGGTTTCTAGACTGCCAGCCTCTCTCAGCCTGTCTGGGCCACCGTAGCAGTACACCCTAGTCAAGGAAACAGAGTCCCGATGGGGCTAAGGAAGATCACCCAGCTTAGTCAGTGGCGGAGCTGGGATTCAAACCCAGCTGGCTCTATCCACTCTGCTTGCTTCGGCAGGATATTCTCTTCTCACAGCTCCACACTGGGATTGGCTCCTAAACCTCAAAATGGGGCTATTGATTGACCTGTGAGCAGCTTCCCCAAATTCTGTGGACTTTTCAGGAACAGGAGGAGATCTTGAGGGTGTGTGCGCGTGTACATTTCTGTGTGCACACATGTGGGTGTGAATTCACACCCATTCAGTATTCGCAGGTTTTCTCCCTGGACTTCGAGGAGTTCCCGCTGAAGGGAGAGAGTTGGAGCCAATACATTTCCCTGTCTGAGAAGCAGCTCCCCCTTTGCAAGAAAGGCCCGTTTAACCTGTGCCCTCCCCGAGTCACTGGGTCCATCGCTGCTGGCGAGTTGGTGTCCAGGGCACCTGAATGGTGTCTCCAGGCTGAGCTCCTGCTGTGGGTCCCTTGGTGAGCCAGGGGACACATGGGTCCAGGCCACAGACTGGCAGCAGCCACAGCGGGCTGGCCCTGGGCGCTCAGGGAGTCCACCTTGTCCAGTCGCCTCTGGCTCCGGGTTAGGAATCCAGTGGGAGGTTGGGTGTGTGTGAGGGTCAGGGGAGCTCGTAGGAAGTGTTAATATATAAAGCAGGGTGGAGGGGTTTCTGAAAGATTTACGAGCTGAATATTTTCCGGATGTTTTCATGGCCCTTTCAGGCTGCTCCAGAGGAAAGCCAGTGGGACTTAGGCTCTGTGCCCCAGTGGCTCCCCGCTCAGCCGACCCCTCGCACCCTGGCCTCATTCCCAGCCCCCACCCTGACCACATCCCCATCCCCCTGTCGCCATTCACTCCCCTCTTTCATCCTACTGGGGAAGAAAGAACAATCTCCTTCCTTTCTTCCTTCTTTTTAATTGTATTGTCCATGCAGTTTTGCAACTTGTTTTTTGCTTTAAATGTATCATTTATTGGATATCTTTCTATGTTGGTAAATGTATCAAAAGCATTATTTTCAGTGTTTGCTATTAGTTCACTGTTTGGATGAATGATTTGTTGTTTATAATCCCCTGGTGATGGACACTGAGGTTGCTTCCTTTTTTTTTTTTCCCTTTCTATTCTTAAAACCCCCGAAGCTGACGTTTCTTGTGTCGGCATCTTCTCGCGCTGAGAATGGTTTCCCGGGAACAAGAGGGCTGTTGCAGTTGACATGTGCATTTATGGTGTGCATTTTGACGTGGCTGCTCTTCAGAAGACGCCCCTTGAGGATGTCTGATGCCCCTGACCCAGACTGGGATCTGTGGGCCTAGAGGGAGCTTTTTTTTTTTTTCTAGAGAGAAAAATGTGAAAGGAAGACTGTGCTGGCATCGTATTTGACCGAGGTCCTTAGGGGTCACCGTGCCTGACACCTTCTCCCTCCTCAACACTTCTCTCTTCTCAGTGTCTTGCTCCTGCCTATCCTTCCAGACCCCCTTCCAAGAAGTGGGCTTGTGTCGTAAAGAGTACACTGGCTTTGATGGCCAGGGTCCAGATCTTGATAGTTATTTAACTATCTAAGGAAAATCTCATGTCTTCTTGGTGACTCTGTTTTATAATCTTTAAAATGGGGACACTTGGCTCAAAGAATTATATGCTTGTTAGATATGGGTGATGAGTAACTGTTTCTTTATTCGGAGGCCTCCCCGACTTCTTCCAGCATACCTAAATTCTCTTCCATCTGCCTGAACCCTGGCATTACCTGTAACCCTCATGTGTCACTTAGTCCATGCACGGTACTTTCATGCTTGCAGACTTAAGAGATGGGTGATTCGAATCTTTGAGCACCTAGCAGCGGGCCAGGCTTTGCCCTCAGACATCCAGAAGTCTTGGACAAATAAAGTCAGAATCACCTATGCCTCTTGCGGCTCTTTCTATCAAACTAAAGGGGGCCCTTCATGAGACCTTTTGAGAGGGGCGCGTCTCTGCCAGCAGGGGCTTGTGTGGGGTGCATGGGGTGTCTGGGTGCCTTCCTTTGGGATTTGGCAAGGAGCCGTGTCATGGTGGGAAGCTCTTGCCCTCCCTGGCCTTTCCCGTTGGGTCTCATTTGGGAGCCGTGTGTGCGAGTTTCCGCCCAGCCCCGCAGTGCGAGTCAGGGCCAGTCTGCCCCTTTGCTTGTCAGCCTTCGGCTCGGCTTCTCCTTGTCAGAGGCTGTGCAAGGCCCCGCCACGAGGGGCCGGTCGGAGCCGGGAGCCATGCGAGGAGCCCTCTTGGGCACAGTGACGCCTCTGTTTCCTCCTCCACCTTGCCAGGGGCCCCCATTCACTGCAAGGAGAGTCACGCATTCCCCCTTGAGATAAGAATAGAGCCCAACTGTGCCCCAGGACAGAGTCCAGCTTCTTCAGCCTGCCCTCCGAGGCCTGGCAAGGGCTCCCAGATGGTACTGGCATGAGTGGGCCCTGGCTGCCTGCCCCGCCAGCCTCTTGTGCATTGTGTGGCTGAGACACTGGCTACAGTGTGCGTGCGTGCCTGCCCAGGCCCCCCTGGAGACCACTGTCTCCAGACTCTGCTTAGGATGGAAGGGCTTGGCCTGGAATTAGCTGCCCAGGGTTCTGCTGTGCCCCTTCCCTTCCCTGGGGCCTCACACTCCACCCTCCCAGCTTTGAGACCTCTTACGAGGGGCCAGGCCTGTCTATTCCTGGAAGCGGGGGAGTAGAACCCTTGTTTGGAGTGAGGAGCAAGCTCCACAAGAGGGCCGGTGGCTCGGTGTCGAACGCAGGAGCCTGGGGACCCCTGTGGCCTCCTTCTGCAACCCCAATGGACAGGAACCAGGAACTGGCAGGGGCCACAGATGTGTGGGTGATGAACGGAGTTCTGGGGCTCCCACCCTTAGGCCCACCTGTGTCTGAGGTGGGAGCTGGAACCGGCTTGCGTCAGTTCAGCAGCAGGACTGACCCAAGAGCTGTTACGCAGACACGGCACATGGAATGTTCCCCGGCTCTCCTTGTGCTCGTGTTGGGTGATCCCTAGTGAGCTTTCGAGCCTTCAGATTCTAAGGCAGGGCTTCTCAAACTGTGGCCCCTGGACCAGCAGCATCCACACCAGCATCACCTGGGAACTTGTTAGAGATGGACGTTCTCAGGCCCTACCCCCAGACTTGCTCAGTCAGAAACCAGGAGTGGCGCCCTGCAGTCTGTGTTGAGCATGCTTTCCAGGGAGTTCTGATGCCTGCTGAAGCTCCAGGACCACTGCTCTAAGTAAGGCGTTGGAAAACAACTTTCAGTGTGTTCCCAGGTCCAACAGGTGATTCAAATTGAGGTGATTCAAGTTGAGGGCCATGGCAACCTGGAGGGCATCTGCCCCACCTAAAATCATTCAAATAGAGAGAAAAATGCTTTGTTTGAACCTGGAGTCTTCCATTCAGCCTTAAAAGGAAAAAAGATCTTCAACCTGCACAATTTTACGTGTTACAACCCTGTGAAGATGTGTTTGGGTTTATGGGTGAAAAACACTCAGGTTCGTGGTGGTAAATAACTTGTTTGTGCAGTGGAGGTGTGATCAGGAGGCAGGGTTTTCCACTGTGAGCTGGGGCTTTCCCCCAAAGCCACATTCAGCCCCCAGGTCAGCAGGTGAGGCTACCCCTTCCTGTGGGGGCTCCTGGTGAGCCAGGCCCCAGGTGGCTCCCAGCCCGATCTGAGAAAATGCCTGTGTTTTTGAGTATTTGAATAGGGCCACACATGAGCCCAAGAGTTTGGGAAAGTGCCTTGCGTGAAGGGTGTCTGCGTCCCTATCTATCTCAACATAGGAGGGCTCCTAAAAGATGCTGGCTTGGGCGCCAGCTACTTTTCTAAGGAGAAAGCACCGTTTGCCAGGCTCCAGTGGGAAGGCAGGGTGAATGAAAACACTGGAGGCTTTAGGAGTTTCCGAAGCACCGGTGGGTCTGGGAGATGCACCACTGTTTACAGATGGGAAAGGATACCCTCGGGGGATTCGGGTCACACAGCCAATGAGGAAGTTGTGTCCTCTGACGTTCTCCCTCCGTCTTGCCAACTCGGAGGGCCGAGGCGCTGACAGCCTTCGGAGAGCGGTGCTTTGGCTGGTGCTGTTTGAGTGTGGAAGTGTGTGGCTGGCCCCTCGGTCATATCTCAGTGCCGTTGTTGAGAGGGCAGGCTGTCACCACGTGTTTTTGGGGGCTTTGTGTCAGGGACCCCCAGAGCTCCGGGCAGCCGTGGGCCCACCGCCTCCCAAATCTTCCCTCATGAGACTAAGTCTCTGGTTTCTCAGCTGACTGTGCTGTGCCCTGGGGCCGGTTTTGAGTTCTTTGCTGGGGTGCTGGTGACACCCAGGAATCTTCTGGGCTTCTGAGACTTCGTCGGAAGGAATGGGGTTGGAGAAGCACAGTGGACAGGCCCACGAGGAATAAGTAAGCAACGTCGGCAGTGCAAACGTCCTTCTTCAATACCTCCGTACTTGTACTGACCCTATTTTCTCAACCAGTGAACAGGCCTATGGCCTTCACAGGTGGAGAGAGCATTTTAAAACAGATCTGTCGATTCAAAAATATTTAATAATAGTAGACAGCATGTACGTAGCACTTACTATTTTTCAAGCACCGTTCTAAATACTGTATCTTTATTTGTTAACTCATTTAATCCTTGCAACAAGCCTATAAGTATTACCAGGCCCATTTTACATATGGGGAAACCAAGTCACAGAAAAGTTAAATTTCTTCAGTGTCACCTAGCCAGTGACAGACCCTCTCTCTCCAGAGCCCATGATCTGAACCACTGGCTGCCGGACCTGTACTCCTTCCTCTGTAGCCCGATCCCACAGAGGGGCGTGGAGGACCCTCCTCAGCCCCTGCAGCTCGTCATGTCCCCCGTCCTTAACATATCTGCACACTTGGTTGATAAGTAGGTGGTTCTCCGGTTTGGGGATCCAGCAGGCTTTGATTTCAGGTGCCAGTTGCCGAGGGGAGGAAATGGTGCAAAGCGATGGGAATGGGAGGAGGGGTCGGGAAGAGGTGCCCATAGCCTCCCTGCCCTGTGGGCCGTTCTCCTCTGCCCCCAGCTGCCCATCTGTGAAGCCGCTGAGGAGGGGAGGGCTCAGAGCAGCTCTGCCAAGAAGCGTCATTGTGCTTTTGGGAACAGACCTTCAACTTGTGGTCTAGGGATTGGGTCCTGGTCTAGCTGAACCATCTTCTCAGGTCCTCACAGCTTTGGGAGGAATGAGACTGGAAGAGTTGATGGGAGGGCAGAGAGAGGTGGACGTTGGCTGGGCCAGCTCCTAGTGTCTGTTTTTTCCCATTGGTGGCTGTGTTGTCCACTGGGGCCTGGGCCAGCACCGGTCCAGCTGGCTCACAACTGGATGCAGAGTGGGAAGAGATGGAGGGTCCAGAGTCAAAGGGACTGCCATGGATGTGCACCAAAGGTCAGCCTTGACTTTCCTCCAGACAGGAAAAGCCTTCGTGCTAGCTCACTTGCAGTTCTGGTGGTTAGTGCCGCTGATAAGCGAGTTCCAAGTTGTGGTCGGAGGAGCAAGCTGCCAAACGGGTTTGGTCCTCTGACTAGCCTACGTGTGACATCCTCCTCTGCTCATCCTCTGCCCCTAGGCTGCCAGGGGCCAAGGAGTGAGCGCAGCCAGGCAAGAGGAATCAAAACCTGCCCAACAGAGATGCTTAGATCAGAGGCGAGGGCAGCCTGCAGGGCCCACTCAGTGTTGGTGTTGGCACTTTGGAGAAGATGTTGAATCTGAAGCACAGAACAGACAAGTTAGTTGATAACGCCCTAAAACCAGGAGATGCTCTGGGATGGCGACCCGGCAAGGCATAAGGGCATTCTGTGGGCACCTTCCAGAGGAGCCACTGAGCTGTGGTTTCTGGTAGCTGAGAAGGGAGCAGTTCTAACTAACCCAGGTCATGGTGTGATGGTGGTGATGGGGGAAGGAGGACGAAGTAGGAGGAAGGAAGTGGACTGGGGACTTTGACCAAGAATCGGGTGCTCTCAGGAGAGTCCCAGCTCTTGCCCCAGCAGGTTCCTTGTTTCATTGTGATTGGCATGATTGCAGGAATCCTGAGATATGAGTTTCTGCTCATTCATAACCCTTCTAGAATTAGTTGTCTGAAATTCTGTCTCCCTGAATAAAATGTAAAGCTTCATGAGAGTAGAGAGCGCCTGGGACAGGCCTATGGTGAGCGCTCAGTAACTATTTGATGAAGGAAGGAAAGAAGGCAGGAAGGAAGGGAGGAAGGGGGCAAGGGGGCAGAAGAGCTAGAAAGATCTTCAACTGTGACTTAGAAGCAGTCATAACATTTTGAACTATTTCAAATTGCCACCCATCCCCCAGGCTACCCCTTACTTTACCCAGGCTATCCTCTTGCTTTGCTGTATTTTTTTTCCTCCATTCTAACGTTCTTTACAATTCACTTATTTATTGTTTATTGTCTGCTCCAGCTCCCCCACCCCCTCGCTGGACCACACACTCCATGAAGCAGAGGTATTTTTTCCTTCTCTGTTGTTTGCCAATGTGCCCCAAATGGCTAGAAACGCGCCCGCCCCTTGGGAGCTGCTCACTAAATCTTCGTTCAATGAATGAATGGATGAAGGTGCCTGGGAAGCAGTTGGCTGGTGCCATCTGTGCCTGGGAATCGCTTGCAGTGGACGTCGCCATTTGAACTTGGTGCGTGTTGTGCCAGTGTCCCGAGGGAGGGGAAGACCCGCATCCCCTGGGAGGGGCCCACACAGTCTGGCTGCCTGCTCCCTCATGACAGCTCAGAGATCCAGGGTTTTCCCGAGTCCATCGAATCCACCGCAGGGCAGCGGGGCCCCAAGGGCGAGCTAGAGAGCTGACAGCTAGTGAGCGGAGCTGTGTGCAGCTAAGGGTTTTGGAGCCCGTGGTAGGACCGCATTCCTGAATCCCGCCCTGCTCCCCCTCCCTGCCCCACAACTCAGTTCGCACCCCGTGGGCTGTGAGAAGTGGAAAATGCCTGGTTGAGCAACAGAGGGCTCAGGCAAAGTCCCTGTTTACACAGCCTGGGCCTTCTCATCCTGCGACCAGTGCCCGGCTCGCAAACTTAATCCGGGGCAGTCACGGCTGGCTGGATGCCCTGCCCGCTGCTTCCCATTGCCCTCGGGCTAAAGTCCAGACCAGGATTCTCGGCCTGGGGTTGGGTCCCAGCCCAGACCCCCGGCAACCTGCCCTGTGAGAGCCTTCAGCTGTGGGTCAGCACATCCGTCTCGAGTCTTTGCTCACAATTTTGCCCTTGACCTCCTCGCTCATTTAGCCAGTTGCTTACTTGACATCTCTGTTCAACCTGCCAGAAATGTCGTGTCTGGTCTTTCCTCCCACGTCTGGGCCACCCGCAGCCTTTCCTGGCTCAGTAAATGACAAGTCTGTCCTTCCAGCTGCTTGAGTCCTAAACCTGGACTCCCCTTTTTCTCTCCCTTCCCACATTCACTGTGTCAGGTCAACGTGTTGGCTCCTCCTTCCAAGTAGATTTATCTTGGTCCATTCTCCCCACCCCCAGTGCCGTCCTCTTGTTTGGACCTACAACCACTGCACCCTTGGACAATGGCAGTCGCCTCCTGACTGCTCTGCCAGACTCCGGTCTGTTCTTCTTAAATAGTAAGTCCAATTGTGTTGCGCTTCTCCTCAGAACATTCCCATGGGTCCCTGTGAGGGCAGCGTGAAAGCTGAGGAAGCCCTCACCGCAGCTGACAAGGCGCTCGGTGACCTCGGGGTCTGCTCCTCCTGCCTCGTCTCACTCCTTCCTCCCCTGCAGACTGGCTCCGCGGGGGCGTTCCTCCACGTGTTCCAGGCACGCTCGCTTGTTTGGGCCTTTGCAGCCCACCTGACGAATTCCCCCCCACTGGGCTCAGCATGATCCCCCAAAGATGTCCCCGTCCTAATCCTCAGAGCCTGTGAATGTTACCTTACAAGGCAAACAGGGTTTTGCACATGTGATTAAATTAAGGATCTCGAGATGAAGAGATGATGCTGGATAATCCGATGGCCCAACGTAAAGTGAAGCTTCCTTATAAGAGGGAGGCAGGAAGGCCAGGTCAGTAGGAGATGTGACAACAGAAGCAAGAGGTTGAGTGATGTGAAGGAGGGGCCACAAGCCAAAGAATGCGGGCGGCCACTAGAAGGAACTAGCCCTACCAGCATCTTGACTGTAGCCCAGTGAGACCCATTTCAGACTTCTGACCTCCAGAGCTATAAGGTAGTAAATTTGTGTTGTAATTTTAAGCCCCTTACTTTGCGGTAATTTGTTCCAGCAGCCACCGGAAACAAATCCACTGCTTCATCTCCTTGAAGTCTCTTGCTCACTCTGCCACGCCCGTCTCTTTATCCTGTTCTACTTCTTTTTCTCCATCATTTATCACCTTGCAACAAAACTGGGTCATTTACCTGTCCATCAGGCCTGTTGTGGATTGTGTGTCTGCCTTCACGAGAATGTAAGCTCACTAGGGCACAGATCTTTATTTTGTGGACTAGTGCTCTCCAGCATCTAAACTGTGTCTTGTATATAAGGAGCACTCAATCAGTGTTTGTTGAATGAATGAGTGAATGAATGAATGGCTCCCTGCCCTGGAATGCCCTCTCTTGCTACCCTGTCCTCGCGGCTTGCTGTCCTCTAAGTCCATTTCAGTGTTCCCTCTTCCCAAGTCCTCTCTGTAAGCGATTTCCCTCTCAGGGTTCCATCTTGCTTTCTGTTCATCACTCTTAGTGAGCACCCAGTAACAGTGAGTGGTCTGGCCATTTGCCACGCCCCACTCTGCCTGGGCACTTCCGCTCAGGGTGAGTTCTCTGGGGTAAGCCCCACAGCAGCCCCGTGCTCTAGGGCAGGTTAGTTTTGTTTTGTGTGTTTCTTACAGATGAACCTTGTCAGTCTCGAAGCGACCCAGTTGATCTTTAAACCCAACTCGTCCTCATCAGAGCAAGAGGAAGATGACCTAGAGAGGGAAGGGTCCTGCTCAAAGCAGAAGGGGTCCCGCTGAGCTAACTTCTAGAGCCTCCAGGGCTCAGACCTCCTGGTGCTCCCACCCCTCAGCTGGGTTATCTGTCCGGGGGCTCCTCCTCCCCACCACCACACCCAGGGACAGCAGGGCCTCACTCATAGCAGGTACTTAGAGCTTAAAGGCTGGGAATCCGTCTTGGTGGAGGAGTTGATGGGTGAAGCAAGATCTTAAGGGAAGGTAGGAGGTTCTCCCCAGGGACTAGGGACGGGGGAAGCTGAGGGGTTTGTCTCGTTGTCAGCCATAGCTTGTGTGGAAGATGGGGTGTTTGGGAGAAGGAAAGAAAGAAAAGATAAGAAGCGGTAGTGAGGATGGACGAGAAGGTGGAGAAAGAATTCTGTGTCCATGATGGGCACCTGAGGCTTGGGGACCCAAAAAGAGTATGGCATGTGGTCAGGGAGGAGCAAAGAAGGATAAGGAGGACTTCTCTCTAGGGCCCTGAGGTTTGCTTCCCCAGGACACAGCTGCAGGCTGTAAAGGGTGACCAGTGGGCTGTTAGGAAGACTCCTTCCTGCCGTCTTCTCTGGGGAGGACACATTTTGAAACACTTCCTGAGTTGGGGAGGGGAGGTGACATTTTGCCCCCCTCCCCGGCCCAGACTGCTGGTGAAGCATGGTTAGTTAGGAACCTACAGCTGTGTTTTTGCACTGCTGCCCACGGCCATGCACTCGCCAGTCCCACTGGGGGCACCCCTCCCTCCTGTCTCCTCCCTCCTCCTCCGGTCCTCCCTCTGCTGGCCGGTGACTCACTCAGCTCTTGTGCAACACTCCAGGCTCCCCTCTCTGAGAAGAGCTGTCTTCCTCCGTGTCATAAGCTCCCCTCCTGACTTATGTCTTTTCATTCGGGTTAATGCTTTCCACATTTAGGTCTGGAGATTAGTGTGCGGCTCATTACTGCAACCACCAAAACCCCAGTGCCCAGCTTGGGGCTGGCACAGAGAAGGCAGACAGGCATACAGACAGGGACAGAGGGCAGCTTGGAGCTGTGCCCCGAGGCTGTCCTGCTTCCCACCGGCACAGCCCACCAGCCTCCCTGCCTCCAAGAAGGAGGCGGAGGGAGAAGCACAGCCCCGACTCCTGGGCCTTGTTCTCATGCCTGTCTTTCCTGTGAAGGACGCACATCTTGGAGTGCTGTGAAGAGCTGGTTGCCCCAAGCTTGAGGCTTCCTACTGAAGAAGTCGCATTGTCAGGAAGTGAGAGGCGCAAGTTTTGTAGGGTGTGGAAAAACGTTATCTCTGTGGCTTTAAAAGCTGTGTACAGCGGGGTGTCTGTCTGTGGTTTTTTCTTCTTCTTTTTTAGAACAATAATATTACCTTTGTTGCTATGGTGTTGTTGTGGGGGTGGCTAATTGGACCCAGACCTGACACAGGCTGGTGTCCGGTGTCCATAGTGATTATCAGATGGCAGCCACTAGACTTGCTTTCATTTTCTTCCCTAAAGTGAGAGGCTGTGGCGAACATCGGCGGTGGCTGTGGGCGCCCTACTCTCGAGCAGCCACTGGGATGTGGTGGCATCCTGGTCGGAAATGGGATCCTGACGCCGGGATTCAGGCAGGGGAGGACGATCCCTGGTCATTTCCAAGGCTGAATTACAGCCCAGATTTGCTGAGAGCCAGGGGTTTGGGAACTCCCCCTCAGAGGCCCTGGACCGCAGAGGGAGAGAGACTGCCACAGAGAGAGGGGACAGAGGAACCCGTGGCCCCCCAGGAGCTCATGGCTGCCATGTGGCTGGTACCTGGGCCTGCTCACCTGGCAGGTGCTGTCTTCCCATTGAGACTGTAGCATTAGTACAGAAGGCTGTATGTTTTAAACTTTTTGTTCAATGTGCAGACAGTCCGTGACTTACGATGGTTCGATTTAGGATTTTTCAACTTTACGACAGTGTAAAAGCGATACGCATTCCGTAGAAGCTGGCCTGTGAATTTTGAATGTTGCTCTTTTCCCGGGCTAGCCATCTGCAGCACGATCCTCTCTGTGGTGCTGGGCAGGGGCAGCGAGCCGCACCCCAACTCAGCCCCGCGACCACGAGGGTGAACAGCCGGCACCCTTACGGTCACTCTGTACCTGGACAGCCATCCTATTTTCACTTTCAGGACAGTATTCAATGAATGACGTGAGATATTTAGCACTGTATTATAAGATGAGCTCCGTGTGAGATGATTCTGTCCAGCTGGGGGCTAATGTAGGTGTGCTGAGCACCCTGAAGGTAGGCTAGGCTATGATGTTTGGCAGGTGACGTGTGTTAAATGCATTTTTGACTACACTGGATTTATCAGGATGTAAGCCTATTGTAAGTTGAGGAAGATCTGTAACTACCCGGAAGTGTATCTCCATTTGTTAATTTCACACTTGGAGAGTAGGTGATATATAGATCAGGTCTGATATTGGAAGGGAACTAAAGAACCTGGGGTGAAAACATGGCTCCTGTCTTCTGCCCATCAGCGCCTTCCCTGGAGGGAAGCAAGTGACCAGTTTCTTATGGGAACTTCCAGAAATAGGGCGGCATCCACAGGTCCATGTGCATCTTTGTTTTCCTTCACACGGGTGGGAGCTCTTTCTTACTTCTGCACCTTGTTGCTGCTGCTGCTGTTTTTTAAGCCCTAGAACAATATATCTTGGAGTATAGTCAATAGAAAGGAAGTCCTCATTCTTTTTAGTGCCTTCCTGAACTAATTTCACTGATGGGCATAAAGGTTGCTTCTAATCTTTTCCTGTTGCCTTCACTGCTGCGGATACCCTTGTGTGTCCGTCATTCCACACATGAGCGAGTCTTCTGAAAGATAAGTTCCTGAAATACAAAGGCTGGAGCAAAGACTGTAAGTGTTTGTGATTTTGATAGAAAGTGCCAGATTGCCTCCAGCGTGGCAGTGCTGGCTTACCCTTCCACAGCGGTGTCCAGGAGTACCCGTCTCCCCACAGCCTCGCCAGCACAGTGTATTTACAAATTATAAAAATTTCTGTGTCTTTGCTCTCAGCTGATTTGCTCTCTCCATCTCTCCCCCACACTATCGCTGCCTCCCGTGGGGGCCCTCCAGGCTCCCGAGGGCCACAGGGAGAGGACCCTCTGTCCTGCAGACCCTTCTCTGAGCAGTGGTCTAGCCCCTCTGTAGGCTGGCGCGTTGTTTTACCCGCTTACAGGTGTCAAAGGAGGCCTCCTTTTCAACGTTTGAAGTTTCTGCTCTGGGCAACATCACTAGGATCCTTTTCTTATGTGCTCCTCCGCTTCTCTTTTCCCTACTTCGTCCTCTGTCTAACCCACCTTCCCTCACCTCACCCCTGTGTGAGTCCTGTCTCCTGTTCACAGTTTCCTCACCCTGTGACTTCTGCTTCTCACTTTCCAAAGATGGAATCTCTTCAGTGAAAAGTCAGACTTGGGCAAATAGCTCTGGGCACCTTTCCTGGCTGTGCGTCAGAAGACGCACGCTCGAGAATGAATTCCAGCGTAGAATGGAATGGGGTCTGGTGGCTGCATTTCTCTCTTAAGTTTTTCTAATCAGGGGGCTGGAGGTGGGGCTGGAGCCAAGAATGCTTGAGAGATGCTCTAAGCCAGCACAGTCCAGTAGAACTTTCTATGATGACGGAAATGTTCTGTGTTTGTGCCACCCAATGCAGTAGCCGCTAACACATGGCACTTGAGATATGGCTACTGTGACTGAGGAACTGTGTCTTCAATTTTATTTATTTATTTATTTTTTTCAATTTTATTTTTAATTAGTTTATATTTAAACATTTCTGTGGCCTAGTGGTGACCATATTGGACAGCACAGCTCTAAGCTGTACGCTTTTCAGGATGAAACCAGGCGTCTAAGAAGCAGTCTGTTTGGTCTACGTTTTGACTCAAGTTGAAACAGTGGCGGTTCTTCCCCAAGGCGTCCAAGCGTGGTGACCTGTCGGTTTCGGGAACTCATGTATTTCCCCTCTTGTAACACCATTGGGGTTAGGCTACCAGGCCCATCAGGGAGGGTCCCAAATTCCAAGGTGGAATACTGGCCTGCCTTGAGGAATTTTGGTATCCACAGACATACATGGCAGGCACTGAGCTGAGCATTGTGGGCACAGTAAGGAACAAAGCAACCCAGTGCCATCCAAATGGAGCATCTTGTGCTGTATTTTAATACATGAGTTAAATACAGACACATGGGTTTAGAAGATGACGATCCTTGGACCCCTAGAACTTTACCTGGTCATGTTACAGAAGAGGAGGTGTGTTTGTTTCCTGTTGCTGCTGTAACGAATTGCCACAGACTTAGCAACTTAAGACTACACATTTATTCTCTCATGGTTCTGAAGGTCTGAAGTGTGAAATGAGTCTGCCAAGGCCAAGACCAAAGTGTCACAGCGTGGGCTTCTGGAGGCTCGGGGGTCAAGGGAGGCATCTGTTCCTTTCCTTTTCCATCTTCTGGAGACCCTGTCCTTGGCTCATCGCTGTCCATCATATAGCCTTTTCTCCCCCCATTTCTGTCCTCATATAGCTTCTTCCCTTTTTGCTCTTATTGTCTTCCTTTTGTAAGGACCCTTGTGATTGTATTTAGAGCCCACCCAGATAAGCCAGCATGACCTCCCCATCTCAAAAATCTCAAAGTCACACTTGTGAAGTCCCTTTTGTCATGTAAAGTCATGTTTGCAGGTTCCCGGTATTAGGATGTAGATATCTTTGGGGGGCTATTTTCAGTCTGTCACGGCGGGTAGCTTTCAATACTTGAAGAAGAGCCAGTTTGTGAGACAGAAGGTTATGAACCCAGTTGGTCACTCCCCAGGTGTTCTGAATTGGTAGAAATGGACAGAACTTGAGCAACTGCTCTTGCAGGTCTGCTGTTCTAAAGAAGTGGGTCTCCCATTTGATGGATCTCTGAGTCACCCAGGGAACGTGGAAAAAGGACGGAGGCCCGGACCTAGGCTCCTTCAGTGAGCCTGGACCTGTGTGTGCTTTCTGAACACTCCAGGTGATTTTGATCCTCAGCAAAGTTCGAGAACCATTGCTCTTAGGAATAATCTCAGGGATTATCTGCTTGTGTGCATGTGAGAGGTGGAACTTCTTGTAAGCGCCAAAGCAAGGCTGCAGACAGGAAGTGCTGGAGAAGACCAGAGGAGGGGCCAGTGTCTGCAGAGGAACTGCCACCAGCGCCACACCTGGAAGGCAGGAGAAGGTGTGGCTTCACCAAGAAACGGGGAGAATGCTCCAAGTGGAGGGAGAGACCAGCAGTACTGAGGTAGGAACGAGCGTGCCACGTCTGGGGACGTGAAGGCCATTTGGGCCCGGCAGGGGCAGGGACAGGGACAGGGACAGGGAAATGAGTTGACAAGAGGAATACTCACAAGGTAATCTGCTGGTGTTCGCAGGGTTGACTGGAGGGCAGAGGCAGGATTCTGTTTGTTGTACGTCAGGGTGGAGCAGATGAAGGCCCACACTGGGTGGTGACAGGGAAAATGGAGGAAAGGTGATGGTTGTGAAAGATTTAGGAGGAACTGCGAATACGACATGGGTCTAACAGTCAACGAATACTAATTGAGCAGAGCCTGTCGGGCGCTGCACTCCACGGGCGTAGGACAGGAGCTGGAATGCGGTGGTGAGCAAGACCGACAAGGTCCCTGAGTTCGTAAGTCCACTTTGGGGCGAGGTGGCATGGTGGAGTTAGGCAATAAGCAGACAAACACAAATGAACTAGAATAGCATTAGCCAGTGGTGAATGCTGGGGAGAGTTAAATCAGTTCATGTGATTGGCTAACTGCTAGCTTCTTTGGATTGGGTGCTCAGGGAAGGCCTCTCCAAGGAGGTGACATTTAAGCTGAGGTCTAGATGCAGCCATGGGCGGAGCTGGGGGACGGGCACTTCAGGCAGAGGTGACGGTGAGTACAGGGACCATAAGGAAGGACCAAACTTGCCCCATGCAGGGAACAGCCAGAACAGCACTGTCCAATAGAACTTTCTGCACTGAAGGAAGTGTTCTATACTGCACTAGCCACAAGGCCACCAGCCTCATGTGACAACTGAGCACTTGAAATATGGCTAGTAAGACTTCGGAACTGAAATTTACATTTTGTGTTATTTTTAGCTGACAACTTTAAATAGCCACATGCAGCTAGTGTCTACTGTATTGAAGGGCACGAGCTAGAATGTCGGTGTGGCTGGAGAGAGTGGCATAAAATGACGTAAGAGGAGGTAGATAGGCGGCAGACTTTGTTGCTTTGTGAATTAGGCTAAATAGTTTGGATTTTTTTCTAAGAGTAGTGCAAAGCCTTTGGATGATTTTCCTTAAAGGTCGACATGATCTGATTAATGTTTTACAGGTTCCCTCCGGCTGCCGTGTTGAGAATGAATTGTAGGGGATGAAAAGTGGAACCAGGAGACCGGTTAGATCATTGTAGTAAACCAAGGACGTGTGGATGGCACCTTGAGAATAGGGTGGCAGCTGTGGAAATGGAGAAGTGAGGATGGCTCCTGGATGAGTTTTAGAGGGAGAACTGACGGGTAGAGAGGGATTGGGTGGGGAAGGTGGGAGAACTTGATGATCTTAGGCTTCAGGCTTAAGCAGCAGGATGGCTGGTGGTGTCATTTGCTAAAATGAGGCACGGCGAGCAGGTTTGTATTGATTGGCCTTGGTTTTGGAAGTGAGGAAGATGGGTTCTTTTTTGGACTTGTTAGAGATTCTTTCTGAGCATGTGTGTGGAGATGGCAAGTAGCCAGGTGGACGTGGGGAAAGATCAGGGCTAGAGATAGGAATTTAGGGTCATCAGGAAATAGTGGGTGTGTAAAGCTATGGGACTGGATCAGGCCCCTCAAGAGAGTGAGTGGATAGAAAAGAGGGGCAGGGGCAGGAGAGAGCTGTAACATTTAAGATTGAGCTTAAAAGGAAGCTCTAGAAAGGAGACTGCTTGAGAAAACGTGAGATGCCATGGAAGCCAAGAAGGAGGGAATGTTGACTGCCCCTGGCTGGCCAAGGACTCGAGCAGAGACAGGTGCCCTTGGATTTGCTACCAGCATGGAGGTCATTGGTGACACTGAGAGGAGTAGGCTCAGCAGAGTGGGCAGGAGAGCGTTAGAGGTAAGAAAGTGGAGGTCATGACTACAGGTAACTCTTTTGGTGAAAACATTTGCTGTCGATGAGAAGCAAAGGAATAGTCGGGGGCTGGAGGAGTGGGGTCAAAGGTATATTTCTCTCTCTCTCCTTTTTTAAAGCTCAGTGTGATGTGCTGACAGGTGGAAAGCAGGTAGGTTGCCTTTGATAGGAGGAGGACCTTCTCGTCACTGTAATGGGAGGGAAGGCTGAGAATGTGGGCACTGATGTGGGTACAATGGAATTTGGGCAGTGGGCTGATGCGCAGTTACCCTCAGATGTTCCTGTCTTTCTAAATGTGAGGCAAGGCGTTATCTGAGAAAGAGTATGAAATAGTTGTTTGGTAGTTGGAAAGCAAACCCACTGGGTAACTATAGTAGGGTTGCTACAGGGCTTGAACTGAGCTTCTCACACTTGAGTGTGCAAATGAATCACGGGGGGATTTGTTAAAATGCAGATTCTGCATTTCTAACAAGCTCCCAGGGAATGTTGATGTGCTGTCCTTGGATCCCACTTTGCGTAGCAAGACCACACAGCGCTTCTGCCATGGGAAGCTTAGAAAGACGCACAATTTTCTTTTCTTTTCTTTTTTTTGAGGAAGATTAGCCCTGAGCTAACTACTGCCAGTCCTCCTCTTTTTGCTGAGGAAGACTGACCCTGAGCTAACATCCATGCCCATCTTCCTCTACTCTATATGTGGGATGCCTACCACAGCATGGCGTGCCAAGCAGCGCCATGTCCGCAGCCGGGATCTGAACCAGCGAACCCCGGGCCGCTGAGAAGCGGAGTGTGGGAACTTAACCGCTGCGCCACCAGGCCGGCCCCGACGCACAATTTTCTAATATGTCCAGGAGATGCCTAAATTATTTGCCCATCGAACTGTTCCACTGAGGGCAGAGGAGCAAGAGTTGAGTGCCTATTTGAGATTTGTGGCCATCTATTTAAAGCAGGTCTTCTCAATGTTAGAATTATCTGGGGAACTTCAAAAAAACAGGGCCTGAGGATTTTGATTTTGATTGAGATTCTGAATTAATTGATGTAGGATGGGTCCTAAGGCACGCTGCTTTTCAAAAGCTCCCCTGGGGTTTCTAATGTTCATCCAGGCTTGAGAAGCACTGATTTAAAATAGCAGGTTAAGGAGATGACCATGGGAGTAGGTAGCCAAGGTGGGTGGAGGCAGGGCTGCTCCTAGGATGTGTGGGTCCCTGTCTATATAAACAATTTGAGTCACCCCAAATCAGCATGCCAAGGCTGTTCTGGCTGCCCAGTCTTACCTAGTCCCACCAGAGAAATACCCTGTCAGCACACAGGCCGGAGCTCCTTGGACATCTGGTCTACCTTATGTATGGGGTTCATAGGTGGGTGATCCTAGGGAGGGGGTTGTTCAGATGGTTCTGCCAGTCCTTGCTGGTCCCAGGTACCTTAGAAAATTTCAAAGAAGGCACTCCAAAGGTGGGGCCCCTTGAGCCCTGCAGCCTGGTCAGGAAAAAGGGTGGAGGAACAAAAAGGTTGAAAGACTGAGAGCCCAACTTGTAAGATGGATACTATCATCCAGTTGCCAAAACTCATGACAAAAGTCGTGATAGAGTCAGGAATGAGAACATCCCTTCCTGTGGTGAGGAACTAATGCCTCAACCACCATCGAGGACCTGAGGTCTGCAAACAACCACGTGAGTGAACTGGGAATGAACTCCTCCAGTTGAGTGTTCAGATGGCTACCGCTGTGGCTGGCACCTTGATTGCAGCCTTGAGAGAAACCCTGGATAAGGCCCAAGGTCTGGGGAAACTGTTCCCAGACCCCTGACCACAGAAACTGAGATGATAAAGGTTTGTTGTTTGAACAACAAACAACTTATGGGCTTATGCAGCAATAAAGAATTAATAGAAGAGGCGAAGGCAACGTCATCAGAAGTCTTGGCTTTACTTTCCTCTGTGTTAGCTTTATTTTCTAGCTTAGCAACCTTCTCAGAAAGATTCTAAAAATCTGCGGTAATTCCAAGAAAAAAGGGAAATCACTGGGCAGCTTTCCGATGGAGCCTGGGAGAGCATGGTTGAGAGGTGGGGTCATCCTAACCACATGGACTGAGAGTGGTACCCCAAAGGAAAATCAAGGCCAGTTGATTCCAGAGGGAGGAGAATGGAAATCTACCCCAAATGGTAACTGATGAGATGTGGAAGTGATGGCATCTTTGATATTAACCTGGATGGGGTTTGAGAGAACTGGTCCAGCGCTCAGGCAGAGGGAAGCTAAGTGGTTAGTGTCATTGAAGACAATGGAAAAGTCTCAAGGTGTGAAGGCAAAGACTGCAAAGAGACCAGGGGGAATAACGGCTGAGGAAAGGCCTATGAGAAGTGGTGTTCCCTGTGTTAACCGTGGGAGAGTGTGGTGCCCATATCCATGCAAAGACAACAAGAAGGGAACATGCTAGTGAGGATGCCAAGGCAGGTAGAGACCATTCTTTTGAGGAGTCTGGTGGCAGGATTTTGATCATCTGTGCTAATAGGAGACAGGATTCCAGGTTGGGCTGGAAATATAATGAATTTATCACCGAAAGTCAAGGCTGCAACGAACTGTGTAAATCACTCGTTTCAACATCCATTAAACCTGAATAATTTCCCCAAGTCTTCTTTTAACCGAAAGTTTGCGTTTCCTCCTTCTGAGCCTTTAGAACTAACGGGGTGGGGAATAGATGGATCCCCACCTCTTCTTTTCTGCTCTCTCTTTGCTCTCCTGGTCTCCTATGTAGGTGCTAAGGAGCCTGACTAATAACTAAGCACAGTCCCTCAGGCTCAGCAGGAGAGGAGAAAGTCCTGGCCCTTCACTGTCCCTGTCGTGTGCCTTTTGGTGTGAAATGGGGGCTGATAGTTTCCAGTGAGTTTCAGAGGATGTTAGCTCCTCTGCTGTCAGGGTTGGGGTGTGTTAGGTTTGCGAGAGTATAGCTCTGGGGAGAAAGACTGGGCACCGTATGGACTGGCACACTTGGTGGTGCACCCAGGGGACTAATCTTGGAAAAGTCACAGGGGGCAGCTTGCTTTTCAGAGTCACGTGCTGTGTACATAGGCCCATTTACACTCCCGTCACTGGCCCTGCCCTGCCTGGGATGGCTCTTTTTCCCGTTGTATTGGAGTCTCCATCTCATTGGGTGAGCAGGCTGTTAGAGGATTCAGCTCGTGCTTAACCCTCCAACTTGGCCGCCTAGGCAAGGATACTGGGGGGAAAAGTCTGCTGGAGGAGAAATTAAGAACCGAAGTTCATTCCTCACTTTCAGCACCTGCGTGGAGATGCTGCCTGCCTTAGTGCCAGGGAAGGAAGCAGACCGTAGCCACATCCACCCCAGGGCAGTGGAAAGTGGCCTCTCAGGCCACTTGACATCGTGACCGTGTTTAAACCTTTCACCAGCCGGAAAGGTTTACGAAGCCCCTGCCTGCTCAGGCTGCCGACCTCCGCGTTTGTGGTGGAAGCCTCGCAGGGCCTTCTGCGTTGCCGGGCCATGTGGAACCGGCTCCTGGGAGCTCCTAGGAATGGATCCTGACTCTGCAGTGGGCTGGGGGAGCAAGCGCTATTTGGTAAACAGGGGCGTGGCAGAGGGAGGGTTGACAGGCGCGTCCCCAACTCCCACTGCTTTTTCCGATGACTCACAGACTATGATGCTGGAAGGGGCCTCAGAGCTGGATCATCAAATCCATCAGGCTTCTTGCACAAGCATGAGAAAACGTGCATAGAGAAGGTCCTGGGAGCAGTTAGTGGAGAGGCAGACATCGGGTACCTGTCTGTTGCCTCCCCGCCCATGGCCACAACTCGGCCCCTCAGTTAACCTGTCTACTTTTGTTTTGTGTGGAAGATTGGCCCTGAGCTAACATTTGTTTCCAATCTTCCTCTTTTTGCTTGAGGAAGATTGTTGCTGAGCTAACATCTGTGACAATCTTCCTCTACTTTATGTGAGATGCCACCACAGTGTGGCTTGACGAACCGTGCTAGGTCTGTGCCCGGGATCTGAACCTGCGAACCCCGGGCTGCTGTAGCGGAGCATGCGAACTTAACCACTATGCCACTGGGCCGGCCCTATCACTTAACCTTTTGGATAATTTATATTCAGGAGGAGGTGAGTGCCTGGCACAGGGGACGCATGCAGCTCCCACAGCCCTGAGCTGACCCTTGTACCTTCTCGCCTCCCACCTTATACTCTTCCTCTGCCGTCTCGGCCCCTGGGACAGGAAGCCTGGCCCACCTTAGGCAAACGAAGGCTTCCTTCCTAGCTGGTGTCTGGACCACCTGATCACCCTGTCCTCCTGTTAGCTCCATCCTGTGCAGTAGCTGCAGAGTAAATATCTGAGTGAAGAAGTCACTGAAGGGCGGCATGAAAGAGGGGGAAGGGCCGAGGGCAGTCCACTGCCTGGGGTGGATGGGGAGTTGTGATTAGAAGAGTCTCTTAGCATCAGTTGAGGAAGCCGCCTCCTGCTTTCCTGGCCAGGCTAGTGCTGGGGGAGTTCCTGTGCATCCCTCACCCCCCAGGTCCCTGCTCATCCCAGGTGCTCTGGCTGCCCAGCCCCCCAGAAGAGTTCCCTGGGGAGGAGAGAGGGGCAGTGTGAGGCAACTGGGAGCCTCGGAACCTAACAGGAGTTGGGGCTCCCCAGGGTCTCTTGGACAAAAGGAAGTGGGTCCCAATGCACATTTTTACCCTCCCTCCTGACCCAGAGCATGGGCTGACATTGCCAAGAGCGCACCTGCTGGGTCTGCCTGCAGATTCAGGCAAAGGCACGGAGCACGAGTGAGTGTATACAGTTCCGAGGTCATGGGTTTGTAAACATTGTTTAAAAAACAAAGCAGCCTGGAAGGGAGCCCCCCCCGCCGAGCTCACTGAGGCCAGGGCTTGGCACCTGGGCTTGTGCCCCTCGAGAGCCCTGCCCCAGCTTTGCCTGATTGATATGCCAGCATGTTCTGGGTGTTCCAGGGAATGTGGCCTCTGTGAGGTCTCGATCTGGCAGACCCCTGAGTGTCTGAGCCCCCCGAGGTGGGAGGGTCTCAGTTCTGCTCTGCCATCTTCTCCCCATTCCACTGAGACCGTGTTTATTGAGCACCTGCTGGATGAGACACAGAGAGGGTAGTGAATGACCACTGCCACTTTCTTTGCAGTCCTGTGGGGAGACCAGTCGTAAACAGGTAACTGTAGTAGACGTGTTCAGAATGTTCCGGCGGCTTGGAAGATGGGGGAAGAGGACTTCACAGAGGAGAGGGCATCTACTCTAAAAGGAGGAGGATTCCCGGAGGCCAGAGAGGGAAGGGCAACTGAGGCCAAGGGTCAGCCTGAGTGAAGGCACAGAGGCACCGAAGGAGTGCTCGGGAATTAAATAAGGGAATAGATAAATTGTTTTGTGTTGATTGAAAATGTTTGATCTGGCATAGCTGAGGGGTGGGGTAAGGGGGAAGTGATAAGAGAAAGAAGGAAGCTGTCGCCTCTGACGGGACCCTTTCTATTGCCAATGTTGAAAACCAGCTCAATGCTGCTTAAGCAAAGAAGAGAGTGTTTGCACTCCCCTGTAGCATCCACAGGCTCCGGAGATGTCAGGGTGTGTTCTTTCTCACTTCGGCTGCATTGGCTCCCACTCTCGTCAGGCCAGCCCCGTGTTGAAGACTGGTGACTTCAGGCTGGCATGCTCCCTGCTGTGAGGCCATCAGCAAAAGAGAGCAGCTTTCTCCATAAAGTCCCAAGACTAAAACTCATAGAATTAGATGGGCTTTTAGAGCCAGATACTGGGCCAGGGGAATGGAATGTGCTGGTTGGCTGGTTAATGGGCCCTAGCCCTGGGTCTGGGGGGGTGAGTAGTGTTGCCCACGTCTGAGAATGGAGACGTGTGGCTCCACTGGCACATGGGGTGCTGATGCTATAGGAGAGGGCCAGGGGATCGGCAGGCAGAATCAACATGTCACCACTGGGTCACCAGGATGTTGAAGATCCTCGAAGGGTTTGTGGATTTTGTTTTGGTGCCGTGCAGGGCCTGTCAGAGGTGGTTGGAGGAGGTGGAGCCTGTCCTGGCAAACAGGAGAGGGACTGGTGGGGTGGAGGACATGGAGAAATGGTGGTCGGACAGGTGGGACGCCTCCTCCTTGCCTTCCTCCCAGATATGAGAGTTTGCTTCTTCCACTCCTTCTCCCAGCTGGGCCTCCACTGTCTCCTGGGAGGCAGGAACTGCAGCCAGAGACTCATGCCCGAAGATTCCTTCTTGTGAACTTTGTTCAGACTCTGAGGGTTAAGACAAACAGTCCTGTGAAACTCATGGTCTTTAAAGACTACTTTGGAAGTGATTGAGCGTGGGGAATTTGATAAATGGGAAAATCAAAGATGTCTGATTGGGGATTTGGGCTTCTGGGGGCTAGGAATGTAAATATAAATATATTAAATATATATCATATATAAATATATATTTTTATATTGTATATATGGCATATGTATGATGTATGTATATATGGCAGGGAGTGGTTTGGGAGTGGAATTTGGATTTGGATGTTGAATTTGAGATGTCAGTGGGCTGTGTCTCTGGAGAAGAATGTGGTTTATCACATGAACCTGAGTGGGGATTTGGGAGTGATCCACAAGGATGCAGATGAGGGACTGCACAAGGCTGACCCTGGGGTCATTGCCTACGTCAGTGAGTACCAGCCTGTCACCCATGGGCCATGGGTCATGCTCTCCTTGGTTGCATGGCTGCTGTTGTGTACTGCCTTCCTTTTTTTTTTTAGATTTTTAATTTTTCCTTTTTCTCCCCAAAGCTCCCTGGTACATAGTTGTCTATTTTTAGTTGTGGGTCCTTCTAGTTGTGGCCTGTGGGACACCGCCTCAGTATGGCCTGACGGGCAGTGCCATGTCCGTGCCTAGGATCCGAACTGGCGAAACCCCTGGATGTGAAGTGGAGCGTGCGGGCTTATCCACTCGGCCACGGGCTGGCCCCTTTGGACTGCCTTCTATACCCTGGAAGAGAGAGCCAACAAAGAGCTGTCCCACATTTGCAGGCTGGTTTGATGAACCCACCTGCCCATCACTTAGTCCATGGGTTAAGCATGTGTTCCCACTTCTCTGCGGAGGCAGAGATCAGGGAGATGGGGCCACGAGCCGAGGAATGCCTGAAACCCCCAGAGAGCCTGGCGGTGGTGAGGAGCAATTCTCCCTTAGAACTGCAGAGCGAGTGCAGCACTGCTCACGCCCTGGTTTTGACTCAGTGAAATGGATTTTGGACTCCTGGCCTCCAGAACTGTAGAGAACACATGTGTATTGTTTTAAGGCACCCCATGTGTGGTAATTTGTCGCAGCTGCCGTAAAGACTAATACTGTGGGCATTTGTCAGGCAGCCTGTCCAACATGTGCCTGTCAAGAAGCCCCTCAGGGAAAAAGTGATCCCTGGGCGAATAACTGGACCCTGAATGAAGGCACCTTCATTCACCACATTTTTACCGAGCACCTGTTGTGCACTAGGCCCTGTTCTAGGTGCTGGGCATTCGGAGCAAAGCCCTTGGCCCACCGCATAGATTCCACTGGAGGAAGCAGACAGTAAAAACAAATAACTGTGATGTGGCATCAGCTAGTGAGGCCCTGTTTCCTCTCACAGAGCAGAGGGTCCCAGGAGGGGCTGTGTTAGACGGGGTCGAGGAAGGGTCTTTGGTCGCTAACATTTGAACAGAGACCTGAATAACATGAGGGAGCAAGCCTGTGGGCATGTGAGGAAAGAGTGTTCTGGTGGGGGGAAGAGTAAGTGCACGTGGACCCAGAGGTGGACGTGCACTTGGCCTCTCCGTGACATCTGGAGTAGAGGGCGGGAGGGCAGGGGTGAAGAGCCTGTTCAGGCCACGTGGACCTGGGCTCTTCCTCTGAGGAAGGTGGGGATCCACGGGTGAGGTTTGATTTGAAGCACGACATGATTTTTCTCTTTAATTGAGATAAAATTCACCTAATGTCAAGTTAACCATTAAAGTGTACAATTCACTGGCATTTAGTACCTTCACAATATTGTGTGACCTCCACCCTTTCATCACCCCCAAAGGGGACCTCGTACCCATTAAACAGTCACTGCCCATCCCCCCTGCCCCAACCCCCAGCCGCTGGCAGTCACCAGGCTGCTTTCAGCCTCTGTGGATTATATAGGTCATATCTGTCATGACATGACTTTTGATGCTTCTTTTGGAAGAGTCCCTCTGGCCGCTGGGTGGACAGTGAATGGGAGAGGTGGGGGCTGCAGTACACACCAGAAGAGCAGTCAGGTTCTTTCTGGTCCAGGTGAGAGAGGTGGTCGGCCTGTGCGGTGGCCGAGGGTGCAGGTAGCGGAGGAAGGTGTTGAGTAGGGTTCGGATTCAGGATGTGTTCCATCATCGCGTTAAGGCCTCTGTGAAGACTTGGTTTAATCCACCTTTGACAGTGCAACACCTTTTTTCAAGAAGCTATTCAACACGTTGCAGTGTTCCAGAATACACCAGGATGCAGTGGAAAGAGTATTGGATTAGAACCTTGGAGAACCAAGTTCTGAGGTTACCACCTCATAGTTCAAGACGTCAGGCCAGTCGCTGCACATCTGGGCGCTCCACATTCTCATCCAAAAGCTGAGGACATTAACTTGCTTCAAGAGTCCACAGCTCAGTGATTTTGTGCCCGAGGATGAATCACTGTCATTTGTGAAAATGCTCCAGCATCTGGGGAATTGGTGTCTTTGTGTCAGCACACCTGGATTTCTCCCCACCCCCCCAGGCTCTGAAAGCCAAGAGCAGGCTGTAGATAGGGCTGGCTAGCACCATCGAGTTGGAAAGTGGCCTGAAGTTCTTAGGCAAGATGAATTTCCGTGAAAGTTAGCCAACCTGAATGAGTCAGGTGTTGGAACCTGCCTTATTTCCCTCATGCCGGATTTTAAGGGACTGCCTGGAGGAGTGTCCTCCGTTGTGGTGGTGAATTACGCTGTGTGTCTGTTGATTGTGAGGTATGTTGCAGAGATCTGTTCCTAATAATTCTGAAGTTTGCAGGAGATTCACTTTTGTGTATAAACCAGAGCAGACTCAAGGTTACCCCTATAAGCACACATTCTCATTGGTGTTGCATTCTGGTTTGTGTGTTTTCCTCATTTTCTGTGCCGTAAACCTAAAAGCCTGTTTTTATTTTAAGCAAAAGTAATAACATGCACGTGGTTAAAAACAAAATCAGGGGCTGGCCCCGTGACTGAGTGGTTAAGTTCATATGCCCCCTTAGGTGACCCAGGGTTTTGCCAGTTCGGATCCTGGGAGCAGACATGGCATCGCTTGCCAGGCCACGCTGAGGTGGCATCCCACATGCCACAATTAGGACCCACAACTAAAAATATACAACTATATACTGGGGGGGCTTTGGGGAGAAGAAGAAAAAAGAGGAAGATTGGCAACAGATGTTAGCTGAGGGCCAGTCTTACAAAAAAAAAAGAAAGAATATTAAAAAACAACAAAAAAACCAAAACAAAATCAAATAATACTAAGGGCTTAGAATGTAAAGCAACACGCTCGCTCCCCACTCCTCCCCTTCCCAGCCACATTTTATTTTATTCTCCTGGCAGTTACTTCCAAAATCTAGAATAAAATGCCTCGATGTTGTTTTATGATTTATTAACTTTCGTGCTATCCGTTGGTTCCCTGTCATGAAGGATGAGGCGTTATTGACGCTCTGCCCGCCTCCCTCCTTACCCTTCTCCCCAGATGTGAGAGTTCGTGTCTTGTTTTTGCTTCTATTAGCTGGGTCTTCGCTGACACCTGGGTGGTAGGAACTGCGGCCAGAAACTGATACCCGGGAATTGCTTCTGAAGGACTTGGTTCGAACTGAGGACTAGAATTAATGGCTCTCTGAAACTCGCAGTCTTTAAAGACTTGTTTTTCTTTTTTTCCCGCTGTGTGTTCTCTGTGAACCTGTGGGAGGAATTTCTGTGGTGGTAGGGCAGGAATGTTTGTGCTTCCCTGAGCAGGTGGCTTATTTTATCTTCCGGACACCGAGGACCATTTAGCCAAACACATTTCTCTCTTTGCGCTGGCTGCAAAGCTCCGTGCCAAATTTGGGGCCCACCGCTTGTGCTGGAAGATTGGACTGAAGAGGTCCCTGACCTCACCCCGACTTCATCTTACTTTTTCTGCTCCTATTTCTCTTCGTTTAACTTGGCACTTTTGGTGTCTGGATCAGCGAAGACAGAGCATGGGGACTTCACAGATTCTGTCCTCTGCTCCTGATGGGCACGGAGAAGCTACGCTTCATGTTGAGCCCCCTGCATGCCACCAGCCCCCCTTGCTCTGAAATAGGGCCGCTGAACTTGACGTCCCTGCTCTGGGTTTTGTGCCCACTCTGCACGTTCCACTTCTTTCCTGCATGAGAAGCAACCGCTCCAGAAATAGGACGGCGTGGCAACGCGCCCCGTGTAATTAGGGATGATTTATGTCTCTGTTAGAGACCCTGGGCTGGGTGAGGATTTACCTCGAGTCCCTTCAGAGCACATCACCAAGCTGTGTGAAAAGATGCTTGGCAATTAGTGCCGCGTGGAGCCGCCCTCCGGCCTGGGCCTGCGCAGGTTTAATGAGAGTCAGCCAGTGGCCAAGGAACTTTCTGTTGGGACCCTTGCGTCTCCTTTTCCTGAGCCCCTCATTGCCTCAGCTTAGGGACTCAGAGTATCGGAATCTTAGAGCCAAGAAGGATGGTCGCCAGCAGCCAGTCTGCCTGGGGTCTTGTCCCCAGCCCTCCTTCCCTCCTTTGGACCACAACCCATCTCCCTGGTACCCCTAACAGAGCCACAGTTACGCTGGCTCACTAAATTATTCATCTTTTTTTTTGTTTGTTTTTGAAAGCAGCACAGCCTCCCCACCGCCCAGCGCACCCCCCCCTGCTTTATATACTACAATTGTACCTGGTGCCTTTGCCCCTTCACCGCGAGGTGAAGTCGCTCTGCTCCAGTTGAAGCCCCCAGACCTCCTGGCGAGAGGACTGGTCTGCTCCTGGCACACGGCGCCTCAGGGTTTATTCCGTCCCTCCCTCCTTCTGAACACACTCCCTAATAGACTGATGCATTTCTTTATTTTCGATTGCTTTCTTTATGGGGGATCCTTAGGGACCTGCGGATTTCAGAACTGACAGGGCCTCAGAATGCAGCATGGCGTCCATTTCTCTGCAATTGAGAGGACGGCAACATGAAACCTCTCCCAGGATGGCATCGTGGCCTTCGTTTCAGAGCCCAGCGGTGGCAGACTGGCTGCATCTGAGACCTGAAGGCTTGCTCAGTCAGTCCTCTTTGTGATGACGAAGGCTTCTGATCTGTTCGAGAAGGCTCTTCAGAAAGCCCCCTTCATTCATTCATTTAACACGATTCAGCGAACTTTTATTGAATTTCTTCAGTGTGCAAGGCATGTCTGCTGCATGCTGTGGGCAGTGTGGACACCTAGTGCAGACACCTGGCTGTCTGTGTCCCAGGAGCTTACAAGTCATTGCCAGGCTGGGACAAGCATATGCCATGCTCCCTCGTAAACTTTCTATGACAAGTCTGTTGAGGTGGTGTTGGTGATAAGTGCCCCTCAAAAAAACACCTCGTCTGGTTCCTCATCAGTGACCCCATCTTTGGGGAGAGGGCTGTCGGCTTAGCATAAGTCGGGGTAGTTTGTGTGTACAGCCCTCCTGGGGACACCAGGGTGAGCTCACTCTGCAAGCTGGGCAGGGGGAGGTCTCCTTGTTCTTGACTCTCCGTTTCTGATGGATTTTCCTTTTTGGGTTTTCCCCATGCATACCCGAACTTCTTGACTAACTCTCAAGAAACTAGCTGGGAACTACTAGTTTTCTCTTTGTTTGGAGGAAAAAAAAAACCCTTTCTTATTACTACTGAGTTTTACGGACCCTTAGCAGTACGTGCTGGTGCCCTATAGATGTCCTTTGTTAAATTGCCAGAATCGTTTAGTTACTGGGGAGCCACTCAAGGTTTTCCAGGTTGGTCTGGTGAATCCTTGTAGCTCCTAGGCCACCTCTTCTTGCAGAGGCCTCTGGCACTGGGATCTCTTTGGCATCTATGCTACGGCTCTTTCTGTGCCCCACCCCCCCATCTCTCTTCTGGTTCTTTAAGCAGCCATGATTCAGTCCCAGGAGCCCGTGGCTGTGTAGTATCTTCTAAGACTCCTTTTCCTCCTCTCTGGAAATGTGAATGACTGAACCCAAGTCAGTCTGAGACCACGCCTGCCCCACAGCAGGATCTCTCAGGATTATTTCTTCCATATGCGACCCTTCAGGGTTTATTAACAAGCTTTGGCCTGAAATCAGAATTCTGCACTTAGCAGCGGTTCTTACTGATTCCCCCAGCTTTTGCAACCCAAGTTTATTCCCTTCTTGTGTCACGCTTAATTCCACACCTTTGACTTTAACTCCAGCTCCGTTACCACCCCCTCTGTCGGCTTAGAGAACCCAGAACAAACCCAGGTTCCTCACACTGTGTGGTAGCAGGCAGTGTGCCAGGGATTGCGAATGCTGTTAGAAAGCAAGGGAGATGTGACCCCTGCTCTCAGAGCCCCGGGGGACATGCAGAGACCCTGTTTATCCCCACAGGTGCGATCAGTGAGAGAGTACATGCATACTAGGCTCATTAGCTAATGACTGGACTGGGCTAGTATAATGCCAAACATGTGAGTCATTCAGTTACAGGTGTGGACAACCACGAGCATGCTCCGTTGCCATGGGAACGTGAACACGCATTCTTCTCAAAGCAGAAAGGATTCTCTTCCACTCCTCTGAGATGTGGCTGTTTCCCACACTGTTCCCCTCCCTGAGGCTGCAGTGTGCTCCTCTCCCCATCCATTGTCACTCTCTCCTGGGTGGGTGTCCTGGCCCAGTGAATGTGGTGGAACCCCCCTTGCTACTTTGTAGGTGCAGCCAACATCCAGTCGTTAAGTGCCAGTGACCTAATGGTGAAGGAGGGGAAGCAGAAGACCGAATATTTTCTTGAGGCAAGGCAGTATGATGAGGTGATGAGAACTAGGCTTTCAAGTTGGACAGATTTGGCTCAAGTTTCCGCTCTGTCACTTAGGAGCTCTGTAAGCTTGGGAAAATATTTTCCTTCTTCTCCAGTGCCTGATAGGTAAATTGGGGTAATCCCTACTTTACCAGGCAGTGGGAAGGATTCTATGAAAGCATGTCAGAGGGCTTGGCGTGTCACTCAGTCAGTGATTGTTCTCTTTCATCCTGTCTCTCCGCAGCCCGGGGGACTGAGGTGTGGATGTTAAGGATCTGGAGAGGACAGCGAGGTGGCTGACGCCCTGAGACAGCTGTCTACGGTTCGGGACCCTGTGCTGTGGGCCCGGTCTGCCTTGGTCTGGTCGGGTGATGTGTTCACGCCGGGTTCTTTGGTTGCAAACATCAGAAACTGGTGCTGGCTGATGTAAGCGAAGTGGAATTTATTGCAAAGATACTGGAAGAATGGGCAGGAGGCTGGGGAAACCTCCTGAAGACAGAGAGAAAGCAAGGTGCTCAGTTGTGTGAGGCCAGGAAGTAGGGAGGACAGGAGCAATCTTAGAGCAGGAATAGTGTGGTCAGGTTTCTTGGCTGTGATGGGCGGACTCCACCCGTCTCCCCAAGTGTCTGTGGAGAGCATCCAGAACAAGCGTGGGTCACACACCTTCACCCAGTGAAAGAGGAGGGAGCCTCCTGGTGCCCCTTGGGGTTTGTAGCTGGAGGGGCTGGCACCTGGATTAAGAGCCTCACAGACAAGGTGCCCAGCGGGGACAAGGTAGTTCCCTAAAATAGGAGTGAGGTGCTATTAAGATATAAGGAGATGCTGCAGAGCAGCTTAAGCAACAAATGTCTGCTGCACTTTGGGCTTCTTTTCTGAAAATGAGAGACTTGAACAAATGATCTCAAAGGACCCTTTGGTTTCTGATGGGACTTCTCCACTGGGAAGAAATAGAATTAGCATTATTAGCCTTCTTAGTTTTACATTCTCCCCCTGAAACCTCCAATATACGTAATTACATAACTAATATTTTCTAAAACCGACTTGATTTTTAATAAAATTTGTCTACAGAATATTATAACAAATATATCTGCCATCTATATTTTCAAAATCAACTTTACTGAGCTATAATTTATCATAAAATGGAGTTCACCCATTTTAAGTGTATAGGTCAGTGACTTGACAAATGCATACAGCCATGTAACTACCACTCTAATCAAGGTATAGGACATCTTTCCAGAAAGTTCTCTCTGGCTTATTTGCATTCTCTCTTCCTACTCATCTCCTCACGTCACCTCTGATTTCTACCCTATATATTAGTTTTGCCTATTCTAGGATTTCATAGAAATGGATCATGCGTTATGTACTCTTGAATCTGGCTTCTTTAGCACAAAATAACGTCTCAGATTTATCCATATTGTTGTATCAATGGTTCATTCCTTTTCATTGCTAAGTAGAATTCCATTAGTTGAATATACTATAATTTGCTTATCCATTTGTCAATTGACGGACATTTGGGTTATTTCCAGTTTTTAGCTATTATGAATAATTCTGCTGTGAACATTTGTATACAAGGCTTTTGGACATGTTTTTGTTTCTCTTGCGTAAATACCTAGGGATAAAATTGCTGGATCATATGATAAGTGTATGTTGAACTTTATAGGAAATGGCAAAACTATTTTCTGAAGCGGTTACCCCACTTTACTCATCTCTCACAGCCATCTGTGAGCTTCCACTTGTTCTAGCTCCTTGCCAACATTTTTTTAGCCATTCTACTTGTATGAAGTAGTTTCTCATTGTGCTTTTAACTTGTATTTTCCTGAGGATTAATGATGTTGAGCATTTTCATGTGCTTATCATCATCTCTGGATCTGACAAGTTATTAACATTTGCTAAGTGTCAATCAGAAATAACACATTACTTGGTATTCAGAAATCCCTGTGTGTTCCTCCAATTCGATTCCCTTTTCTCCTTCTCTCCCTGGAGGTGATCACTATTCTGTGGTTGGTGTATCTTTTCCATGAGCATGTTTAAAATTATTATTAGCATGTATGAATCCAAAATAGTCTTCACTCATGTCTTGTGTGTTTTTAAACTTACATGAAATGGGTCATAGCATAATTGCCTTTTTGCAATTCGCTTTTTTCACACATTGTGTTTTTGAGGTTTATCCTTGTTGATACATGTAGACCTATTTCTTTTTACCTGCTGTAGAGTTTTCTAGCATGTGCATATTTTACAGTTTATCCCTATTGGTGGACGTTTAGGTTATTAGGAACAATGCTGCAATGATTATCCTCATGCATATCTCCTTGTGTACTTGTGTGAGAGTTTCTCCGGTGGCTGGTTACCTAGAAGGAGTGTATCTGGGCCCGAATATGTGCGTCTGGACTTTGCTAAATAGTGGCACAGTGTTTCAAAGAGGCTTTGCAAATACGTCTGTACTGCCACCAGCAGAGTATGAGAATTTCCATTTCCTTGCCAACACGTCAGACGTATTCGCTGTCTGAGGGTGTGAAATGTTGCACCTTGGATTTCATTTGCATTGGCATTTCCTTCATTGCTGGGGAGGTTGTGCATACTTTCACATGTGTATTTACAGTTGTTTGCGTTTCCTGTCCTGTGAGTTTCCTGTTCATACTCTGCTCACTTTTCTGTCGTGCTGTGTTCTAATCATGGCTTTATCTTCTCGTTTTTTATGGTGTATTTTGTCCTATAGAAGTTTTGAATTGTCATCTCGTCAACTTTTTTAATCTTTGACTTCATGGATTGGCCTTTTTATGTCTTATTTAAGAAAACTTTTTTCTGCTGAGGTCATAAGATGGTCTAAACTATTTTCCGAAAGTTTTCAAGTTTCATGTTTGACATTTGGATCTCTGACCATCTGTAATTTCCTTCTACTCTTTGCTATAAGGTGGGGCCCAGTTCTGCTCTTTTTCTAACCAAGTCGCCCCTCATCCGTTACTTTTTATGTTTTAAAGAATCTGTCCTCTCCTCACTGATTTGATGGCCCCCTTTGCCGTATGTTTTCATACGTGTGAGGTCTCTTCCTGGGCTCACTCTTCTGTTTCATTGGTCTGTTTGTCTGTCTGTCTGCTCACTGCTTTAATTGTTATAACCTTTTAAGAAGTCTTACTCTCTGATGGAACAAATCCGCATTCTTCTTCAAACTTGTCTTGGGTGTTCTTGGCCCTTTACTATTTCGTGCGAATTCTAGGGTCAGCCCTTGAGTTTCTAGGAACAGCTCTGTGACGTTTTGTTGAAATGGCACTGCATTTTGAGATTAATTTGGGGAGAAAAAGCTCCCCAGCAATATTGAGCCTCCTGTCTAGAAACAAATTGTATCTGCCCATTTATTTAGGTCTTCTTTAGTGTATCTCAACACGGTTTTGTAACTTTCTTCATACAAGACTTGTGCTCTTCGGTTACATTTACTCGGCTGACGTAGTTTTGTTGCTATTGTGAATGGCACATTTAAAGTTTTTTTCTTTTTAAATTTGATGTTTATTTTTATCAAAGTAATAGAATTTTAAAAAGTAGTGCATTCCCTTACCCCACTCAAGCCCTGAATCCTTTTCCTCAGAGGCCACTACTTTTAACTCTAGGGCTTTATTGCCATTTTTCTAAAAAATATATTTATAACGTTATTTCTTAGGCTCCACCTCCCCGCCATCACCTACTCCCAGTGTTACACGTTGTCTGTTGAACCTCTTCGTATAGAAGATTAAACCTGGCTGTCCTGCCATCACTCTACCCACCGCCCATGAGCACACATAACCTCTTTCCTCCCCCCACAAGGTAGTGATACCACAGTGTTTGGTTATGTCAGTCTGGTGTTTGCATTAGGTATGCCTGTGTAAATTAATTATAGCTGAGCTACTGATGGGTTTCTGCTTCTTTGATGGCACAGCTTTTAATTTCCCCTAGCCAATTAAAAAAAAAAGTAAGTAGATAAAAACAAAAACAATCGTTTTTCTGTTTGCTTGGTGCTCTCTGTCCCTTGTTCCAGTTCTTCCCCCAGACTCTTCGCCAGACCTGTAAAATTTTCCCGAACACTGTCAACACGTGAAGTAATCTATCGGGTCTGTTTTTGCACTGGCAATAGGAGAGTCTGTTGCTCTTCAAGTTGATGGTCAGTTGCCATCGCTCCCTTTGCCTCTGTTTTGCTTTTGGCCATTTTGTGGGTCTCACATTTTCCTCTTTCTTGGTTTTCTCTCTTGTTTTCTTGGAGCACACCCTTCAGTAGCTTATTGGAAAGGAAATGGGTCTGATCTTAAAGCTGCAGTATATAAACGTTTGCCTAATTACCCTATTTTTGTTATGACTTGTCAACCTGTCCCCTAGGTATCCCAGAGTCCAGGAGCTCTGAACTTGTTTCCCTTGGGAGTTGGCCTAACATTTCCTGCCATTTGGGGAGGGATAGGCACTCGGTGGCCAAGGGTAGAGATTGATCCAGAAAGCTCTCTTCCACCTCCTTTTTAAACTCTCATCTCATTGATATCTTGTGCCAGTGAGTCTTTCTGAAGTTCTGCATTGTAAGTTGGCTTGTTTGTTGATAGCTCCCTTTGAAGATGTGTAGGTTTCAGCTTTCTCCTCTAAGTCATTACCATTTATCCATTTGTTTTCCATTGTCCAAAATTTTGTGGATGTGTCTCATTTATTGTCAATCCTTTTTTCTTTTTTTCTCTTTGTGCCTTTCTTCCCCAGTCATTTCTAATGAGATTTCAGGAAAGCCTAGTCACAAACAACCTGTTTTTGTCAGCCATTTTTTAACCATAAGTATTATATTTTGTGATTGTTGCTGATATTTACATCTTGAACTTCTGTCTTATTAGTTCTGCTAGTTTGTAGAATTTCTTGGTTATTTTGGGTAGACAGTTATGTTGAATGAGCATGTCAGCGGTTTCTTCTTTTGCAATCCTCATATTTTTTCGTTTCTTTTCATTGTCTCACTGTGCTGTGGGTTCTCCAGTACAATTCTGAAAAGAAGCAATGGTGGTGAATAGCCTTTTCTTATTCTTGACTTTAAAGGAAAAGCTTCCAGCGTTTTCCATTAAGTATGAAGTTTATTCTAATTTTTGATAGTTATAATTTATCAGACTAAGAAAATTCCCTTCTAGTTTGCAAGGAGTTTTAATCACAGAGGGGTGCTGAGTTTTGTCAGATGCTTTTTCTGCATCTAGATTATCCTGTTTTTTTCCTTAGAATCTTTAATGTGGAGAGTTTAACGAGTTTTCTGATGGTTTGCTATCCCTCCGTTCCTAGGATTTGCTAATGTGTGTTTAGGATTTTTACACTTATGCCCTGGGAGGTTAGGAGGTAGGCTTTTCATTCTTCTTGTATTCTTTTTCTTTGAAGGTCAGTGTCAGAGTGTTATAAAAGGAACTGTGTGTTTTTTTCGCTCTTTCTGGAAGGGATTGTGTAATATGAGTGTTGTCCTTTCCTTAAAGGTTTAAAAAAAGTTTCAGTAAAACCACATAGACCCATTGTAGTTTTTTAAGGTAGATTTTAGACTGCTGGGTCAATTCCTTTGAAGGTTATAGATCTATGCAGGTTTTCTATTTCCTCTTGAGTCAATTTGGAAGTTTTAATTTTTCTGGAAAATGATCAGTGATAGGAGATAGGAAATAACCAGGCAGATCCAAGACTTGTGGGAAAATAGCAGCTTTAGCCGGTTCATGCTGCCAATACCTGGAAAGCAGAAGGGAGGAGATGGAAGTTAAAGCCTCCCAGAGTTTTGTATTATTCAGAAGGAGAAAAGAGCTATTGATTAACTTTATGCTTGAAGTCAAGTGCCCGTGTTAAAAATGTCAGTGTAACCACCTAACTGGTATAAATAGACTCTATGAATGCCAAGTTTACGAGGATGGGAGGGAGGATAAAGCAAATGCAATCAATCCAGTAGGAGGCAAGACCAGAGGGAACAGAAAAAGCATAGAGAAAAGCCTTGTAAAGAGGAAGCATGTCACGATGATGACCTTTAGGCAGCTCCTGCTCGGAGGAGGCCTTCCTGGACCCCTGGGTGTTTCCCGGAGCACTGCACACATCCGTCCATCCGTCCGTCCATCTGTCTGTCTGTCACTGCACCAGGACTTCCTGTCTGCCATCTTTCTCTCCTACAGGAGGTGGACTCAGGACGGAGCTAGATCATTTATCTGCTTCTTTTCAGTGCCTGACATAGAGTAGGTGCCCAATAAATGTTTGAATGAGCCTGGCGAACAAATAAGTAAGTGAACAGATGGGCAAATACATCCTGAAATGTTGTTCTGTCGGGTTCCATGGCCACTGGGAGACATTTTAATCTGCGATCGCCTTGGTTGGTCCGTGAGTCAGGGAACTGGGGAGGTAGCTGCAGCCTTGCCTTCAACTGGGGAAGAAAGTCAGTGTGAGATGCCTAAACTGACACCGCCTATAAATTCCTCAAGCGTCCATGTAGCTGTTAGTCGCTCGATCCGGACAGGTACCGTGTGCAGCGGTAAAATAGCCTGTCTTCTGCACAGGAGTGCTTCTCAAACATGAACATGCTCACGGTTCACCGGAGCTCTCGTTAGAAGGCACATTCTGATGCGGGAGGTCTGGACAGTGACCCGGATGCAGCGTTTCTAACAAGCTCAGTGCAACCGGTCCACGGACCATGCTTTATGTTGCAAGGCTTCAGTCTCTGACCTGCACTGGGGCTTTCCCTGGGTGCTCAGGGACAACAAGAAAGTGGCCCTGTACCTGGAGAATTGGCTCAAATGAAAACTGTTCTGACTATCTAACAATCCTAGAGGATTGTTACCAGTGAACGTGAAAGATACAAGCCCACAGTGGCTGGGGAGGGGTACCTCTTGGCCTTAAACTGCATGTCACGAACAGACCCGTCTCCAGCTCTGCGCTGGCCCTGAGGTGGGGTGAGTTTGCGAGCTCCCTGCACAGTGATCAGGATCTTCTTCCCTTTCCTGTTTCTCAGGCTGAGCCGCACAGCCTGTTCAGACACGTCGCATCCTGGGAAGCCCTCGTCTTTGCAATTCACACGTCACTTGTCACTGCTGTGTGGCCCTGCCAGACTTTATCTATGCAATCAAAATCTCGTTTTCTTGCCTTGTTCCTGTGACCTTTCGCCTAGCTGTTGCTCTGGTCCCCGGATGGGGAGGGCCTCCTCTTACATTTCATTGTGCTGCCTGCCCTGGGGGAGACAGGTGGCCTTACTGTGTACCCTCGGAATTATGACATGGGCTGGAGATGATGACGTTCGGACACACACTTTCTTCTTTCTTTTCTGCCCCTGTTTTTAGAGAGATGACACAAAACCAGTGAGCAGTGCCCCAAATTAAACCGCTAATGCACCCACCCTGGCACCAGACTGACCACGGGCGCCGGCCTGTCCCCGAGCCTCTTTCCCTGACTCTCCCCATCACGTCTCAGAAACAGTGCCGGCAAGTGGTCTGTTCTATTTTTTCACCTTATGTTCCTATCGACTCCGTTGGATTGGAGAGGCTTGTGGACAGAAAGATCATTCTATCAATAAGCAGTGGATCCTGGGGTTTCTATGGCGTGGTCTGCCTCCAGGGTTTTACAGAAAGTCTATTTCAAACCAGAAGAACCTTTTACCCAGCGGGAACATCTGAAGCTGGACTGTCTTTCTGGGCTGTCCCCAGCCCAGTGCTTCTCCAGTGCACTCCTGGACTCGGCGAGCTTCATCCTCCTGCGTTCCCTAGGATGGGCAGAGGTGACGCAGCCCCGAGCGAAGGCCTTGGGCGCCACCCCAGCTCTTCATCACCTCCTCTGCACCTGCTGTGGGATGGACCGCAGTGGAAGCGGGGCCGCGGGCAGGGGCCTGCGTGCTGGCTTTGTGTTCTGGGGCCCCAGCCTTTGCTTATTTCTGAACCTTGGCTATACAAACAAATGGGCCAGGTGGTGTCCGGGCCAGGCAGTAGCAGCACCTGTGAGGCAGGTGGAGGCGCCTTCCTCAGGGCCAAGGAAATGGGACAGCAGCCGTGGTGGCTTCACGTTAGAATCCCCTTGCAAACTGGAAAGGCAGCGGATCTCCAGGTCTGTCCTCCAGAGACCCTGTTTCGTGGGTCGGGGGATTCCTGGGCTTCAGGGCGATTTTAGAGCTCCCGGGTGATCTCCTGGGCAGCCAGAGTTGAAAACCACTGCGTCAGAGAATATGGGAAAGGTGACAACATTTCTCCTCCTCCCATCGGAAGCAACTTCAGTACGGCCTTCTTGATTTTTCAAGAGATGATTGAAGTCTTTATTTTCCTGGGAAATTTCCTGGCTTTTATACATTGGCAACTAAGTAGAACATTTTTCAAACGTCCATGTGCCAGGTAAAGCCAGAGGCTGGACTCACCCCTGGTCCAGGTTGCAGTCCCTGGCCCATGTGCTGAGTAAGCCCTCGCCTCTCTGACATGAGCTCCCATTGGACAGGGCTCCACCTGGCTGGCTGTTCTGCGCACACGTGGGTGGTGGGTGCTCAACCCGCCTTCACACACCGTGCCCGCGGCCCTTTCCTGTTCTGGTTCTGGCCCCAGACTCTGAGCCCAGCTCTGTAAAATGTGTTACTGACCACAGACCCTGGCTGATTTCCATTGTCCTGCAACAAGCCTGTGGGCTATGTTTTATTTTTGGTCCCATTTCTCAGATGTGGAAAGTTACTTCACCAAGGGCTTGAACCCGGGTCTGTTTGCCTTATAATCCCAAGCTTTCAACCGCCCACTGTCTTTCTCTGCTTGGAGTTCTCTGGTGCCCTTCTGGCCTACTGCCCAGCAATACCCCACTGGATGCCTCTGTGTGGGACCCTCTGACTCTGACTGGGTGACTGCTCAGAGCCTCTGGTTGGCCGGACCAGAGGGTTGTGTGGTGTTGGGTAGGGATGGGGAAGTGGGAATCCGGAATGTAGTCCCCTGTTTTGGAGAAATGGCATATTTCTGCCTTCTGTATGCTTTCGCCCTACCCCCACTTCCCAGATTATGGCCTCCCCGTGAGAGAACCTCTGCCCCTCTCTCGCTAACCGCCTCTTGATTTTGGAACTTGGCCAGAGCGACGGTGTCTTTGCTGGTATTTTCTCTTTCTCCAAGGCCAGGCCAGTAGCCTGACCCGCTGAATGGAGCTTATGGAAGCAGAAACTGGGAATGAAGGGAGAGCAGGGAGCAGGCTGGGAACTGACGGGGCAGCTGGTCCAAGTTGGCAGTGGATGGCCGCATGACTCCTGGGACAGCACGGCCACAGAGGCTGGAGAACAAATGAGAGTGAGTGGGGGAGGAAGGAGCTGGAAGATGCCTTGGGCCATGGAATGGGGCGTGGGGTCCACAGGAAGCCGGGGGCCCCTGCTTCCCTGCTGCCTGCCTGGTGAGCTGGACAGGCAGGTCCATATAGCGCACGTGGTATGGTGTAGCATTTCCCAAAGCACTGTGTGGAGATGGGTGTAGGGGCCCGTGGGCAAGGCTTTCAGACCCATGAATCACAAAAGGAAGAGGGTTTTCCTTTTGCAGTTCTCTCTCGGTGCTCCCCATTCTGTGACGGAGGAAGTTTCAGGTGGTGCTGGGTGAGGACCGACCTCGTCAGGATGGATAGAGGTATCCAGCTAGGGTTGAATAGCATCGCTTGGTTTTTTATTGTGGTGGTTTTTGTGCCTACTGTATATTTCTGGCAAATGTTAGTAGTTTTCCATTCAGAGAATACTATAACATTTCCTGAGAAATAAGGTTTTTTTTTTAAAAAAGTAAACAAGTGTGTAAATTGAAAATATTAAGTAAATGGGAAAAAGAGTAGTATGATATGATACTGAAAACAATAATGGTGGTCAGTGAAAGACAGGCTCCCAGGAGAAGCTGGGTGTAAGAGTTCAAGGTCCATAGACCAGAGTTCACGCCCATCACAGTGGGACCTGGGGCGAGTCGTTTCATGCCTCTAAGCTATGGCTGACTCCACTGTAAAGCATGAATATTAATATTAAATGAGCTCATGCATGTCATATGCTTGGCCCAATGCCTGACACAAAGTAATAGTAAGTGGCAGTTGTTATTGTATGAAATGTTCATCAACTTGAAACACTACTATTGGAGGCCGGTGTTCCTGGGAGTGGTGCTAACAACGAGCACAGGCCAGCCATGGACCAGCATGCTTTGTGAGGGAGTGAGCTCTCTGTCAACACAAGTGTTTCAGAGCCTTGTCGCCTGCCTCGGATTTGGTGGCAGCAATCAGCCGCTGAATGAACCAGGCAGCAGGGGAGGTTCCTTCTAACAAGTATTCTGTAGCCAGCGTGCGGTTAACACAGCAGGTCCGAGACCGCTCCCCTTGCACGGGCTTGCTTGCAGTGTTGGCCCTTGGCTGGTGTCTGGGAATGTGAATTTTGGGAGAGTTCCCGCTGTTTCCTAAATGGTAGGGGTGGCTTTTATTCAAACAATAGGGTTTCTGCTGAACACCTGCTTTCTTTCTGGGAGTCTGCACTGTCGGTGCCTGTCAGGCAGGGGGTGCCTACGTGACCAGCCCCCAGCGAAACCCCTGAGCACTGAGTCTGTGAGCTTCCCCGGCAGTCAGCACGTCCCACCGCTGTCACTGCCCACTGCGGAGGGATCGAGTGCACCCCGTGGGGCTGCCCTGGGACAGGACTGCTGGGGCTTGTGCCTGTTTCCTCAGGACCCCATCCCAGGCACTTTTCCACTCTGTTGACCTTGCCCTGTATCCTTTTGGTGATTCATGGCCGCGAGCAGGACTGCAAGCTGAGTCCCGTGAGGAGTCCTTGCGAATCGCCAAGCTGTGGGGTGGGCCTGGCACCCCCGCCACGGCCTGTGTCTGCCTTCAGGTCAGGGAAGAGACCCAGGGCTCCATCGGCCCGTTGAGCAAAAGGTCTCCTGGAGTCCGACTGAGGAAGGGTGAGAGGGGCTGATGCTGCTTCTGGGAAGAGCTAGGCTGTCCAGAGCATGCTGGGGGACGGCTGCCTCTTTGGGGTGCTGCGGCGATCTCGCTGAGCTTCTCACGAAGCGGCTTACGAGGTCGGGGAGAAACTGGGGGGTGTGTTTGTGTCCGGCCTCAGCGTCAGCCGTGGCTCGTGTCAGATTCCTAAAGGACCCGTCACAGCCCCAAACGAGTTCTCACAGAATTGACCGAGGCAAAGACCATTGGTTTGGCACGATAGCGTCAGAGACACCACACCCAGCTCTTTACAAAATGTGACGTGACCACACCTCGGGGGTCACTGTCAGGATTAAGGAATGTTGGCATCCACTTCCCTCCGAGGGAGCCGACTCAGTTACGGAGTCAGTTCGGATCTGTCTTCAGACTGGTAGGGAATGGTTCCTTGTCTCCCATCACGGTCACCCCGCGCCAGGGCAGCGCAGGGCATGCAGAGCGTCTGGGCTGTATTCTCGAGGAACCGTCATGGCTTGAGGCTGGTGAGCTGGTGGCCTGATTGTCCTTCGTGGGTCGCCAGGGAAATACACAGCGCGTGGTCCTGCTGGCCCTCCTTTCTGACTCTCCTGGCGGGTGGGGGCTGGGGGGTGGGACAGAGGCAGGCTCAGAGGCGTGGGGCACTGTCTGCGTGGAGGAGTGAAAGGGGTCGGGATGAAACGAGAGACAGGGGAGACAAACAGTGCCTCCAAGGAGGCAGTCAGAGCAGATCATGGCTGCCTTGCGGGATGACTGTGACGTTACAGGCTGTGTGGACTAGTTAGATGATTTTTCCTAAAAGGCCTTACAGTGAATATGTAGCTGTTTAAAAATAGCTTCTTAGACTGCTGGCCGCATCGCGCACACCCCCTAAGGGGTTATCTTGGGTGCTGCAAGTGTTACCGGAACATGAGGCTTTGGGAAACCCCAGTTGACTACATTGCTTCACAACCTAGGTCTGCCAACCACAGCGGAAACTGAGAAGTCAGACTTTGATCACTGTGTTCCCCTAAAGCTGCTTCTGCCCCGTGCCGTGAGCTAACATGGTGCTTCCACGCGGCAGATGCGCGTGGGCTTCGGGTTGTGGTCAGAGCAGAGGAGCTTTCTCCCAGCTGCTCGAGTCTCTGGGGGTGGCAGCAGCAGACAGCCAGCTTGGATCTGGGTCCAGCCTGATACCCTGTAGGCGAGGCTGCCTCTGTTCTCCCACTGGCAAGGGTGGGGGGCCACCACCAGGTACAGGGCCCCACCTGTGCCCCCTCTGGGGAGCACCGGCATCAGCAGGTTCCAGCTGGTGGCCCTTCCCCTTTCTTCTCTCTGATGCCTCCGGCATGGACCACCCTTGAGCGGCCAGGGGCCCCTTTACAACAGCTACAGGTCAGAGTCAGTTAAGTTGTAAGAAATAGTCTGAGCCGGACGTGGCTGCCTGCCACCCTCTCCTGCTCTCCTTCAGTCCCTGCTCCCACTCCCTCCTGTTTCGGGACAGAGCTGTTTCTCCACCCTGCCCTGCCCACAGCCCTGCTGGTCACTGGGGAAATTGGGGTGTATGTGGGCTGTGTTCTGATTATTCTCATCTTACTCTGAGGTCAAGTTGCATCGTACCCCCAAGCAGACAGGCCCCTGACTCCAGCTGCCCCCAGTGCCCCCAGACCTCCCCCTGGTGCTGCCAGCCCTGCTTGGCTGTGCTTGGCACTCTTGCATATCTTCTGCTCTGAGCCCATTTTTCCGACACTCCAATTATTTCCTTGCCCAGTGCCCTGCAGCTTGCTCGGTTGTGCCCGGTGGTTCGTTGGAGCCCCAGCCAGGCAGACCTTGCGAGGCATCAGAGGTGAAATCAGAGACCTGTCTTATCCACATGCACAGGATGGTCCTGCCGGACTCGGGGGGCGGCAGCTGATATTGGCTCCCAAGGATATGCCCACATTCTAATCCCCAGGACCTGGGAATGCCATCTTATTTGGGAAAAGGGTCTCTGCAGATATAATTAAATCAAGCATTTTGAGGTGAGGAGATTATCCTGGATTACCCAGGTGGGCCCTCAGTGCCACCCCGAGGGGCCCTGTAAGACGGAGACAGAAGGAGATGTTAGTACACACAGAAGAGGAGGAGGATGATCAGGGAGGCAGAGATTGGAGTGAAGCCGCCACAAGCCAAGGGACGCCAGCAGCTCCCAGGAGCTGGAAGAGGTGAGGCATGGATTCTTCCTTGGAGCCTCCAGAGGGAACATGGCCCTGCCAACCCCTTGATTTCAGATCAGTGATATGGACTTTGGACTTTTGGCCACCAGAATTGTGAGAGAAGATATTGTTGCTGTTTTATGCCACAAGGTTTGTGGTAGTGTTTACAGTGGGTATAGGAAGCTAGTGTAGGGGGTATTTGGAAATAGACGTCTTTGGGAAAGGAGCTTACTCGCAAGTACAGGCTGAGGAAAGGGGCTGAGTCTCTAAACACTGTCTGCTTCATGCTCTTTAAGCTTCGAGTGTTGCTGTCAGTATTACACCCTGGCCCTCACTAAGGGAGTATTACCCGGGATACTTTCTATTGCACATTATGGAAATCCCACTCAAATTGGCTTCAAACAAAAAACGAATTTATAGCTTGGTATAACCGAAACATTCTCAGGAATGACAGCTTCAGGAATGGTTCGATCAAGAGGCTCACACAGTCTGGATGTCTCTCTTTGCCCTCTGTCCCTTCCTCCCTCTCTTCCTCACCAGTCCCTCTTCTTCTGCATTGGCTTCATTCTCAGGGAGGTTTTTCTTGCGAAGTGTCAAGGTGGCCATCAGCAGCTTCAGGCTTGCGTCCCATCCTAATACTACTTCCATTCCCCGATAATTCCAACCGAAGTCCAGGGATGGAGCCTCAGATGACTGATTTGGGCCACATGCCCATCCCTGAACTAGTCACTGGGGCTAGGGAGATGGAATATGCTCCTTGGAGAGGTTTGGGCCCCCTGCCCCCAGAAACCATGATGACTGGGGGCAAGGTGTGTCCGCAAAGGAGAATCACTGTGCCCTCCCCAGGAGGAGGGGTGTGGGTGGCTGCAGGCAGGGCAGGCACCCACAGTGGAGAGCGGCCGCTGGTTGCTTCCAGGCTGGTGGTTTCTGAGGCTGGTAAGATGCCTTTGGAGCCCGCAGTGGTCTCCGGGCCACCAGGTCACCCATGGTGTGCTCGGCAATGCCAGGTCATGCCATTAAGACTTTCCCTCTGCCCTGGCCTCTGCCACAGGAATCCCAAGTGTTCCAACTAGACTTTGCAGCGCCACACATCACCGGAGGTGAAGAAGCTGAGCCTGGAGGTCCCCAAAGGTGGGGATTGAGTGAGGGGCCCAAGAAACTGCAGCAGCAGCGGCTGCCGCCACAGATGCTTGCATTTGGAAATCCCATTATGAAAGCATCTTTGAACTTCTGTGGGCATTTACATGACTAATGATCTGGTGAAAACTGTGTTTGGGAAGTGGGAAAGGGAAGTGGGGATGAGCTCTCCGCTACGATGGCGCTCTCTTGGGCAACGGTCTTTGGAGGGAGGTGACTCACTGCGGGACTGAGCAACAAAGGAACTACTGTGGCTGCATGAAAAGAGTATTTCCTGTGCCCCTGCTCCGCCCCGTGCAAGTGGGAGCCCTGGGCTGCTCATCCTAAAGGAGGCATGTGGCCAGGGACGGGAACCAGTGGTTGAACCATGCTGGGTGGTGGTCAGGACCCTGTTCTGGTGAGCAGGTTAGAGCCAGATGTGCGGGCTCAGCCCTCGCTCAGTGTCCTGGCCTGTTAACGGTGTGAGTGTGGGCTTGTCACCCTGATGAAGCCTCAGGACCGCCTGGGGTGCAGTCCCGAGCTGCCACTCACTGGCCGGAACTGCGTGCACAGACCTGGGGCAAGCGGCTGACTGTCTGAACCTCACTTTCTTCCTCTGTAGAAGGGGCATAATTATGGAAGCTGCCTCACAGGGTTGTGGTGAAGATTGCATGAGTGAATGCATGTAAAGTAACGAGAACAGTCGGGCGCATTCTAAGTGTCCCATCGGTATTTACTGCCATGGTTGTAATGATCTGAAAATGGAGACGATTTCGAGTGACCTGCCTCTGACGCTGGTGTGAATTTTTTTTGTGTGTGAGGACGATTGGCCCTGAGCTGACATCTGTGCCAGTCTTCCTCTTTTTTTTTGCTGAGGAAGACTGTCCCTGAGCTGACATCTGTGCCAGTCTTCCTCTACTATATGTGGGATGCTGCCACAGCGTGGCTTGACGAGTGGTGCTAGGTCCACGTCTGGGATCCAGCCACAAAACTTGGTCCGCCGAAGCAGAGTGCGTGAACTTAACCACTGTGCCACTGGGCCAGTCCCTGGTGTGAATGTTGAGTGAGATGATGGGCGTGAATGGAGCGGGGTGTTGTCAATTTTCCCCTCATTGGATTTCGGCTCCTGGTGGGCAAGGCTCTCCTGTCTGGCTGGCCACGGTGGTTTCAGGTGGGGTGTCTAGAGCGTGGAAGACGCACGGCGAATGTTTATGGGACAACCCAGGGAACCAGCACGGTGTGCTGTGCAGCCCATGTCCTGATGCAGGTGGTCCCGAGTCCCTGAGTATCTCAGACGTCGTGTGTCAAGGCTTCACTAGAGCCATTGCTTGTGGGCTTTGGGGCAGAGATGGTGGCTCTGGCAGCAAATGTGGCCTAATTGCCACGCACAAGTTCACTGAGCGCATCGCTGTGCTGAGCAGAGCATGGCAGGGCCTCGCTTGGGGTGTAGGGCTTGGGGACCTGCGTCTGCCTGCATGCATGCACATTCACCCATGCCAGGTGCCACCGTGTCTCCGTTCATCATGTTGATGGAGGTGGGAGGGAGCAGGGGCTCCTCTTCCCTGCCTGCCTGCCCCTGCAGGGGAGTCCGTCACAGAGGAAACCAACAGAGTCCCGCTCTGCTGCCCCTTCTTGGTCCACTCTGGGAAACCCAGCCCACAAACGGGATCACAGCGTGCAATGGGGGTCGGCTTCGCTGGGGGACCATACTTTCTGGGTGCCCCCTGCCATCTGCAGGCCTGGACAGGGCCTCCTGAGCAGCCGTCCGTTTCCCAGGCTGCCCCAGCTGCACCCCCAGAGGGCAGGACTCCCCTGGGTACCCACAGGAGCCCGGGGGGTGGGGGTGGGGAGTGAGATCTGCAGGGTCATTAGGAATTGTCACCAGCTAATGGTGGCTCAGCACTCCTGGGGGAGGTAGAGAGGGAATGGGGATGTGAGCAGCTCTGGCTTGCTAATTCAGGGATTTCTGAGACCAAAAAGCAACCCAACAGCAAAGCAGAATTAACTATGTTATTTGAAGCTGTTCACTTAAAGAGATGTAAATGATTTATGCCCACTGTGTTCATGTGCCTTCTCCAAGCAAGATGCATTTTATATGTTTTTAAAGTTTGTCTGTATTTTCTGTATATCAAATGAGAATCATTTGAGGATGATTCTGGAACAGTTGCAGAATCTACTTTAAAATATTTAACAGAATGATAAAAAAAATTCCTTCCTAATTTTGGACCAGAGCTTCTCCGACTTCTCCAGAAGTGCTCCGGTTGACCTCTCTGTGGAAATGGACTTGGCTCAGGGCCACTGGGAACCAGCTAAGGCCCGGTCAGTGTTAGGCCATACCAGTGTTTCTCAATCTTAGCACTGTTGATTTTGGGGCCGGATAATTCTTGGTTGTGGGTGGGTGGTCCTGTGCATTGTGGGATATTTAGAAGCATCCCTGGCATCTACTCACTCGACACCAGTAACCCCCTGTGGGAGGCACAGTTATGACCCACCACGCCCAAAGATGTCCACGTCCTAGTCCCTGGAACCAGTGAGTATTGCAAGGGGAAACTGAGGTTGCACATGGATTTAAGGTTGCAAATCAGCTGGCCTTGAGATGGGGCGATTATCCTGGATTATCCAAGTGGGCCCAATACAGTCACAAGCCTCC